>NW_022436942.1:69766459-69785026 GCF_009761245.1 Sapajus apella
CTTTCTTTTTTTTTTTTTTTTTTTTTTTTAAGTAGAGACGCGGTTTCACCATGTTGGCCAAGATGGTCTTGATCTCCTGACCTCAGCCCGCCTCGGCCTCCCAAAGTGCTGGGATTTACAGGCATGAGCCACCACGCCTGGCCAAGTTTATATTTTTAGTAGAAATGGGGTTTTACCATCTTGGCCAGGCTGGTCTCGAACTCCTGACCTCAGGTGATCCACCCACCTTGGCCTCCCAAAGTGCTGGGATTACAGGCGTGAGCCACCATGCCTGGCCAATATCTCTTGTATGAACAGAATGTATGTACATACTTAATGTGGAGAATTTAAAAGTGTTTGATTTTTAAAATTAATATAATAATTTATTAATGATAACAATATAAACCTCATTTTAGGCCATTTTACTATCAGACCTTTAAGAGTGTGGAAATGAGCAAGTTTTCAAATGTCCATTTCCTCCTAAGGTTAAGGTATGTTTCTAAAACAACCTTTTTTGAAATTTATATGAAATTTATATAAAACGTGACTCATGGCTAGGTGCAGTAGCTCATGCCTGTAATCCCAGCACTTTGGGAGGCCAAGGCGGATGGACCATGAGGTCAGGAGATTGAGACCATCCTGGCTAACAAGATGAAACCCTGTCTCTATTAAAAATGCAAAAAATAAGCGGGGCGCGGTGGCTCACGCCTGTAATCCTAGCACTTTGGGAGGCTGAGGTGGGTGGATCACCTGAGGTCAGGAGTTCAAGACCAGCCTGGCCATCATGGTGAAACCCCATCTTTAAAAAATAAAATAAAATAAAATAAAATAAAATAAAATAAAATAGTCTTAAAAAAAAAATGCAAAAAATTATCCGGGTGTAGTAGCATGTGCCTCTACTCCTAGCTACTCAGGGGCTGAGGCAGGAAAATTGCTTGAACCCAGGAGGCGAGGGTTGAAATGAACCAAGATTGCACCACTGCACTCCAACGTGGGTGACAGAGAAAGACTCCGCATCAAAAAAACAAAACAAAACAAAAAAAACCATGACTTGTAAATTTCATTAAAATAAAACTTACACTACAGGTTGAGTCTCTTATCAAAAATGCTTGGGACTAGAAGTGTGTCAGACTTCAGTTTTTTTTAAATCTTGGAATATTTGCATTATCTATTTACCAGGAGAGCATCCCTAATCCAAATATCCAAAATTTGATATGCTCCAATGAGCTTGTCCTTCGAGCTCAAAATGTTTCAGATTCTGGAGAGTTTTAGATTTCAGATTTTTAGAGTAAGGCTCAACCTATAAATTAATTTTACAGTATATGGGATGTACAGTTAGGGTCTCAAACTTCTGACCTCGTGATCCACCCACCTTGGACTCCCAAAGTACTCAGATTACAGGCATGAGCCACCATGTCAGGCCATTATCGAAGTTTAAAAAAAAATTTACATGCAGGTAAATGACAAATGTTTCAAATTAGAATAGTGAACAGCAGTAGAAACAGATATTGAGTGACAACTCATTAAGTCTCTTACCTCTAACTGTAAGGCATCTATTTTCTCTTCCTGGCAAGTATCCCCCTCACATTCATATTGTACTATTTTCCCATCTGTTTTACTTGCAACCAGTCGATGAACATAGTTATCTAAAGAAAGAGTCAATGAAAGCGTGTTTCTTTAGAATGAAAAAGGTCTCTCTCTGAACACTTTTAACTCTGACAAAATTTTTGTTTTTTCAGATCTAAATTAAATGCCTTACAACATTTCTTTGAAACTGTCAAATCATTGAATTTTAGAGTGGAGGGAGACAGCAAGAGTGGAAGTATTAACTCCCTTTATAATGTGTGATTCAAGCCATTTCTAGGAAAACAGTACCCTCAGGGAAACTGAGAATTTGGGTTTGCAACAGCTGTCAGCAAATGACATTTCAAGCTAGGAGGGAAAGTGAAGAGATTTCGAAGGCAAAGTTTTCATGCAGAATGAGTCCAAATTAGAAAATGAGAGCGGTGTTCACCTCCAGCATAGTCCCAGACTCGATGGTTGGTAAGCTGCATGGCATATGTGTGCTGCGTTTCCTCAAAGTGCTTATAAGCATGTCGACTTACATATCGTCCACATCCTATGTGGCCACATATTAAACAAATCCAAAGGTTCTGCCGGAAGAGGTTAAGATCTTAATTAGTTAAATAAAAATAAATGATCCAGGCCGGGCACAGTGGCTCACGCCTGTAATCCCAGCACTTTGGGAGGCCGAGGCGGGTGGATCACAAGGTCAAGAGATTGAGACCATCCTGGTCAACATGGTGAAACCCCGTCTTTACTAAAAATACAAAAAATTAGCTGGGCGTGGTGGCGTGCGCCTGTAATCCCAGCTACTTGGGAGGCTGAGGCAGGAGAATTGCCTGAACCCAGGAGGCGGATGTTGTGGTGAGCCGAGATCGCGCCATTGCACTCCAGCCTGGTTAACAAGAGCGAAACTCTGTCTCAAAAAAAAAAAAAGATCCAGCTCAGAGTGGGAAGGGGATTAACACAGAAGACAGACTTGTCGGTCAGGCACAGTGACTCACACCTATAATCTCAGCATTTTGAAAGGCCGAGGCAGGAGGATCGTCTGAGCCTAGGAGTTTGCTTGGGCAATATAGCAAGACCCTAACTCTACCAAAAACAAACAAACAAACAAACAAACAAAAAAAAAACTAGTGCGTGGTGGCACGCACCTGTGGTCCCAGCCACTTGGGAGGCTGAGACAGGAGGAAAGCTTCAGTCCCTTTTGAGGTTACAGTGAACTATGACCATGCCACTGCACTTCAGCCTGGGTAACAGAATGACACCCTGTCTCAAAAAAAAAAAAAAAAAAAAACAAAAGCAAAAGCAAAACCAAACCAAACCAAAACAAAAGAATTGTTTCTATAGGAGTCTGATTAAATCTATGTTTTGTTTTGAGATGCAGTCTTGCTCTGTTGCCCAGGCTGGAGTGTAGTAGTGCGATCTCAGCTCTGCCTCCTGGGTTCAAGCAATTATCCTGCCTCAGCTTCCCAAGTAGCAGGGATTACAGGTGCACACCACCATGCCTGGCTAATTTTTGTATTTTTTAGTAGAGATGGCGTTTCACCATGTTGGCCAGACTGGTCTCGAACTCCTGACCTCATGATCTACCTGCCTCGGCCTCCCAAAGTGCTGGGATTATAAGAGTGAGCCACCATGCGCAACCTAAATGTATGTTTAAAATCCAACAATCAAGGATTCTTTTATGGGTCATTTGCTTGCTGATTTCTAAAGAGCACTATAGGAACAGCACGAAAAAAATTCAAAATTTATCAGTAAAAGTCTAAACCTTTCAAAAGCACAAAGGAAAAAGGAATAAATTTAGCTCAGGAGTAACATTATTTGTGTATTCATATGTCTTGCCTGACCCTAGAGAAAAAGAAAAATCAAGTCTCAAAAAGGATTTAGGCTGGGCACAGTGGCTCATACCTGCAATCCCAGCACTGTGGGTGGCTGAGGTGGGAGGACTGCTTAAGACCAGGAGTTTGAGACTAGCCCGGGCAACAGAGTAAGCCCTGTTTCTTAAAGAAACAAAAACTAGAAAGAACTTAAGTCATACCAGGTAGAAGAAAACTCACAACAATTAAAGCTGCGTTCTTTGTTCTTTTCCATCACCCATTACTTACTTCCTGAACACCACACTCAAAACACTTATTTTCTTCTACTGGCTCGGGCGTTTGACAGTACCGGCAAACAGGACACCTATCCAGGACACCAAAAGATAATGGTGCAGGTTAAATATGAAAGACAGATGTTACAGAACCCAAAAGTCAAACACTGGACTTTATATCCTCCTCCTCTTATATGCTATTTTTAAGTTTATTGTAACTAAGGATATCACTTAAATGACTAACATTTTTGTACTATTCTCAAACAAAATAAAAATATTCAAAATCTTGATAAAACAGAGAAGAATGGAGAAATTGGGATCTGCCTCATGTCCTTTTCTGCTCTTCTGTCTAAAGCTTAGATGATCAAAGACTAAGTATTTACAGGTTACTAATAGGACTTCATTTCATGTCTGACCATAATGTTGTTTTTTTTTCTTTTTTATGAGACAGAGTTTCGTTCTTATTGCCCAGGCGGGAGTGCAATGGTGCGATCTCAGCTCAGCACGCCTCCACCTCCTGGGTTTAAGTGATTCTCTTGCCTCAGCCACCCAAGTAGCTGGGATTACAGGCATGCACCACCACGCCCGGCTAATTTTGTAGTTTTAGTAGAGACAGAGTTTCTCCATGTTGGTCAGGCTGGTCTCGAATTCCCAACCTCTCAGGTGATCCACCTGCCTCAGCCTTCCAAAGTGCTGGGATTACAGGTGTAATCCACCGCGCCCAACCTATAACCTATTTCTACTCCAAACAATCTACCTTATCCCCATTTCCCAAAGATTTAAATCAATCAAAAAGTAACCTGTCTTCTCCAGGTTGCTCCCAAGAGTTGGATTTAAAATCTGTAGCAAATTTTACCAAACTAAAATCAAAGGTTTTTTTGTTTTTTTTGAGATAAGAGGTTTGCTCTGTTGCCCAGGCTAGAGTGCAGTGGTGCAATCTCAGCTTACTGTAGCCTCTGCCAACCAGGTTCAAACAATTCTCCTGCTCAATCTCCCAAATAGCTGACTATAGGCATGCACCACAATCCCGAGCTAATTTTTGTACTTTTAGTGGGCACAAGGTTTCACCATATTGGTCATGCTGGTCTTGAACTCCTGACTTCAAGTGATCTGTCCATCTCAGCCTCCCAAAATGCTGGGATTACAGGCATGAGCCACCGTGCCTGGCTAAATGCAAAGGTGTTAATGTACTTACTGAAATGCACATGACATCTCACTGTACCATGAACATCATGTAGAAGATACCAGTGCCCTATCGAGCATTCATGTCTCAATTTACAAAAAGCCAATAAAAACAATGTCAAAAAATCCATTACTGTTTTCTATTATACTCCACACAAAATAATGCTAAATACTAGTCATGACTATTTTTGTTATATGGGCAAGTAGGCAGAAAGTGAGTGATAGCTGAGGCTGACTGAATTGGCACCAGGAAGAAACAATGCTCAAGATATAACTAGTAAGAGTTTGTTACCCAACTGAGTAAATAAAACCAATAAAAGGGAATAAGCAGGAAGAACACTAAGTGTGTGTCACAGATGACCCAGCTCTATCTGTGTAAGAGAAAGTGAAAGGATCCGGTCCGCTTCTTCCTGTAGCATCAAAAGAGAAGAGAGAAGACAAACTTGAACAAAGAACAGAAATGATAGCCAGAAAGCAGCATGCAGTCTTGCTAGAGGTAGAAATTAGCTTTGTCTCATCCCTTTAGTCTGTGTGGTGGCTGTGAAAGTAGCTGAATAAGAAAACAGGCCAAGCGCAGTGGCTCACATCTGTAATCCCAGCACTTTGGGAGGCTGAGGCAGGAGGACAGCTTGAAGCCAAGTCTACCCTGGCCAATATAGCAGAAGCCCTTCTCAAAAACAAAACAAAACAAAACAAACAACAACAACAACAAACTGGAAAGGTCAAATGATCTTTCCGAAATGTAAATCTGATCTTGAGAAAAAAAAAATACTACAAAAATAAACTTATAAAAACAACTAGCAATATATGATATACCACCTCATCTGTCTACTAAAAAACAACAGTTTATCAGCCAGGCACAGAGGCTGATGCCTGTAATCCCAGCACTTCAGGAGGCTAAGATGAGTGGACACCAGAGGTTAGCAGTTTGAGACCAGCCTGGACAACACAGTGAAACCCCATCTCTATCAAAAATAGAAAATTAGCCAGGTGTAGTGGTGCGCACCTGTAGACCCAGCTATTCGGGAGCCTAAGGCACAAAGACTGCTTGAACCCAGGAGGTGGAGGTTGCAGTGAGTTGCGATCATGCTACTGTACTCCAGCCTGGGTGACAGAGTGAGACTCTGTCTCAAAAATAATAATTAATATTAACAGCTTATTAAATTCTTCCTGCCATTCTCTGCAAAAAATAATTTTATCTTATTTTCCTGATGAGATCTTTCCAAAATGGCCTTCTCTGACATCTCTGTGTGTCAAAAAGACCAACACTGCCTCCTACTGCAGCCCTTCCTGAGCACCCCTGGTTGGGGATGCTATTGCTGTTTCTTCCAATCTCCACCCTGAACCACATCCATTTATATACAAGTGTAAACTCTCTTAGACCAAACCATCCCAAGGAAGAGCTGAGTTTGCTTCCTCTGTCTCAGCATCTCTCATGGTTCTATGCATACACCAAAGCTCAAAACCCATTCACTAAATGAACTGCATGATTTTGAGGGCAAATGCTATGACTTACACCCCAAATGATGGGCTGAGTTCCAGTCCCAGTTCTGGCATTCTCTGGCCATGACTCTTTGAGCTAGGAGATTCTCATCTCTGGGCCTCAGTATCTTCCTACTCTATAAAATGAAGTGGTGGGACAAGATGGTCCTGGAGGAAACTTCCAACTTTAAAATGCTATGGTTCTATAACAGTTAATTTATATCAAAAGGAATACTGGGGCTGGGTATTGTGGCTCATGCCTATAATCCTAGCACTTTGCAAGGCCAAGGCAGGAAGACTGCTTGAGCTTAGGAGTTTGAGCCCAGCCTGGACAACATAGTGAGACCCCGATCTCTATGAAAAAATAAAATAAAATAAATTAGCTGGGTGTGATGGTGCACACCAGTAGTCCCAGCTGAGGTAGGAGGATCACTTGAACCCAGGAGTTTGAGGCAGCAGTGAGCTGTGATCATATCACTGCATTCCAGCCTGGGCAACAGAGCAAGACCCTGTCTCAAAAGAAAAAGTACAACTGGAGTGGCGGGGAACAGAGAAGTGCCTAGAATTTAACTGGTATAGCAGATAGACCCAAGATACAGATAAAGACTTTTTTTTTTTTTAAAAAAGAGTTTCACTCTGTTGCCCAAGCTGGAGTACAATGGTGCGGTCTTGGCTCATTACAATCTCCGCCTGCCAGGTTGAAAGCGATTCTCTTGTCTCAGCCTCCAGAGTACCTGGGATTATAGGAGTGAGCCACCGTGCCCAGCTAATTCTTTGTATTTTTAGTAGAGATGGGGTTTCACCACGTTGGCCAGGCTGGTCTTGAACTCCTGACCTCAGGTGATCTGCCCGCCTTGGCCTCCCAAAGTGCTGGGATTATAGGCGTGAACCACCGCACTGGCCACAGATAAACACTTTAAGGAATGCACATATCTCAGAGTGGCTTTGTTCAAGGCAGTGGAACAACTCCTTGAAAAATTCCCAAATGATACCTGAGAATTGACTGAGGACTCCATGGAACTGGGGCAAGACCCTCATCCAGCTAAATAAGCAGGGCAGCGATAATCTGCAGGGACCCAGTTTATTTATGTCCTCCCCAGAATCTACTGACTTCCTCCTGTGCCACATCCCCTACAAGGTGTGAGAGGTACAGCAGAGAGCAAGCCAGGCATAGCCCCTGCTCTGTGAAGCTGACATTCTTCTTCCAGCCACGGGGCCACTTGTGGGTGGACAGAGATTCCTGCAGACTTTACCCCTCCTCACTTCTGTGCTTGGGAACATGATCTTCCCCGTTCCCCACTGCCTTCTCTTGGTTCTGCTCTTTACCCAGCTTAACTCCTAATTATCCTCCTGGAAATGCCACTTCTCAGGCGGTCCTGGCTTCACTAGGGCCCCAGTTCTCAGTCCCAATGCTGAACACTGCTCTTCTGTAACACTGGTTATGGCTGTGACTTATTTACTTGTGTGGTTTCATTCTGAGTTCCCCTCTGTACTGGGAAATCCAGAAGGCCAGGGTCTGATACACCTTTGTGGTTAAGTCCCACAGTGCAGTTTGCAAAGGGAGCAACCATCCTTGATTTAGGGGGTAAAAAATAGGTACAGGCCCCACCTCTTTTTTGTCTGTAGCAACATCACCTATGACTAAGACCTGGTATGTTGGGAATCAGGAGACTGTAGAGTAGGGCTCATACTTAGTAACTGCTATTTCTACTCGCCACCAAGCCATCAACAGCCCAGCAAAGCTAAAACATTACGCTGCTGTAGCCTAGTTGATAAGAAAGCCAGAGTGAATGGCAGACACCAAGTACAGCTGATACATGAGATTTCAGACCTAGATTTCATTGCAGCATGAGCGCTTCAAACTAAGCTTTACTCTTTTTTTTCCCCCCACTCTCTGGCTCTTGGAAGGAAAGAATAGCTCATGCTGCTTTGGGGAATTCCACAAGGGTTCTGAATCAGCATACCAAAAAGGACTTGGTCTAAGAATGCCGATTCCATGAACTCAGGAAACAAAAGGAGAAAAAGGACCTCTTGACTATAATGGTGTCAGGTTTATAAAGTCACATACTTGGAATGGTTCATTTCTGCTGGTGGCTCTTTTTAATTCGGGAAAGGGTCACAATGGACTCATACACAGTAGGGTTTGGCCCTTGCACTCACGTTGTGTCGTCCCAGCGCTGTAGACACTGGCTGTGGAAGCTGTGGTTACATAATGTTGTGAGGATTCCATTCACAGACTCATCCATGCGCTCCAGACACACCGTGCACTTGGGGAGCTCAGTCAAGTCCATCACCGGGAGGCTGGCACCCTACAGGAAACACTTCACATAAGCCTCACTCTTCATCTACCAGCAATACTTCATTTTTCCTTCTTTTTTTTTTTTTTTGGAGACAGGGTCTTGCTTATCACCCAGGCTGGAGCCCAGTGGTGCAATCATGGCTCGTTACAGCCTTGACCTTCCAGGCTCAAGCGATCTGCCTACCTCAGGCTCCCCAGTAGCTGGATCTACAGGCATGAGCCACCGTGCCAGGTCTTTCTTCTTTTAATAATAGTTTTCTAGTTGCTTTTTTGACTCTTAGTAGGATATTCTCAGTATCATTACTCTCAGCAAATCATTTAAATTGGTAATATTTTCATTCACGTATTCATTCATTCAAGAAACATAGGATGGAGTACCTTCTATATTCCTGCACTGTGCCAGGTACTGGGAACACAGTGGTGAACAAAACAAAGATCTCTGCCCTCACAGAACTGACATTCCAGGAAGAAAGACTGCTGTCAAAACTTTAACATCCAAATTTCAAATGTGACCAGACTTTTAGCTCAAGCTCTGTCTATGACTATAATAGACTATAAAGGAATTGATGGAAATTACATTTAAAAAATTATATTTCTTTTTATGTAAACTGTTGAAATTTTTTTTTTTTTTTTTTTTTTTTTGAGATGAAGTCTCGCTCTGTTTCCAGGCTGGAGTGCAATGGCCTGATCTTGGCTCACTGCAACCTAGGTTCAAGTGATTCTCAGCCTCCTGGGTAGCTGGGATTACAGGCGTGTACCACCATGCCAGCTAATTTTTTTTGTATTTTTAGTAGAGACAGGGTTTCACTATATTGGCCAGGCTGGTCTCGAACTCCTGACCTTGTGATCCACCCGCCGTGGCCTCTCAAAGTGCTTCGGATTACAGGTGTAAGCCACTGCGCCCGATCGGAAAAAAAGAAATTATTTTAAGAGCTAAGCATCTGTATACCCTGAGCAATGCAATACCTAGTTTATGATGACTTGAAACAAAACAAATGACCATAAGGAAGAAAGCTGTATTTTATCTAAAATTGTTTTCAGTTAATAGTTCAGTAACATTTTCCTCCCAATACAATACTCCCTCTTGTATAAGGCTGATACTGGAAGCCAGACAAGTTTAGGTAAATAAGGGAGTTAAGAGAGAAACTGCTTGTAGTTTTAAATAGACAATAACTTTTTGCTTCCGTCTTTTTTGAGGAGTGCTGCTCTGTTGCCCAGGCTGAAGTGCACTGGCACAATCTTGGCTCACTGTAACATCTGCCTCCTAGGTTCAAGCAATTCTCCTGCCTCAGCCTCCCGAGAAGCTAGGACTACAAGCGTGCACCACTACGCCTGGCTAATTTTTGTATTTTTAGTAGAGATGGGGTTTCACTATATTGGCCAGGCTGGTCTTGAACTCCTGTCCTCATGATCCGTTCACCTTGGCCTCCCAAAGTGCTGAGATTATAGGCATGAACACCACGCCCGACTTTTTTTTTTTTTTTTTTTGAGACGTTCTCCTGCCTCAGCCTCTGGAGTAGCTGGGATTACAGGCATGTGCCACCACACCCAGATTATTTTTTGTATTTTTAGTAGAGATGGGGTTTCTCCATGTTGGTCAGGCTGGTCTCAAACTCCTGAACTCAGGTGATCTGCTGGCCTCGGCCTTCCAAAGTGCTGGGATTACAGGCGTAAGCCATGGCACCCAGCTTTGCTTCCCTCTTAATGTGTTAATAGTTGTGTCTAAAAAAATACACAATTATTAAAAAAGTACCATTTCTGATTTCTTTAGTATTATCTGTAACCTTTGGAAACTCATACGAAACTACAAAATTAGCAAATGTCTTGAAATCTGTATGTAAAACATAAATTACCTCTAATTTCAAACTCATTTATTAGTGTACCACTCAATCTTTTAGAAAAAACTGGAAAAAAAAAGAAGCGGCTCCAAAGATAGTCTTATAGCATTCTTTAAAAAAGGAAACTGTTCCTTTTAACCTTACACCTACCCTACACCCCAGTTTCAAAACGTCGTTTAACTAACTGTCTCGGTCATGGACATTTCTAAGATGAGATTTTATATTTTGCTCCATAGCTTCTGGTTATCAGAAAACCCATGCTTTCCTTTATTGAAGGAGTTTAGTTCAGCTGATGTTGGCGTATCCTTCCAATATCTTTCATCTTTATCTTTGCTTCTGAAGGCATTTCCTCTGGTTCACGATCTTCATCTTCACTAAAACCTGCTGCTACTGAAAGGTTTTGGAGCAGGAGATGGAACAGTTTCTTTTTTTTTTTTTTTTTTTTTTTGAGACGGAGTTTCGCTCGTTACCCAGGCTGGAGTGCAATGGCGTGATCTCGGCTCACTGCAACCTCCGCCTCCTGGGTTCAGGCAATTCTCCTGCCTCAGCCTCCTGAGTAGCTGGGATTACAGGCACGCACCACCATGCCCAGCTAATTTTTTGTATTTTTAGTAGAGACGGGGTTTCACCATGTTGACCAGGATGGTCTCGATCTCTTGACCTCGTGATCCACCCGCCTCGGCCTCCCAAAGTGCTGGGATTACAGGCTTGAGCCACCGCGCCCGGCTTGGAACAGTTTCTTTAGGCTTACTTGATCCAAGTTTGATGGATATGGCTGATGCTTTCATTGCCGTCTGACTACCTATGGCAAATTCAAACTTGGAGATCTTTGTAGGCTTTGTTGGGAGGTCTGCAGCTTCTTCTTCAGCTGATGGCTTCTCAGCGCTGTGACTGGAACTTTCTCCTCCATTACTGGAAGAAACACCCTTAGTTTTCACAGGTTTTTCTGCTTCTTCTTCAGGTCCTCTGGCGACTCCAGCTCAATGCAACTTTTTAGGCTTCTTCTCTCCTGCCTTCCTGTCCACCATTTTCCCCTGCCACCCACTTATCAAATTTTTGATTTCACCTAATCAAATGCTAAAACAATCCACTCAGAACTCAAGGTAAAAAGATCTTCATGTCTACTTCATTTTTTTATTTTAGTTTTTCTAGATGGAGTCTTTCTCTGTCGCCCAGGCTCGAGTGCAGTAGTGTGATCTCGGCTCACTGCAACCTCTGTCTCTCAGGTTTAAGCAATTCTCCTGCCTCAGCCTCCCAAGTAGCTGGGACCACAGGCATGTGCCACCACACCTGGTTAATTTTTGCATATTTAGTAGAGATGAGTTTCCTCATGTTAGCCAGGCTGGTCTCAAACTCCTGATCTCAGGTTATCCGCCTGCCTCACCTCCCAAAATGCTGGGATTACAAGCATGAAACATTGCGTCTGGCCCAGGTCTACCTTAAAAGAAAGAAAATCTGGCTGGAAGCAGTGGGTCACGCCTATAATCCTAACACTTCGGGAGGCCAAAATGAGCAGATCACCTGAGGTCACAAGTTTGAGACCAGCCTGGTCAACATGGCGAAACCTTGACTCTACTAAAAATACAAAAATTAGCTGGGTGTGGTGGTGCATGCCTGTAGTCCCAGCCACTTGGGATTCTGAAGCACAAGCATGTCCTGAACCCAGAAGGTAGAGGTTACAGAAAGCTGGAAACACGCCACTGCACTGCAGCCTGGGTAACAGGGTAAGACTCACGTCTCAAAAAAAAAAAAAAAAAAAAAAGGAAGAAAAAGGAAATCTTGATCATAAAAATATCACAAAGCTGTATCTGCTACTCGATAAAATGATTCAAGTGAGCCCATAATGTAGGAAAGGTTCCCATGGGAGTGGAAGATCAGAGCCATTACAAATTGCTATCAAAACAGAATCAAGGCTGAGCACTGTGGCTCTTGCCTGTAATCCCAGTGCTATGGGAGGTCAAGGTGGGCGGATCACTTGAGGTAGGGAGTTCGAGAGCAGCCTGCCCAATGTAGTGAAACCCTGTCTCCAATAAAAATATAAAAATTAGCCCAACATGGGGGCATGCGCCTGTGATCCCAGCTACTAGGAAGGCTGAGGTGTGAGAATCGCTTGAACCCAGGAGGTGGAGGTTGCAATGAGCAACGACCGCACCACTGCACCACTGCACTTCAGCCTCGGTGACAGGGCGACACTGTGTCCCCAAAACAAACAAACAAAAAAATAGAATCAAGAGGCCAAGCATGATGGCCCACGCCTATAATCCCAGCATTTTGGGAGGACAAGGTAAGAGGACTGCTTGAGCTTAGGAGTTCAAGAACAGTCTGGGGAACATAGGGAGACTGACTCTTTCTTTTTTTTTTTGAGATAGGGTCTCTGTTGTTGCCCAGGCTAGGGTGCAATGGCGTATTCACGGCTCACTATAGCCTGGACCTCCCCTGACTCATGTGATTTTCCTACTTCAGCCGCCCAAGTAGGTGGGACAAAAGATGCTCAGCACCACACTCGGCTAATTTTTGCATTTCTTGTAGAGATAGGATTTCATTATGTTGCCCAGCCTGGGTCTTGAACTCCTGTGTTCAGGCAATCTGTCACCTCAGCCTCCCGAAGTGCTGGGATTATATGGCATGAACCACTGCACCGGGCCGGGGTAATCTTGTCTCTACAAAAAAATTAGCCAGGCATGGTGGTACACGCTTGTAGTCCCAGCTACTCAGGAGGCTGAGGCTGGAAGATGCTTGAACCGGAGAGATCAAGGCTGCAGTGAGCCAAGATCACACCACTTCACTCCAGCCTAGGTGACAAAGCGAGACCCTGTCTCAAAAATAAAAGGCAGAAACAAGAATTAGGAAGACAATTAAGGGTTAATATTGAAAACAAAAACATTTATTTTCAGTTCCAAGCAATCAATGCTTCATTGATCTAGAATTGATGAACACTCAATTTCAACAACAATGCAGTATCTTTTTACTTTTTCTTTTCTTTTTTTCTTTTTTTTTGAGACTGAGTTTTGCTCGTTGTCCAGGCTGGAATGCAATGGCGTGATCTGAGCTCACTGCAACCTCCACCTCCCGGGTTCAAGCAATTCTCCTGCCTCAGCCTCCCATGCAGCTGGGATTACAGGGATGCGCTACCACGCCTGGCTAATTTTGTATTCTTAGCAGAGACGGTGTTTCACCAAGTTGGCCAGGCTGGTCTTGAACTCCTGACCTCAGGTGATCTGCCCACTTTTAGCCTCCAAAAGTGTTGGGATTATGGGTGTGAGCCACTGCACCCAGACAGTATCTTTTTTCTTTTTACATTTTTTGCAACTTTAGAAAATGAGATAAAATTTTATAAAATTCTCTTAAGTGTACAGTTCATTGACTTCTAGTATATCCACAAGGTTGTGCAACTGTCCCCACAATCTAATTCTAGAACATTTCCATCATATCCAAAAGAAAGCCTGTGCTGTTAGCAGGCACTCCCCATTTGTCTCTTCCTACAGCTCTGACAACCATTAATCTGCTTTCTGTGTCTATGGACTGGTCTATTCTGGGTACTTCACAGATACCTTGGCATTCACTTTTATCCCAATCTAATATATTTTAATCAAATATAGGAATGATTCACACTTACATCTTCAGATTTCAGCACTTCAGCTCTTTCCACATACACTAACTGGCAAACGTCATCTTCTATTGAGTTGAACTGGCGGCCATTGCATGCCATATAAAAACTATCCGCATCAGCCTATGTACACCAATGGGGAAAAGGAAAAATTTGAGACAGGTACCTTGAAAATCTGCTTTACATTTAATATGCATGGCTTTATTCATTCTCATCAGCTTTTAAAATTTATACTTAGCAGACAAAGCAACACCAAAAGTTGCATCTACTGAAGTTGATTGCTAGGGTAATCACGCTCTGTAGGTCAATATCCTATGTCTACAGCGTTTTCTGGGCTACGACAAAGTTTTTTCTTGAACTGGCAGAAGGTATTTAAGTGCAGTAAGCTGAAAGCTGGTACAATTTCAATATTCAACCAGCAACAGTCAACATTTCCCTTTACAGCAGTTTTTTTCCCCTCTAGTCATCACTTGTGCAGCTGAAAGTAAACAATCATTTCTGCAAAGCCTGGAACCAAATCATAACTGATACTTGTTATGAAATTACTCTTCCATCAGCATTGGGCTGGGCGAGGTGGCTCATGCCTATAATCCCAGTACTTTGGGAGGCCAAGGCTGGTGGATCACCTGAGGTCGGGAGTTCAAGACTAGCCTGCCCAACATGGAGAAACCCTGTCTCTACTAAAAATAAAAAATTAGCCCAGTGTGGTGGCCCATGCCTGTAATCCCAGCTACTTGGGAGGGTGAGGCAGGAGAATCGCTCAAATCCAGGAGGCGGAGGTTGTGGGAGCCCAAGATCATGCCACTGCACTCAAGATCGCCCAGCCTGGGCAACAAGAATGAAACACTGTCTCAAAAAAAAAAAAAAAAAAAAGAAAAGAAAATGTCAGTATTTATTATTTACGTTAGAAAAAAAATAAAAGACCAGGGGAACTGGTATGAGATGAAAAACCAACTACTCTTTAATAAACCGAATAATAATAATACATCATAGTTAGAGCCCATGTAATGGATTCCATCAGGAGGTCTTAAACTGCCACCTAGCGTCCAATATCAAAAGCAAAGCTCTTGGTCAATTTGAAGGTCAGCCCATGAGCCAGCCTTTAAATCCCAGCACTTTGGGAAGTCCAGGCAGGTGAATCACCTGAGGTCAGAAATTCCAGAACAGCCTGGCCAACATGGTCTCTACTTAAAATACAAAATTAGCTGGGCATGGTGGCAGGTGCCTGTAATCCTAGCTACTCGGTGGGGAGGGAAAAAAAAAAAACCTAACAGTCTCATTCCCTTGCAGTAGAAAAATGGGTGAAATGCAGAGAGCTGTTTCTCTCAAGGCAAAGCTGCAAAGGCACATGTGCCTCTATGAAATGGTCGCAGATAAATGGAACCTTCTTGTCTAGTCTCAGCAGAAAGCAACAAAAGAGATGATTAAAGACTTTGTTTGTTTGTTTGTTTAGATGGAGTCTCGCACTATTGCCTGGGCTGGAGTGCAATGTGCTCGGCTCACTGCAACCTCCCCCTCCCGGGTTCAAGCTATTCTCCTGCCTCAGCCTCCTGAGTAACTGAAACTACAGGCTCTCACCACCATGCCTGGCTAATTTTTTGTATTTTTAGTAGAGATGGGGTTTCATTATGTTGGCCAGGCTGGTCTCGAACTCCTGACCTTGTGATTCACCCACCTCAACCTCCCAAAGTGCTGGGATTACAGGTGTGAGCCACTGCACCTGATGATTCCAGTTTTTAAACTCAGCCAATTTTTTGAGGCAAGCAGGGAGGCCAAGGCTTCTCTGGATTTAATTCCCACCACACGGGCATTAGCCCAAAGAAATGAAGTTGTATGCTTTGGCCCTACCAGCATCGACAGGCTGCTTCTGGGAATTCTGCAAAAGGAAATGCTGCATCATCAACCTTAAGGAAGCTTCAGATTCAAGGCTATGACAGGCAAATATAGTCCTGCCTGTCCATCCTCACAGGGTTCTCAATCTCGCAGACACTGTAAGCTACTCAGTAGCTTTTAATTACCCTCCAATGAAATAATTGTGGATTCTTGATTACTTATGCTTTCTTCCTTTTTTGAGATGGAGTCTCGCGCTATTGCCCAGGCTGGAGTGCAATGGTGCAATCTTGGCTCAGTGCAACCTCTGCCTCCAGGGTTCAAGAGATTCTCCTGTCTCAGCCTCCCGATTAAGTGGGATTACAGGCACATGCCACCACACTCTGCAAATTTTCTGTATTTTAGTAGAGACAGGGTATCACTGAGTTGCCCAGGCTGGTCTCAAAACTCCTGAGCTCAGGCAATCCACCAGCATCAGTCTCCCAAAGTGCTAGGATTATAGGTGTGAGCCTGGCTCCTTTTGCTTTTTTTTTTTGAGATGGAGCTTCACTCCTGTTGCCCAGATTGGAGTACAATGACATGATTATGGCTGACTGCAACCTCTGCCTCCTGGGTACAAGTGATTCTCCTGCCTCAGCATCTTGAGTAGCTGAGATTACAGGTATGTGCCACCATACCCGGCTAAATTTTTTTTATTTTTTGTAGACAGGGTTTCTCCGTGTTGGTCAGGCTGGTCTCGATCTCCCAACCTCAGGTGATCCACCCACCTTGACCTCCCAAAGTGCTGGCATTACAGGCATGAGCCACCATGCCCAGTCCTTAATTATGCTTTTTTTTTTTTTTTTTTTTTTTGAGACAGAGTCTTGCTCTGTCGCCAGGCAGGGGTACATTGGTGCAATCTCGGTTCACTGCAATCTTCACCTCCTAGGTTCAAGCAATTCTCCTGCCTCAGCCTCCCTGGGAGCTGGGACTACAGGTGCACGCCACCATGCCCAGCTAATTTTTGTATTTTTTAGTAGAGATGGCGTTTCACCATGTTGGCCAGGATGGTCTCAATCTCTTGACCCTGTGATCCGCCCACCTCGGCCTCCCAAAGTGCTAGGATTACAGGCGTGAGTCACTGCGCCCAGCCTACTTATGCTTTCTTTTTTTTTTTTTTTGAGACGGAGTTTCACCTTTGTTACCCAGGCTGGAGTGCAATGGCGCGATCTCGGCTCACCGCAACCTCCGCCTCCTGGGTTCAGGCAATTCTCCTGTCTCAGCCTCCTGAGTAGCTGGGATTACAGGCATGTGCCACCATGCCCAGCTGATTTTTTGTATTTTTAGTAGAGACGGGGTTTCACCATGTTGACCAGGATGGTCTCGATCTCTTGACCTTGTGATCCACCCGCCTCGGCCTCCCAAAGTACTGGGATTACAGGCGTGAGCCACCGCGCCCGGCAACTTATGCTTTCTTAATATGACCAAGTGAGCTAATAAGCAGCTGAAGAAGGATGATCAATTCTGAATGTACTTTTATTTTTGAGGGGCAGAGTGGTGGGAGGTTGGGGTTGGGAAGCTTTACTTAAGGAAATAATCCATGTAGGTAATCTGTGTATTGAACATAGCACATTTTAATTTCAAAATGTTTAAAGTCAGCTGTTGAACAAGAAGCCTCTTTAATACTAAGAAGTTACAATCTAAGATGGCTTCCCCCATTCGTCAGAACAACAGCTTCTTCTTAAAATGCTTTTGGTTGAGTAAGCAGCAAAGTCAGCACATGGATTTGCCAGGAGAAAACCCACTGCCTGAAAATCAGGGCCTCCACTCATCTCCTCAGAGCCTCACGCACCACCAGGGGCTGGCAGAGCCCTCCTGGGGTCTAGAGCTCTACAAACGCTCACTAAGCGACCAGGCCCCTCAGAGGAAAGGACAAGGCATGTGATCTAATCCATGCAATGAATTATTCCGTTCTGTTACATGAGCCCAGAAGTTTGAGACCACCCTGGGCAATGTGGTGAAACCTTGTCTCTACAAAAAATACAAAAATTAGCTGGGCAGGGGGGCGGAAGCCTGTAGTCCCAGCTATTCGGGAGGCTGAGGTAAGAGGATTGCTTGAGCCCAGGAGGTGAAGGTTGCAGTGAGCTGAGACCGTGCCACTGCACTCCAGCCTGTGCCACAGAGCCAGACCTTGTCTCCAAAAAATAAAAAAATAAAATAAAAAAGAGGCATGCAAGTGAGACATTATAGTGGCCTAAACTAGGATGACTGCAACAGAAATTAAAAAAAAATTTTTAATGTATTTTTTTGAAATGACCATATCACTAAACTGTTGAGATTTCACAGTTAACATATTGCTCTTTTCTTTAAAATCTTGGTATTAAAAATGCACCTTTACCAGTTCACATATTTTCTGAGCATCTAGTATGTGCCAGGCACTGTGCTATGTACTAGGAAAAGAGTAGGGAACAAAATTCACATGCTTCCTACTTCAACTCACCATCTAATGCACTAAATAAAAGCCTGAAGCAGCCGGGCGCGGTGGCTTAAGCCTGTAATCCCAGCACTTTGGGAGGCCGAGGTGGGTGGATCACGAGGTCAAGAGATCAAGACCATCCTGGTCAACATGGTGAAACCCCGTCTCTACTAAAAATACAAAAAAATTAGCTGAGCATGGTGGTGCATGCCTGTAATCCCAGCTACTCAGGAGGCTGAG
>NW_022436942.1:69785126-69790144 GCF_009761245.1 Sapajus apella
GGGCAACAGAGAGAGACTCCGTCAAAAAAAAAAAAAAAAAAAAAAAAAAGCCTGAAGCTAACCGCAAAGCACATAAAAGAAACAGGTTTTACTGAAAATGTTTGCATTGCATGGAGCCAAAACTTTAAAGAAACCTGGCCTTTGTTTCCTTCCAGTCCTTTGTTTTTATTGTTCTCTTCTGAGGATGAAATTAGAAAAAGATAATTCATTATGATCAAGGTCCTTCAGTGTCACAGGGATCAACTACAGTGTTGAGAACATACCCCTACTTCTCCAAGGAGGTGTCTGCTAAGGCTGCATGCAAATGAAAAGGAGCCAACATACTCTATTAAGGGGTCATCTGTCTTTTTCTGCCCCCAAGAACAACATAATTGAACCTCCTCCTGCTTTTCATATGTCCTAAAGAACTGTAAATTGTCTACCCGAAGACCAAGATTTCTAAGAGTCACACTACAAGTTTATAAGCACAATACTTTTTTTTTTTTGATCTTTAAAAAAAATTTTTTTTTTTTGGCCGGATGCGGTGGCTCATGCCTGTAATCTCAGCACTTTGGGAGGCTGAGGCGGGTGGCTCACGAGGACCAGAGACTGAGACCATCCTGGCCAACATGGTGAAACCCCGTCTCTACTAAAAATACAAAAATTAGCCGGGTGTTTGGCACGCACCTGTAGTCCCAGCTACTCGGGAGGCTGAGGCTGAAGAATCGCTTGAACCTGGGAAGTGGAGGTTGCAGTGAGCCAAGACTGTGCCACTGCGCTCCAACCTGGCGACAGAGCAAGAGTCCGTATCAAAAAAAAAAAAAAAAAAAAAAAAAAAATTTTTTTTTTAAGAGACGGGGTCTTGCCATATTGCCCAAGTTGGTCTTGAACGCTTGGCCTTAAACGATCCTCCTGCCTTGGCCTCCCAAAGTGTGGGGATTACAGGCACGAGCCACCGCACCTGGTCTCACAATTCTTGCAGCTAAAGCTAAGGTCAACAGACATTCGAAAACTTAATCAAAGATACAGAGAAGGCTTATGAGTCCTTATTTAAAAATCTGTGGTGAGGGAAAGAATAAAGATGTAGTTAGCTGACCAGGCTATGGAGTCAGGCTGCCTAGGTTTGAACCCTAACTCTGACACCTACTAGCTGTCTAGCTGCAGGCAAGTGACATATCTGTGCCTGTTTCCTCGACTGTAAAATATACAGCTTTTTTCTTTTTTTTTGAGACAGAGTCTTGCTCTGCTGCCTAGGCTGGAATGCAGTGGTATGATCTTGACTCACTGCAACCCCTGCCTGGGATTATAGGCACGCACCACCACATCCTGCTAATTTTGGTAATTTTTAGTAGACATGGGCTTTTGCCACTTTGCCAGGCTGGTCTCGAACTCCTGCCATCAAGTGTTCCGCCCACCTCAGTCTCCCAAAGTGCTGGGATTAAAGGCATGAGCCACCACACCCAGCCAACATGGCACTGTTGGGAGGATTCAAGGAGACAATGAATGAAAAGCGGTTGGCACAGGGTCCAGGCTTCTAGGTGCTTAATAGTTAGTAGCTGCTGAGCCTATTATTCTCATTACAGCCAGTATTAATTTACTTCAAGTCTTATACCAAGAGGGTATTAGGTCTTAGAAAATCCTTGATAGGATAAGATCAGCCCCTAAGATCCAGAGTTAGCAATAAATAATACAACTCATGATACCAAGATAAAGGGTTCTAGCCCCATGGGGAAGAACATGCAGCAACCTGTTTCACAGTCGCAGAAAACATCTGTCCACTTGAGCAACCTTCACTTGGTCAAAAGACAGATGGGGAGACAATAGTGCAGATGTACAAGGAAAATCCATTCACAGTAAATATCCACAATATTTCCTGTATACAGTATTATGAAGGGCAGCACTCGTTATGGAGAACTGTGTGAGTTTATTAAACAGGTGAGTGTGGTGCATTTAGAAGACTTCAGACTATTTTAAAAGCCTAATTGGTCTTAAACATTTTTTCTTAATCTATTTCTGGGTCTTTTCCCTTGTTACTTATTACCCTTAGTTAAGTGGAATCTATAGAATACTGCTGTTATAGAATGACTGACTCACAAACAACCATATTCCTTCCCCACACCTTCATCCTACTCCTACTAAAAGAGGAGTGTACCCTTGGAATTAAAAGTGAGGGTGGGCCAAAATGGTGGCTCACGCCTATAATCCCAGCACTCTGGGAGGCCGAGGTGGGTGGATCACCTGAGGTCAGGAGTTTGAGACCAGCCTGGCCAACATGGTGAAACCCCGTCTCTACTAAAAACACAAAATTAGCCGGGCGTGGTGGTGGGCACCTTTAATCCCAGCAACTCGGGAGGCTGAGGCAGGAGAATCTCTTGAACCCAGGAGGCGGAGACTGCAGTGAGCTGAGAATGCGCCATTGCATTTTAGTCTGGGTGATGAGCGAAATTCTGTATCCAAAAAAAAAAAAAAAAAAAAAAAGTGAGGGTGACACTCTTGCTTGTCATTTATATCTAGCTGGGCAAACCACTTCTCTCCCACTGAAGTCACTCTCCTCATCTGTAAAACAAGGATAACAACACTATCTGTCTCCTCAAAGGGTTGTAATGAGGATTAAATGAGATAAAGCATGTTGAACACTTAGCACAGTGAGTGATATGGAAGCCCTAGATAAATTTGCATATTATCATCATTTTCCTTATTATTACATGTGCTACCAGACTGAAATGGCTTAAGGCATGATTTTCCCATGGTTTACAAAGCTCCTTGGCAACCTCGGAAGGCTTTCTGATGGTCAGTGAAAGGAGCTATTCAAGAGCTTTTCTGTTCTTAATGTCAACTTGTAAATTCTAAATCCACAAGATAATTGAAACATGTTTTCAATGTCTCCCTAAATGATGGGGTACTTTGTAAAGATTAAAGATAATAACTGCGTACTCTCTTGTAGACAGAACTCCACACTAAAGCTTCTCTCTGGGGCTCACCGAACAGGTACACTCTTCCACATGGCCACTGAATGGCTGCCAGTCCTGTCAATCTAGATTTCCATAACAAAGGATATGTCAAGTGGGCCTTGTGTCATGGCTTCCCTTTCACCCACAAACCTAAGTCAGACACCAATGGCAAGCGATCTTACAGGTACACTCGTTTTTTTGTCAAACGGCAAGGTAAAACTTATCTGGGGCAAATTCGAGAAGGCTGCCTACTGTTGAAATGAGAGAGAGAAGCAAACTTTTGACAAGGCTGCATTTCAAAATCTAATACAATTTCAATGGATAAATACAATAGGCTATTAAAAAAAAAATTTAGGCCAGGCAAGCAGTGACTCATGCCTGTAATCCCAGCACTTTTGGAGGCCAAGGCAGGTGGATCACAAGGTCAGGAGATCGAGACCATCCTGGGTAACATAGTGAAACCCCGTCTCTACTAAAAATACAAAAATTAGCTAGTATAGTGGTGCGTGCCTATAGTCCTAGCTACTGGAGGCTGAGGCAGGAGAATCGCTTGAATATGGGAGGCGGAGTTTGCAGTGAGCTGAGATCGAGCCACTGCATTCCAGCCTGGTGACAGGGTGAGACTACGTCTCAAAACAAAACAAAATTTACTTGGGCATGATGGAATGAGCCTGTAGTCCTGGCTACTCAGAAGGCTGAGGCAGGAGGATTGCTAAAGCCTAGCAGTTTGAGGCTGCAATGAGCTATTATCATGCTACTATACCCCAGCCTGGGCAACAGAGCAAGACCTCATCTCTTAAAACAAAACAAAACTTGTTCTCTATGCAGTAAAAAAAAAAAAAGAAAAGAAAAGAAAAGAAAAAACAAACAAAACAAAACAGCTGGTTGTGGTGGCTCATGCCTGTAATCCCAGTACTTTGGGAGGCCAAGGTAGGCAGATCGTCTGAGGTCAGGAGTTCGAGACCAGCCTGACTAACATGGAGAAACTCTATCCTTACTAAAAATACAAAATTAGCAGGCCCATGCCTATAATCCCAGCTACTCAGGAGGCTGAGGCAGGAGAATTGCTTAAACCCAGGAGTTGGAGGTTGCAGTGAGCCAAGGTCACGCCATTGCACTCCAGCCTGGGGTGACAGCAAAATTTCATCTCAAAAAAAAAAAAAAAAAAGAAAAAAAAAAAAAAAAATCCAAATTGAATGAAACCTACAAATAGAGAAACTCTTTTTTTTTTTTTTTTTTTTTTGAGACAGACTCTTGCTCTGTTACCCAGGCTGGAGTATAGTGGCACGATCTCGGCTCACTACAATCTCCACCTCCCAGGTTCAAACAATTCTCCTGTCTCTGCCACCCGTGTAGCCGGGATTATAAGTGCACACCACCATGCCTAGCTCATTTTTGCATTTTTTTAGTAGAGATGGGGTTTCACCATGTTGGTCAGGCTGGCTTCAAACTCCTGACCTTGTGATCAGCCCAGCTCGGCCTCCCAAAGTGCTGGGATAACAGGTGTGAGCCACCACGCCCAGCAGGGCAACACTTTAATAACCTGTATAACACCTGAAGTTTATGTCATTTTTATATTCATATAGAAACATGCATACTCCAAAGAATGAGTATGCAAATACAAGAGAATACCTTTGTAACATCTTTAGGACTGAGGCACGTGGAAAGTGCTGCTTAATAAGTGACATAAAGTGGATGGCAAAACCTCCCTACGTGAAAAAATATCTTTTATATTGCACAAGCACTTTTATAAACTAAAAACACCATTCTTTCAGTGTTTCTGTCTATTACAACGATTTCCCATCAGGAACTGTAAAGCATCTTTATGGAATGTCACAAAAATTCCTTGTCACCCAAATTTTAGAAAAATAAAATAGATTTTATTTTCTAAGACGTGTCAAAGAGCACCTTTTAAAAAGAGAATGAAAGAAGTAGGGGCAATGGAAAATAATTAGATGGTGTTAACTTCAAAAAGTTCGGCAACTACTGCTTCTCTGGAATAGTTACCACTTGATTCAAACAAACAAAAAAAACAAAACAAAACCCTAGATTTCTCCCCCCGCTTTTTTTTTTTTTTTTTTTTTTTTT
>NW_022436942.1:69790244-69891401 GCF_009761245.1 Sapajus apella
GCCACCATGCCCAGCTAATTTTTGTATTTTTAGTAGAGACAGGGTTTCACCATCTTTTCCAGGATGGTCTCGATCTCTTGACCTCATGATCCACCCGCCTCAGCCTTCCAAAGTGCTGGGATTATAGGCGTGAGCCACCATGCCCAATCATCCTTTTTTTTTTTTTTTTTTTTTTAAGGAGGAGTCTCGCTCTGTCACCCAGGCTGGAGTGCAGTGGTGCAATGTCAGTTTACCATTAACGTCTGCCGCCTGTGAAAACCCTAGATTTCATACCCAATCTGATCTATAAAAAGTCAGGGGCATATGGCCAGGTGCAGTAGCTCACATCTATAATCCCAGCACTTTGGGAGGCGAAGACAGGAGAGTTGCTTGAGGCCAGGAGTTCGATACCAGCCTGGACAACACAGCAAGATCTCATCTCTACTGATGGAAAAAAAAAAAAAAAAAAAAAAAGATGGGCATATGTCACAATTGTATTTCTACTAATGAATTTAGAAATACATCTAGAATTACAATTCTACCTTAGAAAACATATCAACAATCTTAAGTGAAAATGTTGTAAATCAAACATAGCTAGTATCATACAGTTTCAATAACACAGTTTCTATGGCAAACAGATTTTTAATAACCTTTACCTGTGTACTAAACTTTATCAGCACCATATATTGGTTGGGAGTAGAGTCTCTGATGATTTTCATTTGTTCAATTACTTCGTTAAATGGGGCGACAAACTTCATAAGGTCATGACTAGTCATTGCAGCAGGGACTGTGAGAATACACAGCATGGCACTGCGCCTCACGTCTTCTTTTAAGGAGGTCATCTTACTAATAAAACAATAGAATGACTTGAGTAGATGAGGTATGGTTCATTCAAACAACACTAATCAGACAACTTTTATGTCCAAGAAAATAGGAAAAAATAAAAATTGTAATATGTCACAAATGAACTGTTCTACATTATACCCACTGAAATTTTTAATCTTCAGTTCAAGGTTTGTTATGGTTCAAATCTGCATTAGGCAAATTTGCAGTGTTTTACTCTCATCAATGTTTGAATAATACTCTGTCACTGGGTAAGTTAAAAGCACAACTCTGGCTATGGATCTCTCTCAAAGGGCCTAGAAAAAGAGCTGTAAATATAAGAGAGAATGCTAAACCATGAGGATGTAACTGAAAATTTCAGAAAGTGTTCCTAGGCTGGGGTGGCTGGAATAGTAGAATAGAGAGAGGAAAGAAAAACCTCCAACAATGTAATTTGTGTTTTGTAATGCTGTGAACTCACTTGACAGTTGTAATCCAAAATGGCTACCTGGGCTGGGTGCAGTGGCTCACAACTGTAATCCCAGCCCTTTGGGAGGCTGAGGTGGGCTGATCACCTGAAGTCAGAAGTTCAAGACCAGCCTGGCCAACATGGTGAAATCCCGTCTCTACCCCCTCCAACCATAATAAAAAATTAGCTGCGTGTGGTGGCATGCACCCATGGTCCCAGCTACTCTCAGGAGAGAGAATTGCTTGAACCTGGGAGGGGAGGTTGCAGTGAGTCGGGATCGCACCACTGCACTCCGGTCTGAGTGCTGGAGTGAGACACTGTCTCAAACAAAACAAAACACAAAATGGCTACCTGAACAGTCACTGTTTTCCGAATAGGGATGTGGCAAACAAGTTAGCACAAGAAAAGCCTTAAGGTATCAGCTATCAATTATCCAAGGAGGTAATGGCCAGGCTTGTGGATTATCTAGCCAAATGCTTCCTTTCCTTGGGGCTCCAGCAAAACTTTTGACTGAACCACAGAAAATGGTAAAAAGAGGTGATAAAATTGAAATGAGTTAACTGACTTCTTAGCAGCCTCTTCAGTAAAGATTTGGTGGGGACATGAGACTACAATGACTCTGTGGATCATTTTCTTTGTCCTTTCAATTCCCCAATCACCTTCCATGCCCATCAGCTAAGAAAACATTTTCCAACGTATTTTCTGGCATTTCTCTTATAAGGAAAAGCTTTGACCCAATCCACAAGATTAATCAAATGTAAAACATCTGAGAATTTTCTAACACACAATACACAAAAGTGTTATTTTAAAGCTTAAAATAATACCCACTTCCCTCCAAAGCAAGAGACTACCCTATAGCAAAGAACAAAAAACAAGAAATTAGGACAAATCCAAAAGAAAAAAGGGTTTTCTTACTTTGTCTTATATAGGTGCATAATACCATGAACTATTTCAACTGATGGATTTCCACTGAAGAATGAAATCTGGTCTGGAAGCTGTTTGGATGGAGAATCGGGGGCAGCATTTAGGCATTCCTTACTGTGATCTTTACTTCTTTGGGCAGTGGGGGATGCTTCTGAAGACTTCCTTTCTTCCACTGTAGTTTTTAGTTCATCTTTCACCAATTAAAAAATAGCAGATTATAAATGGATAGGACATATGCTGAAGGGCTCGAACTAGATTAAAATTTCAAGTCAGAGGAATAAACTTTGATAGAGTAAATATATTGCGTTGGAACCGAATCGGAAGGAGGGGGGAAAAAAAGAGTAATTACAATGTAATGCATTAAGAGTTATATTTGTAGAACAGCTGAGTTTATGAGAGGATCATACATTAAAGCTCTCTTTGCCCCATAAAAATCTCATTAACATCATGAGAAACTCAAGGATGGCTATTACATTTGGCAATACCATAATGCAAGCGGGTGCTTCCGTTATGAAATCCTAACTGGGAAAAACATTCAAGACTACTAAGTTTGAAATCCAAACCTACCAGTTCTGACCACTTCCATGTTGGAGATGTAGTACTATCTACACATCCACTTCCACAGATGAAATGAGCTGGCTGAGCAGGGGAAGGCACAACATGTTTATCTGGACACATTCATAATCTGCCACTGAACTAGGTGGTAAGTTCTCCCTGGTGGCTGGGTGTGGTGGCTCACACCTGTAATTCCAGCACTTTGGGAGGCCAAGAAGGGTGGATCACTTGAGGCCAGGAGTTCGAGACCAGCCTGGCCAACATGGAGAAACCCTGTCTCCACTAAAAATACAAAAATTAGCCAGGTGAGGTAGAGGGCGTCTGTAATCCCAGCTACTCAGGAGGCTGAGGCAGGAAGATTGCTTGAGTCTAGGAGGTGGAGAATGCGGTGAAACAACATTGTACCACCGCACTCTAGCCTGGGCAACAGAGACCCAGTCTCCACTAAAATGTGGCTTAACGATGTCATAAAAAGCACACAGGCAGTGAAAAACTATGCTAGATGTTAAAATCGTAGGCTTATCAAACACCATGTATAAAATAGGAAACCAGGGTTCACGTTACAAAAGACAGTCCCGGGTTTTAGAAAGCATACCTGGGATGGACTTCATTGTCTCAATGATCACATCTGTCATTTCTCGACGGCCGAGATGCTGATGGATAATTGCTGCTTTCTCTCCTGGTGACTTCCCTTCTAAACAGGCTACAGCTGAAGCTAGTGTTGTCTTTTTGATCTCCTCATCAGACATTTCCCCCGCTAAAGAACACATGAATGATTAATACTAGGTAATAAAACAAGTTCCTCTTTATTCTCTATTCATCCATTATTAGGTTTCCCTTTTCTTTCTACTGCCTTCCACCAAGATGATAAGAAGCCTTTGTAGTATCCATCTCACTCACCTCTGGGACCACTGTGGAAACAGTCAATAAGTAGCCAGGAAAATATACTCAGAAATGCAGGGCTGTTCTACTGAAATGCACTTTATTTTTATTTTTATTTTATTTTATTTTTTTTTTTTTTTTGAGACGGAGTTTCACTCATGTTACCCAGGCTGGAGTGCAATGGCGTGATCTCGGCTCACCGCAACCTGCGCCGCCTGGGTTCAGGCAATTCTCCTGCCTCAGCCTCCTGAGTAGCTGGGATTACAGGCACGCACCACCATGCCCAGCTAATTTTTTGTATTTTTAGTAGAGACGGGGTTTCACCATGTTGACCAGGATGGTCTCGATCTCTTGACCTTGTGATCCACCCGCCTTGGCCTCCCAAAGTGCTGGGATTACAGGCTTGAGCCACCGCGCCCGGCCTTTTTTATTTTTTGAGACAGTCTCACTCTGTCATCCAGGCTGGAGTGCAGTGGTGTGATCTTGGCTCACTGCAACCTCCTCCTCCTGGGTTCAAGTGATTTTCCTGCCTCAGCCTCCTGAGTAGCTGGGACTACAGGCATGCATACCACGTCTGGCTAATTTTTGTATTTTTAGTAGAGATGGGGCTTCACCATGTTGGCCAGGCTGGTCTTGAACTCCTGGCCTCAAGTGATCCACCTGCCTCAGCCTCGCATAGTGCTGGGATTAAAGATGTGAGCCACTGTGCCAGGCCCAAAATCCTGGACTTTAAAGCAAATTTACAAAAGAGAGTCCCTAATATATGCTTTGTCAGGGCAGGGACTATGCCTGTTTTGCCTACCACTGTATTCCTACCACTTACACCACAATGCCCAGCACATAGAGAAGGCTCTCTTAAATATCTGATGAATAAATGACTACATGACTGACCCATGCAGATGTCTGTATGTGGCTAATATCAATTTAGCTGACTTTCAGAACTCAGAAGCCACTTAAGCCTTTGGAAAGATGCTCATAAGCTATTAAATCATATTCAATCTTTAATTTGCAGCTCTAAAGGTCACACACCCAGGAAGTTTCCAATGACACCATCCCTATCTGCCCCTGTCCCTCTCTCCAAACCAGACACATTTTCTTGTAATAGCTTTCCAAACTGTTTCTTCTTTCCTTCATAGCACTTACCACAGTTGTAATTCTACACTTACTCTGCACTTAATTCATCTGTTTCCTTCAAGAAACTGCTGGTGCCATTAAAGCAGAGATCCTATCTGATTCAGCACATAAGGAAAGCTCCAGCACATGTGAGTATGAAATAAGTTATTTTATTTTTATTTTTTTGGAGATGGAGTTTCACTCTTGTCGCCCAGGCTGGAGTGCAATGGCAGGATCTCAGTTCACCACAACCTCTGCCTCCCAGGTTCAAGCAATTCTCCTGCCTCAGCACCCGGAATAGCTGGGATTACAGACATGCACCACCACGTCCGGCTAATTCTGTACTTTTAGTAGAGACGGGGTTTCTCCACATTGGTCAAGCTGGTCTTGAACTCCCGAACTCAAGTGATCCGCCTGCCTTGGCCTCCCAAAGTGCTGGGATTACAGGTGTAGCCACTCACCCGGCCTTTTTTTTTTTTTTTTTTTAAACAGAGTTTCTCTCTTGTCTCCCAGGTTGGAGTGCAGTGGCACTATCTCGGCTCTGCAACCTCCGCCTCCCGGGTTCAAGCAACTCTCCTACCTCAGCCTCCCTGGTAGCTGGGATTACAGGCACTTGCCACCATGCCCAGCTAATTTTTGTATTTTTTTTTTTTTTTTTGAGACGGAGTTTCGCTATTGTTACCCAGGCTGGAGTGCAATGGCGCGGTCTCGGCTCACTACAACCTCCGCCTCCTGGGTTCATGCAATTCTCCTGCCTCAGCCTTCTGAGTAGCTGGGATTACAGGCACGCGCCACCATGCCCAGCTAATTTTTTGTATTTTTAGTAGAGACGGGGGTTTCACCATGTTGACCAGGATGGTCTCGATCTCTTGACCTCGTGATCCACCCGCCTCGGCCTCCCAATTTTTGTATTTTCAATACACTCAGGGTTTCACCATCTGTTGGCCAGGCTGGTCTCGAATTCCTGACCTCAGGTGATCCACCGTGCCTAGCCACGTATTTCTTGAATGAATGTTATTATTAGGTAATTATCTGAAGACCAAGGAAAAGAGCCAGAGGTGCATTCCTCACTAAGGAGCTATGTTACTGGTGTGAAAAGCTCAGACTCAAGTCCAGCTCGCTGAGTTAGAATCCCAGTTTCCCCCATTACAGATAACCTTGGGCAAATCATTTAATCACTAAGCTTCAGTTTCCCAATGTGTAAGAGACACACGCCACACCCATTTACCTCATAGGGCTGTTGCAAAGATAATTAAAGAACAAAATGCACAAAAGGTGCTTAGCACAGTGCTGGGATATACGAAGTGTCCAAATTTAGTTACTACTATGGTTAGGGGGCACCTCAATGGATATGCTTCCAAAAAGGAACAATTTAATTAAACCAAGGACCGTCCAGAGTTGCTGGGGACCCAGTTCCTGCCTCTACGAAGCCTAGAGGGAAGCAAGGGAGACAAACATACCACTTGACTCTCTCGAGAGGGAGACGCACCAAGTACAAACGGAACGCCCGCAGAAGGCACTGGGAGGGAGGTTCGGGGCAGTGCTTCCCTGAGATGACACAGGGGAAGGCCTCTCAAGGGCGTATGGAAAGAGCGGGATCCCGACCACCTCTCCGCTTCTTCCTGAGGCAAGAGCCCTCGCCGCGGGCTTTTCCCGGGACAGTGCTTTGGGAGGGAGAGCCCCCTGGGCCCAGACCCGGCTACAGGGAAGGCCGCGAGGACGCGGGACTCACCCGCGGCGCTGAAGCCGAAGCCGGCAGGGACTGGCGAGTGTTCCGCGAGCTCCAATCGGATGACAACCAGTGACACACTCATAGGGCAGGCGCTGGCCGGCGCGGGCTCCGGCTGGCTCAGGAAAGGCTGGGAGGCGAGCCAAGAGGCCGAACGGCCCGGAGCTGGCAGCGCCGCCACCGCCTCAACGCGGTCGCCGCCGCCTCAGCAGCAGCAGCTCCTCGCACAGCTCACAGAGCCACAACAACTTCCACTTCCGCCTCCCGGCCGCCGTCGCTGACCCGTGGGTTACGCATGCGCGCACCACCGCGCACAACGATTGAGCTGTGCGGCACCGGGTCAGCCTGGTGTCCTTCCGGACGGGATCTCGAGGAGATCGGAGCAGGACGTCGTGGCGATTGCTATGGCTGGGGTCTCGCACTTAGGCTGAGCGGCAAGTTTTCGCCCAGCTCCGAGTTAACCTCTGCCTGCCCGAGAGGCCTCGTCCTCAACCCACCTCGTCTGACGGCGCGGGATCCCCGGTTCCGCGAGGTCTCCAAATTGTCCGCGCTGTCTGCTATGCAGAACTTTGCCCTTTTTGTTGTGTTTGACTCCTCCCTCTAACCCTAGTAAGGGTGGTTTTGTTTCTGTCCCACTATACAGATAGGTACAATGAGGCTCAGAGAGGTGAAGTGACTTCTAAGGGGCTATAGGGAGTGGAGACTCGATCGCCATTCAGACAGCGATCTAGTCGGGCGCGGTGGCTCACGCCTGTAATCCCAGCACTTTGGGAGGCTTAGGCGGGCGAATCACTTCAGGTCAGCAGTTGGAGACCAGCCTGGCCAACGTGGTAAAACCCAGTCTCTACTGAAAATACAAAAAATTTAGCCGGGTTTGGTGGTGGGCGTCTGTAATCCCAGCTACTGGGGAGACTGAGACAGGAGATTCGCCTGAACCCGGGAGGCGGAGGTTGCAGTGAGCCGAGATAGTGCACTCCGGCTTGGGCAACAAGAGCAAAACTCCATCTCAAATAAGAAAAATAAAAGATAGCGATTTGCTGGTTACGAGCACAGTGCTGGAGTTGTGGGTCCTCCTCCTCACCCTGTCAATTCACAAAGGTTTCCTGAGAGTCTGGACACCCTTGGGATGCGTTGGCGTATGAGATAAACATAGTTCCTTTCCATACTGTGAAGTCGACCTACATCAGCAGTTGTGCAGTCTTGAACTAGTCATTGCATAAAGTTGGCATGTTATAACTTCATGCAGTTGTGAGGATGAAACAAAATTATGTATATAGAGATAATACTAGCTTTCTGAGGCTGAGCATTCTCTCCAGTATGTCAGACTGACTTTTGTATGTAGATAATGACAGACACAATCAATGCATATATGACAGGATGCTACTCTAGGTACATCCTGTAATAATACATATGTAAGTACATAGTACATTCTAGGTATATGTATATGCAGACTGTATGTCTATAACATGACCATAAGATACATGTGTATATAGAGCTTGTGATTACATCCTATGAAATACGTTTCCACATGCCCTGTTTAGATCAGGGTTTCTCAACCTCTGTGCTATTGACATTTTGGGTCCTGATAATTCTTGTTTTTTGGCCAAGGGGCAGGGTGTCCTGAGCATTGTAGAGTGTTTAGAAACATCCCTGGCCTGACCCACTAAATGTCAGTAGCACCTCTCCCTAGGTGGTGACAACCAATAATGTCTCTGGGCCTTGCCAAATGTCTCTTTGAGGTCAAAAAACAACCCTGTTGAAGAATCACAGTGTTATGCGAAAGTGCATAAACCATACACACATACTATATGCATAAAACATATGAGACTCTTGTGAACTTTTTTGGTATATTACTCTTAGAAGATAAAATTTCAAAGTTTGCCAGGTACTAATTTGAGTGCTTTACATACCTTGTCTCACGCAGTGGTAACAACTTTATGAAATTGGTACTATATTTGTCTTTATTTTACAAAGGAGTAACCTGAGGCTCAGAGAAAGAGTAACTGGCTCAGGATTTCACACATAGTAAATGGCAGAGCTGGAATTTAAATCCAGACAATCTGAATTCAGAGCCAACATTATCTTTCTACCAAATAAACCATCTTCTTAATAATGTGTGACAATATACACTGTGTTTGCATATTTATGAGAGCATCATTTAGGTAGCAAATCTGCATTATCATGCTTATCCCATTTTGAGTATCTAGAAGAAGACAAATCTTTATGGTAGATGACAATAACAGAGAACTAGAGCTGTTAGCCAGAGTTGGGCAGGTTGGGAATGTAACAGCTCTTCGTGGCTGCCAAAGGTTAAATCTGTCCCCAGCTTTTCTCTGTTTTCTGATGTGTCCAGTTTATGTATCCTTTCAACTCATACAGAGCACCCACTAAGTGTCTAAAAACTATACTAAGTCCCAGGGGATATATGTATACCAAGATGAATAAGATACTCCTTGTCTTAAGGACCTTATAAACACATAGACATGAAAACAGTCATGGTGGCCCTCGCCTGTAATCCCAGCACTTTGGGAAACAGACGGGAGGATCACTTGAGGTCAGGAGTTCAAGACCAGCCTGGCCAACATGGTGAAATCCCAACTCTACTAAAAAAATGCAAAACTTAGCCTATCATGGTGGTGCGCGCCTGTAGTCCAGGCTACACGGAGGCTGAGGCAGGATAATTGCTTGAACCTGGGAGGCAGAGACTTCAGTGAGCCAAGATTGCCCGACTACACTCCAGCCTGGGCAACAGAGCAAGATTCCATCTCAAGAAAAAAAAAGTAGTTACTGGTCGGGTGCGGTGGCTCTCTCCTGTAATCTCAGCCTTTGGGAGGCTGAGGCGGGTGGATCACGAGGTCAAGAGATCGACACCATCTTGGCCAACATGATGAAACCCTGTCTCTACTAAAAATACAAAAATTAGCTGGGCGTGGTGGCGCACACCTGTAGTCTTGGCTTCTTGGGAGGCTGAGGCAGGAGAATCACTTGAACCTGGGAGGCAGAGGTTGCAGTGAGCCAAGATTGCGCCACTGCACTCCAGCGCGGGCAACAGAGTGAGACTCTGTCTGAAAAAAAAGTTACTGTGTAATTGGGTAAGTACTCTGCTGAAGATACAGCAAAGAGGCAATGGGAGTGAAAAAATAAATTTCATACTCTGCCTAGAAAAAGAAAAGCCTCCACAGAGGAGCTAAAACAGGCCGTGATGTCAAAGTGAATGGAAATTCACCTACCAAATAAAGCAGGGAAAGGTTCCAGTCAGTGAGCACAGCAGGTACCAAGGCCTAGAGGTATGAAAAATGACAGCATTTCCTGCCTTGGGAAGTGGCTAGAGCAGAAGTCTTTTTTTTTTTTTTTTTTTTTTTTTTGAGACAGAGTCTTGTTCTGTTGCCCAGGCTGGAGTCCAGTGGCACAATCTTGGCTCACTGCAGCCTCCGCCCCCCCGACACCCCCAGGGTTCAAGCAGTTCTCTTGCCTCAGCCTCCCAAGTAGCTGAGATTACAGGTGCCAACCACCAGACCCAGCTAATTTTTGTGTTTTTAGTAGAAATGGGGTTTCACCATGTTGGCCAGGCTGATCTCGAACTCCTGACCTCATGATCCACCTGCCTCAGCCTCCCAAAGTGTTGGGATTACAGGCGTGAGCCTCTGCCCCCCACCAGAACAGTTGTCTTTAATTGAAGGAATAAACAAGCTGCTTGTGGTAGCATTGCCCTCATGTCCATTAGCGGGACTGTGTGGAGGACAGTGTCCTCCATAGGATTAAAGTTGCTGCTTCAGGCCCCATTAAGCCCTCACACAGGATGTGTTGACACTTTTACAAGCCTGTAAGTGAATTTATTTTTCTATCGCAAACATTGACCTTGGCATAGAAACGTAAATAAAACTGAAAATGCAGATGAACCTTGACATTTTTAGTTTCAAATATTACCCCTCAATTCAGCAAATTTCCAATTACAGTCCTTGCATGGTGGTATCCTCAGGGGATTGGTTCCAGGACCCCCTGCAGATACCGAAATCTGCAGCTGCTCAAGTTCCTAATATACAATGGTATAGCATTTGCTTATAACCTATGCACACCCTCCTATATGCTTTACCCCATTTCCCATTTAGAAAAAAAAAGTACTTGGCTGAGCTTAGTGGCTCACACCTGTAATCCCAACAGCTTGGGAGACTGAGCGGATCACTTGAGGTCAGGAGTTTGAGACCAGCCTGGCCAACATGGTGAAACCCCATCTCTACTAAAAATACAAACAATTGGCTGGGTGTGGTGGCGGGCTCCTGTAGACTCAGCTACTCGGGAGGCTAAGGCAGGAGAATTGCTTGAACCCCAGAGGAGGAGGTTGTAGTGAGCCGAGAACCAGCCACTGTACTCCAGCCTGGGGGACAGAGCAAGACTCTGTCTCAAAAAAAAAAAAGAAAGAAAAAGAAGTGCAGCTCGCTGTCCGCACAGTATTTTCAGGGGAAAAATATGAGTTAAGTAATCTCTGGATTATTTATAACACCTAATACAGTGTAAGTGCTATGTAAATAGTTGTTAACCTGTATTTTTTGTTTGCATTTTTTATTGTTGTATTGTTACTGGTTTTTGTTTGTTTTTGAGACTGAGTCTTACTATCACCCAGGCTGGAACGTGGAGTGCAGTCATGCGATCTCAGCTCACTGCAACCTCCGCCTCCTGGGTTCAAGCGACCCTCATGCCTCAGCCTCTTGAGTAGCTGGGATTACAAACAAGCACCACCACGCCTGGCTTTTTTTTTTTTTTTTTTGTATTTTTAGTAGAGATGGGATTTCACAATGTTGACCAGGTTGTTCTAAAACTCCCAACCTCAGATGATTTGCCTGCCTTGGCCTCCCAAATTTCTGGGATTATAGGCATCAGACACCATCCCTGAACTGTTTTTTGTTTTGTTTTACTTTGAATATTCTCTATATATGAGAAACATATTAAAGATTTACCAGTTAAGAGTCGTTTTTTTTTTGAGACCGAGTCTTGCTCTGTTGCTCAAGCTGGAGTGCAGTGGCGCGATCTCGGCTTACTGCAACCCCCGCCTCCCAGATTCAAGCGATTCTCCTGCCTCAGCCTCCTGAGTAGCTGGGATTACAGGCATCTACCATGCCGGACTAATTTTTGTCTTTTTTTTTAGTAGAGACAGGGTTTTGCCATGTTGACCAGGTTGGTCTTGAACTCCTGACCTCAGGTGATCTGCCCACCTCAACCTCCCAGAGTGCTGAATGCCCAGCCAAGAGTCCTTTCTTTAGGTGTTTGTAGAGGTTGAGTATCCCTTATCCCAAATGTTTGGAACCAAAAGTAATTCAGATTTCAGATTTTGGTATATCTGCATATATATAATGAGATATCTTGGGGTGACCCAAGTCTAAACAAGAAAGTCACTTGTGTTTCATATCATCTTATACATATAGCCTGAGGGTAATTTTATAGACTGTTTAAAATAATTTTGTTCATGAAACAAAGTTTGTGTTAAGTGCTTTCATGTAGAATTTTTCACTAAGGCTTTGTGTGGGAGCTAAAAATTTTTTGGATTTTAGATCATTTCGGATTTTGGATATTTGGATTAGGGATGCTCAACCTGTATAGTTTGAGTCCTGGCTGGGTGTGGTGGCTCACACCTGTAATTCCAGCACTTTGGGAGGCTGAGGTAGGTGGATCGGACCTGAGGTCGGGAGTTTGATACCAGCCTGACCAATATGGTGAAACCCCATGTCTACTAAAAATACAAAAATTAGCCAGTGTTAGTTGAGGTGGTCATTGCTTTTATTCTGGCTTTGCATCTTGAGTGAGCTAGGGATGGCCATCAGCTGCTCTCAGAGGGCAATTGCAGCTAACTGATTACTACTCCTTGTTCTTCTTAATGTTTATTCAGTATAAATTTAATAACAGAGGTTTATGTCAACAAGCTTATGGATAATTAATGTGGTTAGAAGAGTAGTTTTACGAATGATAAAAAGGTTTTGGTTTGGGGTCTTAAACACTATTAACGGGTAATTCTTTTTGGACTTCCACCTGAAAGGGCTATCTAGCACAAAGTTTACATGAGTACACAGAGTAGAGACAAAGGAATGTGGGGTAAACAGATTTAACTGGGGAAATTTCTTTTAATTTTCACTTTATGACTTAATGCTCTAAGATAAGAATTGACTGCTTTCAGCCAGTCTTATTAAAACTTTTCCGTTGGCCAAGCTTGGTTGCTCACGCCTCTAATCCTAGCACTTTGGGAGGCCCTGGCCGGTAGATCAGAAGGTCAGTAGATCGAGACCATCCTGGCTAACATGGTGAAACCCTGTCTCTACTAAAAATACAAAAAAATTAGCTGGGTGTGGTGGTGTGCGCCTGTAGTCCCAGCTACTTGGGAGTCTGAGGCAGGAAAATTGCTTGAAACCAGGAGGCAGAGGTTGCAGTGAGCTGAGATAATACCACTGCACTCCAGCCTGGGAGACAGAGTGAGACTCCATCTCAAAAAAAAAAAGTTTTTTGGGGGGGCTTTTAGAAAGTTTGAGACTATAATTTTATAACTTCCCTAATATTTCTTTTAATATTTTGCCAGCCACCCCAAGTGAATCTCAATAGGCCAGATATGGTGGTGCGTACCTATAGTCCCAATTTCCCATTTTGGAGCATTTCAGATTTCAGATATTTGGGTTGGGGATGCTCAAACAATATAGTTTTTAGAATCCTTTTGGCCCCACTGAAGTGACTCCCGTAAACTCAGAGGCTGTTTTGCTCTCTCCTGTAAGCTTTTGAGTGTAGAAATCACATAAAAAGCTTAAAGATTTTTTTTTTTTGAGACGAAGTTTTGCTCTTGTTACCCAGGCTGGAGTGCAATAGCGTGATCTCGGCCCACTGCAACCTCCGCCTCCTGGTTCAGGCAATTCTCCTGCCTCAGCCTCCTGAGTAGCTGGGATTACAGGCACGCGCCACCATGCCCAGCTGATTTTTTGTATTTTTAGTAGAGACGGGGTTTCACCATGTTGATCAGGATGGTCTCGATCTCTTGACCTTGTGATCCACCCGCCTCGGCCTTCCAAAGTGCTAGGATTACAGGTGTGAGCCACTGTGCCCGGCCCAAGCTTAAAGATTTTAATGAAGAAAATAGAATTTGCCTTCATTATTTTGTTTTTCCCCCATCTTTTTATTTCAACCTATAGAAAAGTTGACAGATCTGATCTCCTGTTATCTCTTTAATCTAGACTCACTGTTAACATCTGGCCATGTTTGGTTTATCTCTATACACGAGTGTGTATAGGTATACGTTGGTATACATGTGCAGGTACGTGTGTTGTGTGTGGTTTTTTTTCTGACCCTTTTGAAAGTAAGTTTGGGAAATAGTTACAAGACTGCTGCAGTGATCTGTAAGTGGAAATGATGGTGTTCTGTGGTGTGAGGGTGTCATAGTAAATGCTAGAAGGAGGCGAGTACAGGATATCTTAGGAGCACACAGGAGAGACTCGTAATGAGTATTTTCTGGTAGCCAGAAGAGGGTTCATGAAAACAGTGACCGGTGAACTACAACCCAAAAGACTGTTTGGAATTAGCCAGGCAGCACGTGAAATAGAGCATTCCAGAGAAGAGAACAGTGGATTCAAAGGTCTGGAGCTGGAGGAGAACATGTGTTTGAGGAAACTGCATATAGATGTCCATGTCCAGATCATCCCCCAGGTTGAGGTGAAAAAATGGGGAGTTGCTGCAGAAAGGAATGACATCTTTTCTTCTTTTTTCTTTCTTTTTTTAGATAAAGTCTCGCTTTGTCACCCAGGCTGGATTGTGCGGTGGCACAATCTCGGCTCACTGCAACCTCTACCGCCCAGGTTTAAGCAATTCTTCCAGCTTAGCCTCTCGAGTAGCAGGGACTACAGGCACCCACCACTGTGCCCAGCCAATTTTTAAATTTTTACTAGAGATGGGGTTTCACCATGTTAGTCAGTCAGGTCTCAAACTCCTGACCTCAAGTGATTGGCCTGCCTTTAAGCCTCCCAAAGTGCTGGGATTACAGGCATGAGCCACCGCGCCTGGCGGGAGTAGATCTTAGAGGGCCTTTTAAGCCAGGCTTAGGAACCGAGAGTTTATTTTGAGGGCAGTGGGGAGCCACTGAAGGGGTTTTTTTTGTTTTTTGTTTTTTGTTTTTTGAGATGGACTCTTGCTCTGTCACCCAGGCAGGAGTGCAGTGGCGTGATCTCAGCTCACTGCAACCTCCACCTCCCAAGTTCAAGTGATTCTTCTGTCTCAGCCTCCCGAGTAGCTGGGATTACAGGAGGGTGCCACCATGCCCAGCTAATTTTTATATTTTTAGTAGAGACAGGGTTTCACTGTGTTGGCCAGGCGGGTCTTGAACTCATGACCTCGTGATCCACCTGCCTTGGCCTTCCTAAGTGCTGAAATTACAGGCATGAGCCACTGCGCCTGGCCACTGAAGGTTTTAAATGGAGGTAGGATGTGATCAGATTTGCAATTGTGAAAGAAGATTCTGACCGAAGGGTAAAGAAAGAGTTGGGGAGAGGTCTGAGAAGAGGCAAGGGGGCCAGTTAGGGTCCATGGGCAAGATGGTAGCAGTGAGAGTGCGAAGAGGGAGATGAGATTTTCAGGAGGAGGAATCGACAGCACAGAACTGGATGGGGCGTGGTGAGGTTAAGATTGCAGAAAGTCAGGGGCGAGTCCCAGTTTTCTAGCTTGGGCAGCCGAGTTGGCACGGAGCCCTTGACTGAGTAGCCGGGAGGAAGGAGACACTGAGGTCAGTTGTGGATGTGGTTTGAAGTGCCTGTTGGAGATGGGTTAGAGATGTTTGGCTGGCCCCTCTGAGCTCCAGGATGGAGGCCTGGGTGGAAGGCAGTGCAGGCAAGTCACACCCTGTGCCTTCTTCCCACGCAGCCTCGGCCTCACCATGTGCATAAGGAGCTGTTTCCAGTCCTCCTGTCTCCAGTGGGTGTGGAGGACAGCCTTCCTGAAACACACCCAGCGCAGGCACCAGGTGGCCCACCGATGGACACACCTTGGAGGCAGCACCTACAGAGCGGTGATTTTTGACATGGGCGGAGTTCTCATTCCTTCTCCAGGGAGAGTCGCTGCTGGTGAGCTATTCATTCTGTTTCACTTTGGGGGCCTAGGGTGGCAGTGGGAGAATGGAGGGTGATCGGGGAGGCAGAGGGGAACACTGGGGCAGCAGTGTGTCCCAGCCGGCCGTGCTCTGGCTCTTGAGTCAAATTTTAAGCACCACTAGGTGGCTGAGTATGTTGAGGGCATGGTTCAGCTTCTCCAAATCTTACTTTCCTCATCAATAAATGAGGGTTACTAGTAGTGCCTTCCTCCTTGGGATTTGGTGGAGAGTTATCCATGGGAAGCACTTGCTTAGCACAGTGATTGCTCAGTGCATCCTAAATTCTCAATCGATGAACTGTTATGAGTACTGTGATTAGAATTTAACCACTTTGGTAGGGTGCAGTGGCTGAGGCCTGTAATCCCAAAACTTTGGGAGGCGGAGGTGGAAGGGTCATTTGAGCCCATCAATTCAAGACCAGCCTCAGCAACATAGCGAGACCCTGTATCTGCCGAAATTTAAAAATTATCTGGGCACGATGACACATACCTGTAGTTCTAGCTACTCAGGAGGCTGAGGTAGGAGGATTGCTTGACTCCAGGTGGTTGACGCTGCAGTCAGCTGTGATCATGCCACTGCACTCCAGCCTGGGCAACAGAGCAAGACCCTGACTCAAAAAAAAAAAAAAAAAACAAACCCAAATAATTTAATCATTTTTCCTTGGGAACTGCGCTGCTTCTGAAATCTAGAAGGCTGAAATTCCCCCTTTGATCACAGTCTTCCTCTCTTCTACCCAACTCCCTCTAAACCTGCTTCTGGACCAACAGGGTCAGGGTCAGCTCTCTGGTCTCTGGTCTTCTCTTTACCAGCCCCTCCCTGGTTTAACTTCTTTTCTACTCAGTTCAGCTTTTATTAGTTAGAGTCGTTTTGGCTTCAAGCAGTACAAAACCTAACAAAACAGTGACTGAAACAAGCTAGAAGTTCCTTTCTCTTGCACACAAAAGCCCAGGTATGTGGTCTGGGGCACTCTGTGATGTGCTCTGTGGTATCAGGGACTCTGGCTCTTTCTAGCATGTTACTCTGCTGTGACTTCTTTTCATTTCCACTCTCACCTCGTGGTCTGTCTTGGCTGCCTCACCTCCTGCTATCACATTCTCATGCCAGCCAGCAGGAAGAGCAAAGGGCCAGACAGCTACCCCTCTCCTTTTGACCTTCCGTGGTGGCTGGTTGGCTAGCTCTCCATCCTAAATCAACCCAGGCACAGGTTTTCTATGCCTGCGTGTCTAGGCTTTCCAGCATTGCTGACGAAGTTCTCACCCATGCGAGTTGGCTGCACAAGCTAGTTTCTGAGCTCCAGCCTCAGCTGGGCCCTTGGTGCTGCGCCTCAGCTTCTCTTTTCCTTCACTCACATCTCTCTCATGTTAACCCCAGGGCTGCTCCAGACTGTCTGCTCCCCCTGCTCCTTACTGCCCCCAAATATTCCCACTCTGCAGACAGCCGAATCTATTCTTTTAAGAGAACATACAGACTAAGCCTAAATAACACAGTGAGACCCCATCTCTACAAAAGATTTTTTTTTCTAATCAGTGTTGGTGCAGCTGTAGTCCCAGCTACTCAGGAGGCTGAGGTGGGAAGATCCCATGAGCCCAGGATTTTGAGGCTGCATGAGCTAGGATTGTGCCACTGCACCCCAGACTGGACAACAGGCTTTTTTAGAGAACCTGTCTCTAAAAAAAAAAGATGGGGATGAACGTAAAAATCACCGTACAGAAAGTTTCTTGACTTTCTCTAGAATATTTTAAGAAGTAATTCACTTCATTCCGTTCCCACTGCCTCTATCCCTCCCTTCTCTCACCCGAATGATGTCATTGCCTCCTAACTCTTCTCCTGCCTCTGGCTCTCAAAATTTTACAAAATCTCCTCCCAGCAGCAGAATTACCTTTCTAAAACATAGATCTTGCATCTGGGCTTAGTGGCTCATACCTGTAATCTCAGCACTTTGGGAGCCCAAGGCAGACAGATTGCTTGAACACAGGAGTCCAACATGGTGAAAATTCATCTCTATGAAAAATACAAAAAACTTACCTCAGCATGGTGGTGCATGCAGGTAGTCCCAGCTACTTGAGGGGCTGAGGTGGGAGGATCACTTGAGCCCAGGAGGCTGAGGCTGCAGTGAGCCAAGATTGCACAACTGTACTCCAGCCTGGGTGACAAAGTGAGACCCTGTTTCAAAAAAATAAATAGGGCTGGGCGCGGTGGCTCATGTCTATAATCCCAGCACTTTAGGAGGCCAAGGTGGGCCAATTACGAGGTCAAGAGATCAAGACCATCCTAGCCAACGCGGTGAAACCCTATCTCTACTAAAAATACAAAAATTAGCTGGGTATGGTGGCACACTTGTAGTCCTAGCTGCTTGGGAAGCTGAGGCCGGAGAATTGCTTGAACCCAGGGGGTGGAGGTTACAGTGAGCTGAGATCACACCACTGTACTCCAGACTGGCGACAGAGTGAGAGTCTGTCATAAATAAATAAAATGAAATAAAAATAAAACTTAGATCTTTCTCCTTTCCTCCATGGCTTGAAAACCTTGAATGCCTGCATGTGGTTTCCTAGATTAAGTCTAGAAGCTTTTGCCTCGGATTCAGGGCCCCTCTCAGTTCTAGCTTTCCTGCCATGGACTACCTGATGCTCTCCAGTCATGCCAGACACATTCACATGCTTGTATCTTTGCAAGCTGTTTCCTCCCTGCCTCCTCTGCCTGTTCAAATCCTACTCATGCTTTTAATGGCAAGTTTAGCGCATGTTATTCAGCAATGACTAGAATCTTTTGAACACTCAGTGAATCTCATGGTTGTTACTAACTTCAAGAGTCCTTTTCTGTCAAGACTCCTTCAACCTCATCTGCAACCTGGGCAGAATGTTCCTGGATACTTAATTCCCATGGGAGTTTCACCTTTACCGAGACACTTTAGTTTGCATGGGATGTGTTCATGTCTCCTCTATGGGGCTCTTTGATTCCAAGACCCCAGGTCTGGGATTTCTTCACTTCATTGTTGCAGTGTCGGCTCTGCAGGCTGGCTCAGTCATTCAGGAAATGTTTGACGGATAGATGTGTGAACAAAATAATGATGCCTTATACTTAGTATTTTGCTTGACTAGAGCTTCTAATGTTATTTATTTCAAATGAACCGTATCAAGCATTATTTGATAAGAATATACTAAAATTGGCCGGGTGCAATATTCTAGAATTGCCTGGGCGAGATGGCTCATGCCTGTAATCTCAGCACTTTGGGAGGACGAGGTGGGCAGATCACCTGAGGTCAGGAGTTCGAGACCAGCCTGGCCAACCCCATCTCTACTAAAAATACGAAAATAAGCCGGGCAGTGGTGGGCACCTATAATTGCAGTACTCTGGAGGCTGAGGCGGGGAGAATCGCTTGAACCTGAGAGGTGGAGGTTGCAGTTAGCTGAGATCATACCATTGTACTCTAGCCTAGGCAACAGAGCAAATCTCTGTCTCAAAAAATATATATAAAGAATATACTAGAGTTATTGTACTTTTTTTTTCCCCTTGAGATGGGATCTCACTCTTTTTCCTAGGCTAGAATGCAGTGGTGCAGTCATAGCTCACTGTAGCCTAAAACTCCAGGGTTCAAGCAATCCTGCGTCAGGCTCTCAAGTAGTTGGGACTACAGGCTACAGGTGTTCACCATTATGCCTGGCTAATTTTTGTTTTTTGTAGATATGGGGTCTCGCTGTGTTGCTCAAGCTGGTCTCAAACTCCTGGGCTCAAGTGATCCTCCCACCTTGGCCTCTTGAATCACTGGAATTACAGGCATGAGCTACCATGCCTGGCCTTCTGTCTGTTTTTATATGGCCTATCAGCCAAGAATGAATTTAATGTTTTGAAATACGTAATTGAAAAATATCAAAACAAGAATAATATTTTGTGACGTGAAAATTATGTGAAATTCACATTTCAATGTCCATAAAAATGAAATGTTTTTGGAAAACAGTCTTTCCCATTTGTTTACATATTATCCATGGCTGCTTTTACCTGTACTGGCAGAGTTGAGTAATATCAACAGGGTCCCTAAATTAGCTTTCAAAGCCTGGAATATTTACCATCTGGCCCTTTTCAGAAAAGCTTGATTTAAGCTGTTAGCTTACTATAAAATTAGTACACACAACAAAGAATTTAAAGTATAGCCCAAATATTTTAGTTTTTAATTTTTATTTTACTTTATTTTTCTCCAAAAATGCATTTTCAGACCAAAGTCCAAACATTTAATATTGAATTTAGGCGGGGCATGGTGGCTCGTGACTCTGATCCCAGCACTTTCAGAGGCCGAGGTAGGTGGATCACGAGATTAGGAGCTCGAGACCAGCCCGGCCAACATGGTGAAACCCCATCTCTAATAAAAATACAAAAATTAACTGGGTGTGGTAGTGCGTTCCTGTAATCCCAGCTACTCAGGAGGTTGAGATGGGAGAATTGCTTGAACCCGGGAGGTAGAGGTTGCAGTGAGCTAAGATTGTACCACTGCATTCCAGCCTGGGTGACAGAACAAGACTCTGTCTTGGGGAAAAAAATGAATTCAGAGAGTGTAATTATTTCAAAATTTCAAAATGTTTGACTAAAATTTTTGTTAGTGTGATAGATGAAAATTCCATCTTTGTGATTTCTTTTCTTTTCCTTTTTTTTTTTGAGACAGAGTCTTACTCTGTAGCCCAGGCTCAAGTTTGGTGGTGTGATCTTGGCCCACTGCAACCTCCATCTCCAAGGTTCAAGCAATTTTCAGCCTCCTGAGTAGCTGGGATTATAGGTATGTGCCACCATGCCGGCTAATTTTTTTATTTTTAGTAGAGACAGGATTTCGCCATGTTGGCCAGGCTGGTCTCTAACTCCTAACCTCAGATGATTTACACCCCCAAGGCCTTCCAAAGTGCTGGGATTGCAGGCATGAACCACTGCATCTGGCTTTTTTTTTTTTTGACACCCTTTTGCTGTATTGCCCAGATTGCCAGGCTGGTCTCAAACTCCTGGTCTCAAGTGATCCTCCTGCCTTACCCTCCTGAGTAGTGAGCCTTTTTTTTTTTTTTGTATATTATTGGTCATTCAGTTTTTCTGTGAATCGCTCACTTTTCTTATTGATTTTCAGTAATAACCTTTTTTTTTCTTGAGATGGAGTTTCACTCTTGTTGCCCAGGCTGAAGTGCAATGGCGTGATCTCAGCTCACTGCAAACCTCCGCCTCCCAGGTTCAAGTGATTCTCCTGCCTCAGCCTCCTGAGTAGCTGGGATTACAGGCATTTGCCACCATGTCTGGTTAATTTTGTATATTTAGTAGAGACAGAATTTCTCCATGTTGGTCAGGCTGGTCTTGAACTCCCAACCTCAGGTGATCTGCCTGCCTTGACCTCCCAAAGTGCTGGGATTACAGGTGTGAGCCACCACACCTGGCCAGTAATAACCTTTTATCTGTTACATCACTTGCAAATATTTTCTCCCTTTTGTGGCGTGTCTTTTGATTTTATTGTTAATATTTTTAGCTGTACCAAAATTTTCTTTTTCTTTTCCTTTTTTTTGTTTTTGAGACAGAATTTCACTCTGCCACTCAGGCTGGAGTGCAGTGGAGTGATCTTGGCTCACTGCAACCTCCGCCTCCCAGGCTCAAGTTATCCTCCCACCCCAGCCTTGCAGGTAGCTGGGACTACAGGCTCACACCACCACACCCGGCTAATTTTTGTATTTTTTATAGAGATGGGGTTTCGCCATGTTGCCCAGGCTGGCCTCAAACTTGGGAACTTAAGCAGTCTGCCTACTTCTGCCTCCGCCTCCCAAAGTGCTGGGATTATAGGCATGAGCCATTACACCCAGCCTTCTGTATTGTTTTTAAGTTTTAGAATTTTGTATTCCTGACTTGGATATTTACTGTATTGGGAATTTGTTTTGTGGTAGCCTGAATGAGGATTTAATTTAACTTTTTTCTGTATTGAAACCTAGTTATGCCAACCTCATTTATTGAGGTTATATATATATTATAAATTATATATAAATTATAAATTAAAAAATTATAAAATATAAAGGAAATTTCCTGCTGCTACCTTTACCCTTTCCCATTTGGTTCCAGACGTCAGTGGTCATCATTGTGAAAAGTTTCTTGCTTATTTTTTGAAAAATTGCTGGTGTGCTTGTGTATACAAACTGGATCGTATGCTGTAGACTGTTCCATACTTTTTTTTTTTTTACTCTGTATGATATTTTGCCATTCTTTTCATATCAGTTGGCATAGGTCTAGGATCTAGCTTGGGGTTAGTAAACTTTTTCTATAAAAGGCTAGACAGGCTGGATGTGATGGCTTGTGCCTACAGTCCTAGCAGTTTGGGAGGCCAAGCTGGGAGAATGTTTGAGGCCAGGAGTTTGAGACCAGCCTGGGCAACATAGTGAGATTCTCATTTCTACAAAAATAAAAAAAGGAGTTGGGCATGGTAGTACACACCTGTAATCCCAGCTACTCAGGAGGCTGAGGCAGAAGGATCACTTGGTCCTGAGAGGTTGAGGCTGCAGTGGTCAATGATTGTACCACAGCACTCCATCCTGGGCAACAGCAAGACTCCATATTACAAAAAAAAAAGGTGACTCACACCTATAATCCCAGCACTTTGGGAAGCTGAGGTAGGTGGATCACAAGGTCAAGAAAATGAGACCATCCTGGCCTCGATTTAGCTGGGCATTGTGGCACGTGCCTGTAGTCTCAGCTACTCAGGAGGCTGAGGCAGGAGAATGTGGTGAAACCCATCTCTACTAAAAATACAAAAATTAGCTGGGCATGGTGGCATGTGCCGGTAGTCCCAGCTACTTGGGAGGCTGAGACAGGAGAATCGCTTGAACCTGGGAGGTGAAGGTTGCAGTAAGCCAAGATGGCGCCACTGCACTCCAGCCTGGCAACAGAGTGAAATTCCGTCTGAAAAAAAAAAAAAACAAGGGCTACATAAGCTTTGTGAGCCATACTCTCCGTCACAACTATTAGCTTCTACTGTTGCAGCAAGAAAGCCATAATAGACAATAGTAAACAAATACGTGTGGTTGTGTTCCAGTAATGCTTTATTTACAAAAATATGTAGAGCCAGGCATGCTGGTGTGTGCCTGTAGTTCCAGCTACTAGGAAGGCTGAGGTGGAAGACTCATTTGAACCCAGGAGTTCAAGGCCAGCCTGGGCAACACAGTAAGACCCCATCTTTTAGAAAAACAGATAGGATGGCCAGGTGTGGTGGCTCATTCCTATAATCCCAGCACTTTGGGGGGCCAAGGTGGGAGGATCACCTGAGGTCAGGAGTTCAAGACCAGTCTGGCCAACATGGTGAAACCCTATCTGTACCAAAAATACAAAAATTAGGCGGTGGAGGTGCACACCTGTTATCCCAGCTACTCGGGAGGTTGAGACAGGATAATTGCTTGAAACCAGGAGGCGAAGGTTGCAGTGAGCCAAGATCATGCCACTGCACTCCAGCCTGGATGGCAGAGTGAGACTTCATCTCGAAAAAAGAAAAAAAAATAGACAGGAGACAGATTTGGCCCCAAGCCATATTTTGCTGACCTTTGGTCAAGTTTATGTTTTAACATCTGTTCGGTCTTACTGTATATGAATATATCATAATTGATGTAATAAGCACTTTATTAATATATATTTAACTATATTAAACTTTTCTAGTTGTTTTTTTTTTTTTTTGGAGACGGAGTTTTGCTCTTGTTACCCAGGCTGGAGTGCAATGGCCCGATCTCAGCTCACCGCAACCTTCAACTCCTGGGTTCAGGCAATTCTCCTGCCTCAGCCTCCTGAGTAGCTGGGATCACAGGCACGTCCCACCATGCCCAGCTAATTTTTTGTATTTTTAGTAGAGACAGGGTTTCACCATGTTGACCAGGATGGTCTGGATCTCTTGACCTCGTGATCCACCCGCCTCGGCCTCCCAAAGTGCTGGGATTACAGGCTTGAGCCACCACGCCCGACCCTAGTTGTTTTTATTATGAAGAATTCTGCACAAACAGCCTTGTACATAACCTTTGCTTACTTTCATAAATATATATGGAAGAAATTCCTGGAAGTAGAATTACTACATCAAATGTATGTGCATTTCAGATTTTGACAGAAATTAACAAATTGCTGCCTGCAGAGGTTGTGCTTATTGATGCTCCCATTAATAGCATATGATGGTGCCAGTTTTCTACATGCTTGCCAAGTCTGGGACTGTGAAAAATGCTATATGCTTCAGCTCTAAAATTAAAGAAGTATTTTTTAGATTGAGTCTTACAAGTTGTGTTATTTTCAAAGGACATATACCAGGTTGTTAACATTGCTTATTTCTGAAAGATAGGATTGCTTGATTTCTTGTCCTTTTACTTTCTTGTCCTTTTCTTTTCTCTTCTTCTTCTTCTTCTTCTTTTTTTTTTTTTTTTTTAAGAGATGGGGTCTTGCTCTTTGTCCCCAGGGTGCCAGGCTGCAGTGCAGTGGTGCCATCATAACTCACTGCAGCTTCAAACTCTGGGGCTTAAGTGATCCTCCCTCCTCAGCTTCCCGAGTTGCTAGAATTACAGGTGCGTGCCACCATGCCCAGCTAATTTTTTAATCTGTTTGTAGCAACGGGGTTTCATCATGTGGTCCAGGCTGGTATCAGACTCTTGGCCTCAAGGGATCCTCCCACTTTGGCCTCTCAAAATGCTGGGATTATAGGTTGAGCTACTGTACCTGGCCTACTTTCTTTTGTATAGCTTTCTATGAAATATATTGTCTGATAATTTTTCAATGTACAGGCACTGCTTTATTAGAAAAAAACAACAAAGATGTTTTCATTCCAAAACAAAAGCTATATGTAAAGTATGTTTTGTCTTAGATTTATAATTATGAGTGTTGTTTGTATATATTTGCCCCGAGCATCTGTGTTATAGATGGAAAATGCAAATGTGGATGAGGAGAAACAACCCTGGCCCAAATGTTCCCAGTATTCCACAGATGCTTATCCATCACCACCTTAGCTCTTTGTGGGTAGAAATTTCCTTCTTGGCTAGGTGCAGTGGCTCACACCTGTAATCCCAGCACTTTGGAAGGCCAAGGCAGGCAGACCACGTGAGGTCAGGAGTTTGATATCTGCCTGGCCAGCATGGTGAAACCATGTTTCTACTGAAAATATGGAAATTAGCCAGGCTTGGTGGCGTGCACCTGTAATCCCAACTACTTGGGAGGCTGAGGCATGATAGTCACTTGAACCTGGGCAGCAGAGGTTGCAATGAGCTAAGATTGCACCGCTGCACTCCAGCCTGGGTGACTGAGCGAGGCTCTTTCTCAAAAAAAGAAGAAATTTCCTTTCTTATCCACAAAGACGGCATTTCAGGTGAACATTTCAGTGTACCTACTCCATGCTTTGAAGAATTACTACAGCTTGCATGTTTTGGGGGCCACCAGGATCTAGCTTATTCCTTCATGTGCTTCTGTAGTCTCTGCAAGGTCCAGGTAAGTGACCTAACATATATAGTCCAGTAAATATGAAACCAAGGAAGAAAATTAATCATGCAGTGCCCGGAGTCCTCTCAAGCAAGTGCTAAGGACCTGATACTTCACAACAATATGCTGTCTGTCGTACAAATGAGTATTGCTCTTCCTCTGGGCGTCTAAGGTTGAGATTTTGCATTTCGTGAATATCTGGAAATTCCTAACAGCATCCACCCTGGCAGTACAGTGAGGCTGTAGGAACTGCTATGGTAATTTCCCTGAACTCCCTAAACCCCAGCATGTATCAATGTATTCCACTTTTGCATGTTTTACTCTCCATAGAATGGGAGATACAGAATCATATCCCTTCTGGAACTATATTAAAAGCCTTGATGGAAGGTGGTGAAAATGGGCCCTGGATGAGATTTATGAGAGCAGAAATAACAGCAGAGAATTTTTTACGGGAATTTGGGAGACTTTGCTCTGAAATGGTAAGTGATAAACATACCTCCATTTCCATATTTTTCTTTTTGCCCTAAGTAGTGGTTGCAACAGTCGTCCATAAGTTAGTTAAACTGAAAATAAAGTGAAACCTAATAACCCATTACATGTTTATTTTATTTTTATTTCTTTTTTCTTTTTTTTTTAAAGACTGGGTTTAACCATGTTGGTCAGGCTGGTCTTGAACTCCTGACCTCAGGTGATCTGCCTGCTTTGGCCTCCAAAGTGCTTGGATTACAGGCGTGAGCCACCATCCCCAGCTGTTTTCATTACGTGTTTTAAAGTTATTTCCTTCACCCCTAGGTGTTCAATGTTCAATTCATATATGAATAAGTAAAAATATTATTGGCCGGGTGTGGTGACTCACACCTGTAATCCCAGCGCTTTGGGAGACCAAGGCAGGCAGATCACGAAGTCAAGAGATCAAGACCATCCTGGCCAGCATGGTGAAACCCCATCTCTACTAAAAAATACAAAAATTAGCTGGGTGTGGTGGCTCACGCCTGTAGTCCCAGCTACTCAGGAGGCTGAGGCAGGAGAATTGCTTGAATCCAGGAGGCGGAGATTGCAGTGAGCCGAGATTGTGCCACTGCACTCCAGCCTGGTGCCTGACAACAGAGCAAGACTCTGTCTCAAAAAAAAAAAAAAAATTCGTAGCCAAGCGTGGTGGCTCATGCATGTAACTTCAGCATTTTGGAGGCTGAGGCAGGAGACCAGCTTAGGCAATATAGCGAGAACTTGTCTCTACTAAAAATCAAAAAAATTAGCTAGGCATAGTGGTACACACCTGTAGTCCCAGCTATTCAGGAGGCTGAGGCTTGAACCCTAGAGATTGAGGCTGCAGTGGGCCCTGACAGTGCCACTGCACTCCAGCCTGGACAACATAACAAGACTCTGTCTCAAAAAAAAAAAAATCTTTACTAAATGAACATTTTTTTTAAATGTTTTCTGGTTTGTTATAAAGGATATTATAAAGGATACAAATGAACATCCAGATGCCTGGGAGCAGGGGTTGTAGAGCCACTGTGCCCTTTCTGGGCCTGCCACTCTCCTCCCAGCACCTCCATGCATTCAGCAACCCGAAAGCTTCCCTCCGACAGATACTAAAACAGGAGCTGTCAACATAATGGCTTTGATATAAAAGCTTATTTAAGGCAATGATAACATTGAGCATTTTCTCTGTACTGTGCACTGTTCTAAGCTCTTTGTATTTTATTAACTCATGTAACCACAATAGCTTTACTGAAATATAATTTAAAATATAGTAAGAAAAGTTCTGTAGGTAGATGGTGGTGATGATGATGGCTGCATGACAACATGACTGTACTTAAGGCCACTGCACTGTGTACTTAAAAATGGTTGAGCACTGTGGCTCATGCCTGTAATCCCAGCACTTTGGGAGGCCAAGGTGGGCCGATCACCTGAGGTCAGGAGTTCAAGACCAGCCTGACCAACATGGTGAAATCCCATCTGTACTAAAAATACAAAAATTAGCCAGGCATGGTGACGGGCACCTGTAATTTCAGCTACTTGGGAGACTGAGGCAGGAGTATCGCTTGAACCCAGGAGGCGGAGTTTGCAGTGAACCGAGATCGAGATCGCATCACTGCACTCCAGCCTGGGTGACAGAGACTCTCTCAAAAATAAAAAAAGGTTAAAATGGTAAATTTTCTGTTACATATATTTTCCACAATTTATATATATATATGTGTGTGTGTGTACGTATATATATATATATATATATATATATATACATACATATATATATGTACACATGTAAATATTTATAAACATATACGGGTATATATAATAGTAAACCTTAAAAACATTATGCAAAGTGAAAGAAGCCAGTCAAAAAAGACCACATGATGTATAATTCCATCTGTGTGAACTGTCCAGAATAGGCAAATCCATAGAGATGGAAAGTAGATTGGTGGTTTTCCAGTACAGGGGACTTCGGGAGAAATGAGGAGTGACTGCTAATGGGTACGGTTTCGTTTTGTTTTTTTTTTTTTTTTTTTTTGAGATGGAGTGTCGCTCTGTTGTTAGGCTGGAGTGCAGTGGTACGATCTTGGCTCACTGTAACCTTCGCCTCCTGGGTTCAAGTAATTATCCTGCCTCAGCCTCCCAAGTAGCTGGGACTACCAGTGAGCACCACCACGCCCAGCTGATGATTTTTTTTTTTTTTTTTTTGAGACAGAGTCTCTCTCTGTCACCCATGCTAGAGTGCACTGGTGCAGTCTCGGCTCACTGCAACCTCCATCTCCCGGGTTCACGTGATTCTCCCCCTCAGCCTCCTGAGTAGCTGGGATTACAGGCACCTGCCACCACGCCCAGTTAATTTTTGTATTTTTAGTAGAGATGGGGTTTCACCATGTTGGCCACGCTGGTCTCAAATTCCTGACCTCAGGTGATCCACCCGCCTCGGCCTCGCAAAGTGCTGGGATGACAGGCATGAGCCACTGCACCCGGCCGATTTTTGTATTTTTAATAGAGATGGGGTTTCACCATGCTGGCCAGGATGGTCTCGATCTCTTGACCTCATGATTTACCCACCTCGGCCTCCCAAAGTGCTGGGATTATAGGCATGAGCCACCATGCCAGGCCAATTTGCTCTTTAGAGTAATGAAAATGTCCTAAAATTGATGGCAGTGATGGTTGCACAACTTTGTAAATATATTGAAAACCATTGAATTGAGCTCCTTAAGTAGGTGAATTTCATGGCATGTGAATTATATTTCAGTAAAACTGTTACCAAATGTGTGTGTGTATATATGTGTATAAATGGTAGACTTGCCTTTGCAGATTTTGAAACATGATAATGTAAGTTTTCAAAACCCACACAGATTGAATTTAAAAACAAGAAAAAATTTGATCAGATACTAAAGTTCATAATAGTGATGCTGAGGCAATACAAAAAGCATTAAATGACTTCTCAATCCTTAAAAATTAAATTATATAAAGAGTTTACTGTATCCTCTTATGATATGCTGGTTTTTTTTTTTTCAACTGGCAATCCATGAGCAGAATAAAGAACTCATTTAATTGTAATATTGATATAAATAGCTCCCTTCCCTACTCTGTTGCTCAGGCTGGAGTGCAGTGGCTTGATCATAGCTCACTGCAGTCTCAACCTCCCAGGCTCAAGCCATCCTTCCACCTCAGCCTCCTGAGTAGCTGGAACCACAGGTATGTGCCACCAAGCCTGGCTAAGTTGTTTTTTTTTTTTTTTTATTTTTTTTTTTTTTTGAGACAGAGTCTCTCTCTGTTGCCAGGCTGGAGTACGGCGGCACAATCTTGGCTCACTGCAACCTCTGCCTCCGGGGTTCAAGCAGTTCTCCTGCCTTAGCCTTCCAAGTAGCTGAGACTGTAGGCGCATGCCACCATGTCCAGCTAATTTTTGTGTTTTTAGTAGAGATGGGGTTTCACCGTGTTGGCCAGGATGGTCTCGATCTCTTGACCTTGTGATCCACCTGCTTTGGCATCCCAAAGTGCTGGAATTACAGGCATGGGCCACTGTGCCCAGCAGCTAAGTTTAAAAAAAAATTTTTTTTTGAATCTCACTTTGTTGCCCAGGCTGGTGTTAAACTCCTGGGCTCAAGCAGTCCTCCCACCTCGGCCTCCCAAAGTGCTGGGATTACAGCTGTGAGCCACTGTGCCCAACCTATAACTCTATTCCTAAGTAACTTTTCAAAACCTTATATCAAAGTTCGGGACAGGGGCTGAGGAACACAGTTCCTGAAGGCAGCAAACTATGAGCCTGGGCTTTTGTAGCCAGAGAATAGAAGGACACCAGGAATAATCTTTTTTTTTTTCTTGTTGGCCATGAGTGGTTTTCACTATTAAAGATTGCTGTTTTCCTCTGTCCTCTCCTATACTTAGTCGAAGACCTCTGTGCCTGTGGACTCATTTTTCTCTCTGCTGACAAGTGAGCGAGTGAAGCAGTTCCCAGTGATGACTGAGGCCATAACTCAAATTCGGGCAAAAGGTCTTCAGACTGCAGTCTTGAGCAATAATTTTTATCTTCCCAACCAGAAAAGCTTTTTGCCTCTGGACCGGAAACAGTTTGATGTGGTAAGCTTGAGCTGATTGAAAACCATTGAAACAGAATCTGTGCCCTTGCTTCAGGGTGCAACGTTAAATGCTGCCTTCAGCAGGTCTTGAGTGAGCGAGTTTTTCCTTCAGACGCTTGACTAAGTTAGGTTTAAATGCAATAGGTTGAAAACAGGCCCTTTAAAACATCACTGTCCTCTTAGCAAGGTGATACATTTATGGCACTAATAACTGGTACACTCCAGCTTTATATTCTAAATTCAAACCTTAGTCTTCATATAACATAAGCATCTCTATCAGCCCTCACATCTTAATGGACCTTTGACTTCTTCTAAGACCAATTATGTTGCCCTCTATTTCTGTGACATTAATTCCTAGACCAGTGCTGTCCAGTAAAACTTGACTGCCTTCCTCAGCCTGATTTACTTCCCTACTAAATCCATCTGCTCCATGTGTGTATCCCAACCTGTCATGCGATAAACCTGTAGTTTTGATATGCTTGGCTATATTTGGGTACTGAACTTATTTATTTATATTTATTTTGAGATGGAGTCTTGCTCTGTTGCCCGGGCTGGAGTACAGTGGCATGATCTCAGCTCACTGCAACCTCTACCTCCCAGGTTCAAGCGATTCTCATGCCTTAGCCTCCCGAGTAGCTGGAATTACAGATGTGTGCCACCACACCTATTTTTTGTATTTTTAGGAGAGACAGGGTTTTACCATGTTGGCCAGGCTGGTCTCGAACTTCCAACCTCAAGAGATCTGCCCACCTTGGCCTCCCAAAGTGCTGGGATTACACACATGAGCTACATTTATTTATTTCTATTTTTAATTTTTTTTGAGACTAAGTCCTGCTCTATTGCCCAGGCTCAAGTGCAGTGGCGCCATCTCGGCTCCCTGCTACTTCTGCCTTCCAGGCTCAAGCAATTCACCTGCCTCAGCCTCCTGAGTAGCTGTGATTACAGGCATGTACCACCACCCCTGGTTAATGTTTCCTGTTGTTTGTTTGTTTGTTTTTGAGATGGAGTCTTGCTCTGTCACCAGGGTGGAGTGCAGTGGCACGATCTTGGTTCACTGCAATCTCTGCCTCCTGGGTTCAAGCAATTCCCCTGCCTCAGCCTCCTGAGTAGCTGTGACTACACGTGCACACCACCATGCCTGGCTAATTTTTTGTATTTTAGTAGAGACGGGGTTTCACCATGTTGGCCAGGATGGTCTCGATCTCCTGACCTCGTTATCTGCCTGCCTTGGCCTCCCAAAGTGCTGGGATTACAGGCGTGAGTCGCCATGCCTGGCCAATTTTTGTATTTTTAGGAGAGACAGGGTTTTACCATGTTGGCCAGGCTGGTCTCAAACTCCTGACCTCAAGTGATCCACTGACCTCGGCCTCCCAAAGTGTTGGGATTACAGGCGTGAGTCACCATGCCTGGCTGTTATTTGAGTACTCTCTTTTTTTTAAAATTTTTTTTTTAACCACAGGATCTTGCTCTGTCTCCCAGGCTGGAGTGCAGTGGTGCCATCTTGGCTCACTGCATCCTCCACCTCCTGGGTTCAAGCAATTCTCGTGCCTCAGCCTTCTGAGTAGCTGGGACTACAGGTACATGACACCACACCTGGCTAGTTTTTGTGCTTTTTATTAATATTAGAGATGGGGTTTTGCTGTGTTGGCCTGGCTGGTCTCCAACTCCTGACCTCAAGTGTTCAACCCACCTTGGCCTCTCAAAATGTTGGGATTACAGGCATGAGCCACCATGCCTGGTGTGTTTGGATACTTTAAAGTATTTGGGTACTTTAAATTGTTTGTTTTTGTCTTATAACCAACAGCAGTGATAATTCTTTTCAGAGACTCCAAAGCCCAGATTGGCAGTTGGTCTTCCAGTACCTTTTAGAGTTGTGATGGACCAGAAGGACCCTTCCCCTGGCCCATTACTTCATAGATATTCCAAGTCAGTACAAAAGGGAACAGCTCCCCAAATATACTGAGAGTACTTGGTAGCCTTTGGAACACATTGGGTGAAATTTCTCTGATAACTCGATTATTGGACATTTTGTTAACAGAGCCCCTTTCTGATTCTTTCCATCTTTGGAAGAGCTAGTTTGGCTAGACTCCAGGAAGTAGCGTGTTTCCTTAGCCCTACATCTGCCTATGCCTGGGTGTATTTGTACTGTTTGTTGGGCCAGTCAGATTGAGGATTTTAAACTCTGCTTACAGATCACATGACCTGAGAGTTTGTAAAGATGCCAGGTCTGTTTCCCCGGAGGCTTTCATTGAGTATGTCTAGTTGGGATCCAGGCATGTGTATTCTGAAAAAGCTGCACAGGTGATTCTGCCATGCAACTGGGGTGAGACACCCCAAGATGCAGTGAGGGACTTTGGATTCTGTCTGTGCTTTTCTCTTATCACACAGCCTCCATCATGCTTACCTTGAGAAGGAGCCTTCCCCTCCATCTTCCTGGGATAGATCCTTGATAACTAAAATCATTTTTATCTGATCTACATTTGGACAAACACTGGCCTTGTTCCCACAGTTCCTGGTTTGCCAAGAAAGTAATAGAAGCCCTGAATAAGTTCATGTCATCATGTGCAAAATAGGACAGAAAGAGAAGGCTACAGATCTTGTCAAACAAATCTTAAGAATTTATTTTACTTCCCCTAAATGTAATTCACCTGGTGAGAGGAGCCGTCTGCTTTCTGGAACTTTGCCCCATCCCCCCCAGTTTCCCCCACACTCTCATCTCTTGTCTCAGCCAGTACAACTCCATCTGGTACGTTACATCAATTGGTGTGAGACACTGTGCTTTTGTGCTTCTCACTATTGACGTGTTCTTTAGGGCAGCTTCTTAGACTTCTTTTAGGTCCTTAGAAGACAAGAGTAAGTAGAACAGTCCAATTTATTCCAGACATTTATTTACCTGAAAGGGCAGTTCTCACCCATAATGCAAGTGTGGGGTAGAGGCAGAGGCCATTGGGTTTGTCCTTGACTTTGGAGAACTTGGGTCATTCCAAGTGGTGAGCTAGAGATTTAGTTCTGTTCTTAGGGCAGATCAGAGGGTATTGGTTATGGGCTATGTGGCTGTCTTGGGCCCACTCTATAGGAGATTAAGCCCTGAGGACACTGTAAAAGGACTTTAGGGGAATCAGTGGATCAGAGACAGCCTGACACTGAGATAGCTTTCCCAGTTCTCCTGAACCCTCACCAGCACCCTCCCCCTATTCCGAATCAGGTACATAGCTGAAGCAAGGTTGTCGGAGTACAGAAGCCTCTCACCATGACAGGAACAGTGTCAGCCCACTCATGGGGTTTCTGTCTACATGGAGTATGGATGGGTTTTTAACCTCTGAAATAAACTTGAAGTTCATATTTATTTTATACTTGTAACAGTGTCTTCTTTCTGGAAAAAAAAATGGTGAAATACTTTCCATAAAGCTGACACGTATAGCATTTCTTCTGCTCTGTTTAGCCCCAAGATGTGACATTAGCAAAATACTTTGTCATTTTGGAAGCCACTCAAGTTTCATGTAAGTTTCACAACTTATTGAGCTAAGATACGTAAGATGACTACTAATATTATTCACATTTTATTGATGATGGCGCTGAGACCCATTATGGCTTTGCTTGTTTGCACAGGGTCACAGTGTCTGCAACAGACACTTTGGTTTCTCAAGTTTGCCCCCACGTCGTAACCCAGTATTGTCAAATTATTCAATGTAAGAAGGCAACATCATTTTATATCATAACACTCTTAAGTTCCTTGTTATAATAAATCTTAACTTTCCTCCTTATGCTTTTCCTTTCAAAAAGTTTACCAGTGTGCATGTATGAGCTCCCCCTTTAGGGGCATTCATCTCTCATTCCTGTCCCTCCGTCAGGTCGTGGAGTCCTGTGTGGAAGGGATCTGTAAGCCAGACCCTAGGATCTACAAGTTGTGCTTAGAGCGGCTCGGCCTGCAGCCCTCCGAGTCCATCTTTCTTGATGATCTTGGACCAAATCTAAAAGCAGCTGCCAACCTTGGTATTCACACCATTAAGGTAATAATCACTATTTTTTGAACCCCTCCTATGCACCAGGCACTAGTGCAACGTTTCTCTGTAATCTTTTTACATTTGTAGCTCTAGCTTTCCATCGGGTTTCCCTTGCATTTCCATAGTCATCTTATTTTGTGTTAATTATGGATTCTATGTGACTAGCTATTTTTTGTATTTTCTTTTTTTTTTTTTTTTTTTTTTTTTGAGACAGAGTCTCGCTCTGTTGCCTAGGCTGGAGTGTAGTGGTGCAATCTTGGCTCACTGCAACCTCTGCCTCCTGGGTTCAAGCGATTCTTCTGCCTCAGCCTCCTGAGTAGCTGGGATCACAGGCATGTGCCACCATGCCTGGCTAATTTTGTATTTTTAGTAGACAGGGTTTCTCCATGTTGATCAGGCTGGTCTCGAACTCCTCTCAGGTTATCTGTCCACCTTGGCCTCCCAAAGTGCTGGGATTACAGGCGTGAGCTACCGCACCTGGCCTTTATTTGTATTTTCAATGGGAAGCAAGACAAACAGGTACTGAGAAGGCAGCTTGAGAAAAAAGACACTGAAGGAGGTGAATGGCAGGCTTAAGACCTTTGTGGGGGCATTCACACTGTCCACCTGATCTAGTGATGCTGCCCTAGGTGGGGGCCAGCAGCCACCAGCCACGTAGGCCACATAGCTCACTGCTGTGAAGCACAAGAAGCAATGTGAGGGGGGTCTCAGGCCATCTTTTTTCTGTTCTTTTTTTTTCTTTTTTTTTTTTTTAATATAGGATCTCACTGTGTCACCCAGGCTGGAGTGCAGTTGCACAGTCAGCTCACTGTGGCCTCAACCTCCCAGGCTTAAGTGATCCTCCTACCTCAGTCTCCTGAGTAGCTGGGACCACAGACATATATCACTACACCTGACTAACTTTTATATTTTTTATAGACACAGGATTTTGCCATGTTGCCCAATCTGGTCTTGAACTCCTGGGCTCAAGCGATCCACACGCCTTGGCCTCTCCAAGTGCTGAGATTACAGGCATGAGCCACCACACCTGGCTTCTATTATTCTGTGTTTAGTTTTCACCATTGTGCTGAAGGGCCTGTAGGAAAAGAGCAAATATTGCAGCATAATCTTCTTCCTTCTTGGCACAAGAGGGTATTGTGAAATTTTTTTTTTTTTGAGACAGAGTTTCATTTTGTTGCCCAGGCTGGAACACAGTGGCATGATCTTGGCTGCCTGCAACCTCTGCCTCCTGGGTTCAAGCAATTCTCATGGCTTAGCCTCCTGAGTAGCTGGGACTACAGGTGCATACCACCACACCCAGCTAATTTTTTGTATTTTGGTAGAGATGGGGTTTCACTGTGTTGCCCAGGCTGTTGTCAAACACCTAAGCCCAGGCAATCTGCCCGCCTTGGCCTCCCAAAGTGTAAGGATTACAGGCGTGAGCCACCATGCCCCGCCGTGAAACCTTTTTTGAGATGAAGTCTTGCTGGGTTGCCCAGAGCTTTGAACTCCTGGGCTCCAGCAATCTTCCCACCTCAGCTTCCCAAGTGGCTGAGACTACGGGTGCACACCATTGTGCCTGGCTGTTTTGTGATCTCTTGACACAAAATAGCTTCTCTCTATAAATAGAAGGTTCAATGTGGTTAGGCATTAAATGGGAATAGGAAACTCATTCTACTGCTTCCTCATTGGCTAAATATTCTGGGTCTGAAAGGCCTTCCTCAGAGAACTGACTTCCTTAGTAATTTTCCTCTAAAGCACTACCCTCCTAGAAAACAGATAGGAGCTCCTGAGGCTAGGGTTGACTGCTGGCACCTCTTCAATGTATATTCTCTACACCTGTACTACCATGAATTGTAAAATTAAAAATATATATGTATATATATTCTCAACACCTGTGAAAAGAAGGGAAAAATGACAACAAAAAATTTACATATATATATATATATATATATTCTCTCTGAAACCAGGTTAATGATCCAGAGACTGCAGTGAAGGAATTAGAAGCTCTCTTGGGTTTTACGCTGAGCATAGGTGTTCCAAACACTCGGCCTGTGAGAAGGACAATGGAAATTCCGAAAGATTCCTTGGAGAAGTACCTCAAAGACTTACTGGGTATCCAGACCACAGGTAAGTAGGCTTCTTTTGTGTTTTGGTAACTCTCTCTAAGGTGAAGCTTTCAGTCTGTTTCTCCCTTTTCAACCCTAATGGAATGTACTGGAGACAAAGAAGCTATACAGTGAGGAAAGTAGCCATTGGGCTTGGTGCAGCTGAGCACTGCTTTCAGTTTTGCTTGAGAAAAAGCATTAACTTCCCTTTTTAGGGATCTCCAAAAGTGTACTTATCCCTCTCTTCCACCTGAGAGTGTGGTATGGCAGTGGTTGCCTACTTTCAACAAGGAGAGGAACTTGGGGACTGCAGTATGTGCTCAGAGGATTTTACCGTTTCTAATGCTTTGAGAGGACAGCCCATTTCGTGAAGGCGATTTAGAAGTTGCATTGGCAGGCCAGGTGCAGTGGTTCACTTCTGTAATCCCTGCACTTTGGGAGGCCAAGGCGGATGGATCACGAGGTCAGGAGTTCGGACCAGCCTAGTCAACGTGGTGAAACCCTGTCTCTACTAAAAATACAAAAATTAGCCAGGTGTGGTGGTGGGCACCTGTAATCCCATCTACTCGGGAGGCTGAGGCAGGAGAATCACTTTAACCTGGGAGGCAGAGGCTGCAGTGAGCCGAGATGCCACTGCACCCTAGCCTGGGCAACAGAGCAACCCTCCATCTTGGAAAAAAAAAAAAAAAAGAAATTACATTGGTGGCCAGGGTGTGGGGGCTCACTCCTATAATTCCAGCGTTTGGGGAGGCCAAGGCAGGGAGATCACTTAAGGCCAAGAGTTCAAAACCATTCTGACCAACATGGTGAAACCTTGTCACCACTAAAAGTACAAAAATTAGCTGGGTGTGGTGGTCCACAACGGTAGTCCCAGCTGCTCTGGAGACTGAGGCACAAGAATCACTTGAACCCAGGAGGTGGACGTTGCAGTGAGCCATGATCATGCCACTGCACTCCAGCCTGGGCAACAGAGTGAGACTCTGTCTCCAAAAAAAAAAAAAGTTACATTGGCCAGGTACAGTGGCTCATGCCCATAATCCCAGTGCTTTGGGAGGCTAAGGCAGAAGGATCACTTGAGCTCACGAGTTCAAGACCAGCTTGGGCAACATAGCAAGACCCCATCTCTATAAAAATAAAATTAGCTGGGCATAGTGGCACATGCCTGTAATTCCAGCTACTTTAGAGGCTGAGGCAGGAAGATCACTTGACCCCAGGAATTTGGGGCTACATGAACTCTGATTGTGCTGCTGCACTCCAGCCTGGGTGACAGAACAAGACTGTCTCTTAAAAAAAATAAAGAGCTGGGTGCAGTGGCTTATGCCTGTAATCCTAGCACTTTGGGAGGCTGACCTTTAAGGGCAGATCACCTGATGTCAGGGGTTCAAGATCAGCCTGGTCAACATGGTGAAATCCCGTCTCTACTAAAAATACAAAAAAATTAGCCAGGCGTGGTGGCATATGCCTATAGTCTCAGCTACTCAGGAGACTGAGGCAGGAGAATCCCTTGGGCCCCGAGGTGGAGGTTGCAGTGAGCCGAGATCAAGCCACTGCACTCCAGCTGGATGACAGAGCAAGATTCCGTCTCAAAAACAAAACAAAAAAGGAGACCTAAAAATTGTTTAATTTTTTTTTTTTAAATAAAGTCTCGTTCTTGTCCCCCAGGCTGTAGTGCAGTGGCGCAGTCTCAGCTAACTGCAACCTCTGCCTCCCAGGTTCAAGCAATTCTCCTGCTTCAGCCTCCTGAGTAGCTCGGATTACAGGCGGCTGCTACCACACCTGACTAATTTTTGTATTTTAAGTACAGATGGGGTTTCGCCATGTTGGCCAGGCTGGTGTCAAACTCCTGACCTCAGGTGATCCTCTTGCCTTAGCATCCCAAAGTGCTGGGATTACTGGCGTGAGCCACTGTACCCCACCTTAATTTAATTTTTTTGAGACGGAGTTTCACTCTTGTTGCCCAGGCTGGAGTACAATGGCGTGATCTCAGCTCACTGCATCCTCCGCCTCCGGGATTCTAGTGATTCTCCTGCCTCAGCCTCCCGTGCAGCTGGGATTTCAGGCACCCTCTACCACGCCCAGCTAATTTTTGTATTTTTAGTAGAGACAGGGTTTCACCATATTGGTCAGGCTGGTCTCAAACTGCTGACCTCAGGTGATCCACCTGCCTTGGCCTCTCAAAGTGCTGGGATTACAGGCATGAATGAGCCACCATGCCCGAACAAAGACATTTTTCTCAGTTGATAAAGTCTTCACCCACTTGCTCCTTGAAAAAGGCTTTTATCGATGAAGTTTCATGTTAGGATGTTTTTCAGCAATTGGATTATTGGTAGTGGCCTCTGCACAGATGAGGCGCCCACTCTGGCCAGGCGGAAGAACTCAGGCAGACTTCCCTTGCTTGCCTGCTCTTCTAACCAAGTGAAATCAATTTATACCCAGGGTTCAGTCTTCTTATGGAGCTGAGAATGAATTAGTTTTATCTCAGCCAGGATCCCGTAAGGGAACTAGAGAATTCAGCCTAGTGCAGTAGGAAATTGCATCTCATGAAAGCAGCTTTGGGTCAGGCTGAAGGCCTCTGCATTGTTCCTTTCAGCTGTCCTGGCAGTGTCAGGCAGAGGGACATGCAAAGGCACCTTTCATCCTCAGGCTTAAAGCATTCCATTTGGCAAGATGGGTTGCCATGGCTGCGTCTGTGCTTGATAAACAGAATGAACATGTTTTTATTCATGGAGCAGCAGTTGCCAGGTAGGACAAAATTTGACACTAACACAAAGTGAGAAAATTACTGTGGTATAAAATGAGTGGCCTTTGCCAAACTATAGTGGCATGTGATCCTGGACCTGAGTTGGCAGGGTATGCCCCTCGGACTCAGTCACTCCAGGCAGGCAGGGAAGAGGTACGTTCCTTGCTCTGCATGGCAGATGAGGATATTTTGCAGCCCAAATGCAGAACTCATTAGAAAGAAAGAATGTCTGCTCAGATCTGTCTTCCAGTGCCAGTTTGAGTTTTCTTTGTTTTCAAACTTGCAGGCCCATTGGAACTCCTTCAGTTTGATCACGGGCAGTCAAATCCAACTTACTATATCAGGCTGGCTAATCGTGATCTGGTTCTAAGGAAGAAGCCCCCAGGGACCCTCCTTCCATCTGCTCATGCCATAGAGAGAGAGTTCAGGTAAGTTGGCCAGGATGGTCTCGAACTCTTGACCTCAGGTGATTCACCTGACTCAGTCTTCCAAGGTGCTGGGATTATAGGCATGAGCCATTGCACCTGGCCTATTGTTTGTTTTTTATTTTATTTCTGCTCTTTTTATTCCCTTTCATCTAATTACTCTGGGTTTGTTTTTACTTTAGTAAGATGTAATCTTGTCAGTAACTTAAATTCTTTCTTCCTGTCTTTTTTTTTTAAATCTTCTATTCTAAGGAGCAACATTTTTTTCTTTTCTTTTCTTTTTTTTTTTTTTTTGAGACAGAGTCTCGCTTCATTCCCAGGCTCCAGGCTGGAGTGCAGTGGCGCGATCTTGGCTCACTGCAACCTCCACCTCCCTGGTTCAAGCAATTCTCCTGCCTCAGCCCCCCGAGTAGCTGGGACTACAGGTGCACACCACCACGACCAGCTAATTTTTGTATTTTCAGTAGAAACGGGGTTTCACCATGTTGGCCAGGATGGTCTCAATATCTTGACCTTGTGATCTGCCCGCCTAGGCCTCCCAAAGTGCTGGGATTACAGGCGTGAGCCACTGCACCCGGCTGTTTTTCTTTTCTAATACAAGCATTTAAATTTATAACTTTTCAGGCTGGACACAGTGACTCCTGCTTGTGATCCCAGCACTTTGGGAGGCCAAGGCAGGTGGATCATCTGAGGTCAGGAGTTCAAGACCAGTCTTGGCAACATGGTGAAACCCTGTCTTTACTAAAAATACAAAAATAAGCTGGGTGTGGTGGCGCACGCCTGTAGTTCCAGCCAATCAGGAGGCTGAGGTAGGATAATTGCTTGAACCCAGGAGGCAGAGACTGCAGTGAGCTGAGATCACGCCACAGCACTCCAGCCTGGGCAACATAGTAAGACTCTGTCTTAAAAAAAAAGAAAAGAAAAAGAAAAAAAGTACATTGTTTAATTTTCAAAGATTTGGGATTTTTTTTCTAGATATTATAAGTGAATGAATTCTAGTTTAATTCCATTGAAATCTGATAAATACTCTGCAAGATTTCAATTCTGTGTTGTTATTTTTTGAGAAGGTTTTGCTCTTGTTGCCCAGGCTGGATTGCAGTCCCATGAGCTCAGCTCACTGTAACCTCCGCTTCCTGGGTTCAAGCGTTTCTCCTGCCTCAGCCTCCCGAGTAGGTGGAATTGCAGGTGTGAGCCGCCATGCCTGGACAAGTTTTATATTTTTAGTAGAGATGGGGTTTTGCTGTGTTGGCCACATTGGTATCAAACTCCTGACTTCAGGCAATCTGCCTGCCTTAGCCTCCCAAAATGCTGGGATTACAGGTGTGAGCCACCGTACCAGGTTGGATTTCAATTTTTCAATTTTTATTGAGATTTATTTTATAGAGCAGCACATGACTTACCTTGTGAACATATTGTGTTTACTTTAAAATAATGTATATTTTGCAATTGCTGAGTGAGCGATATAGAAATGTCTATCAGGTCAAGTTGGTTGGCAGTGGGTTCAGATATATGTCTTTAGATAATCTATTTTTGTCTAATTCTATCACTACTGTGAAAGGAGTGTTAGAATCTCAGCTAAGACTTGTAGATTTCTTCATTTTTTTCTCTTTAATTCTGATCATTTTTACTTGATGTATTTCGAAGCTCTGTAGTTTAGTATGTACGTATTTATGATTGTAATATCTTTATAATGAACTTGCAGTTGTATCATTTTCAAATATCCCTCTTTGTCTCTGATAGTACTCTGTCATAAAGCCTGCTTTATCTGATATTAAAGTAGCCAACCAGCTTTCTTATGCTGAGTGATTGTATAATGCTTTCAATTCCATCCTTTTTTTTTTTTTTTTTTTTGTGCAACCTTTCTGTGTTTATATATTTAGGGCATATCTCTTGTAGACATCAGATAATTAGGTCACCCTTTTCTGTCCAGGCTGAAAACTTCTGTCTTTTATTTTAATTTTATTTCATTGATTGATTGATTGAGATGGAGTCTCACTCTGTCACCCAGGCCAGGGTGTAGTAGCGTGGTCTTGACTCACTACAACCTCTTCCTCCTGGGTTCAAGCAATTCTTATGCCTCAGCTTCCCAAGTAGCTGGGATTACAGGTGCGCACCACCATGCATGGCTACTTTTTGTAATTTTAGTTAAGACGGTTTCACCATGTTAACCAGCCTCGTCTCGAACTCCTGAGCTCAAACAGTCCTCCCCATCAGCCTCCCAAAGTGCTGAGATTACTGGCACAAGCCATCATGCCAGCCAACTTCTGTCTTTTAATTAGAATCTATTAATCTATTGAATTTAATGTAATTATTGATATGTTTGATTTAGGTCTACAGTTTCACCATTGGTTTTTTGTTTGTCCCATCTGTTTTTTTGTTCTTTCTTACTTTTGGGTCAGTTGAATATTTTTTAATTTCATTTTAATTTATGTACCATTTCTAATTCAGAAAAATAACTTCAGGCCAGACGTGGTGGTGTACACCTGTAATTCCAGCTACTGAGGAGGCTGAGGCATGAGAATGGCTTGAACCCAGGCGGTGAAGGTTGCAGTGAACTGAGATTGTGCCACTGCGGTCTGGCTTGGGCGACAGAGCGAGACTATGTCTCAAAAACAAACAAATAAACAAAGAAAAGTAATTTCAAGAAAATCTCATCAATTCAGCCAGCAGTTTTGTTTATTTTTATTTGTCCTGGCAGGATTATGAAAGCCCTTGCAAATGCTGGAGTACCTGTCCCTAACGTTCTTGACCTCTGTGAAGATTCAAGGTAAAGTTCAGCTGTTTTTGCTATTGTACATTCAAGCTACAGGAGAGAAAAGCCCATATGCTAACACAAATTCCAGTTTGTTAAAGACAAATAAAATTTGGGTAGGAGGGAAAAGAAACTTTATAGCAACCTCTCCCAGAAGTTCTCAGATATTTAAGTTATCCTGCAAGATAAGTATATGCCTGCTTTGGGGAAAATTGGTAGAAAACATCTTTTTTAACATTCAAAAATACATATTTATCTAGTTTCCAGGGTTTTTCTAAACTGTTTTTTTGTTTTCTTTGTTTTGTTTTTTGAGATGGAGTCTCGTTCTGTCACTCAGGCTGGGGTACAGTGGCCCTATCTTGGCTCATTGCAACCACTGCCTCCTGGGTTCAAGTGATTCTCCTGCCTCAGCCTCCCAAATAGTTGGGATTACAGGCACCAGCCACTCTGTCTGGCTAATTTTTGTATGTTTTTAGTAGAGACGGGATTTCACCATGTTGGCCAGGCTGGTCTTAAGCTCCTGACCTCAGGTGATCCACCCACTTTGGCCTCCCAAAGTGCTGGGATTACAGGCATGAGCCACCTTGCCCAGCCCTAAACTGTTTTAAACAGCTTTGTAACATGCTTTTTGAGTATCTCTTCTTTCCTAACATTTTAATTATGAAACATTTGAAACCTTCAGAAAAGGTGAAAGAAGAAAAAATGAGATAATGAATACCTGTTTACACTTCATCTAGATCAAAAATGAAAACATTGTTAACATTTTGCGACATTTATTTTCTATCTATGTTTGTGTATACATGTATGGTTTTAACATATATATGACGTTTTTTTGGCTGAACCTTTTGAAATAAGCTTCAGACAGCATGTATCTCTCAAGAATAAAGACATTAGCTAGGCATAGTGGCTCATGCCTGTAATCCCAGCACTTAGGGAGGCCGAAGTGGGTGGATCACTTGAGCCCAGGAGTTTGAGACCAGCCAGGGCAACATGGCAAAACCTCATCTCTAAAAAACAAAAAAAAAATTTAGCCAGGTGTGGAGGCGCACACCTGTAGTCCCACCTACTCACCTGGAAGGTTGAGGTGGGAGGAGCACCTGAGCCTGGGAGGTGGAGGCTGCAGGGATCTGTGATCACACCATTGCACTCCAGCCTAGGCGACAAGAGTGAGACCCCGTCTCAAAAAAAAGGGGTCTCACTCTGTCACCCAGGCTGGAGTGTAATGGTGCAATCAGGGCTCACTGTCACCTCTGCCTCCCTGGTTCAAGCAATTCTCCTGTCCCAGCCTCCCGAGTAGCTAGTATTACAGGCATGTGCCACTATGTCCAGCTGATTTTGTATTTTCAGTAGAGATGGGGTTTCTCTGTGTTGGTCAGGCTGGTCTCGAACTCTCAACCTCGGGTGATCTGCCCACCTTGGCCTCCCAAAGTGCTGGGATTACAGGCATGAACCACTGCAGAGGCTACAGTGGGCAAAGAATAGGTGACAGAGTGAGACTCCATCTCAAATAAATAAATAAATAGGTAAACTGATTGCTATTAATGACCAAAGATGGATTAATGAAATGTCATTGGGTCGCTTTAGTACTGCTAGGTGGTATATGCACCATTCATACCACCAAAACATGATAAAAATAACCTCAACTAACAAGAGGGGATATTTATTGAACCCTCATTGGAACCATACACCATGCGAGGCACTCTGTATATTTGTTCCCTTAATTCATTTTTTTTTTTGAAGTAACAAGTACTCTGGAAGATCCCTTAGTTCTTAGAATTACCCTTTGAAGTTGTTATGTTTTACAGATTTTAAAAAACAACACGGCCAGGCGTGGTGGCGCACGCCTGTAATCCCAACATTTTGGGAGGCTGAGGCAGGCAGATCACAAGGTCAGGAGATTGAGACCATCCTGGCTTACACGGTGAAACACCATCTTTACTAAAAATACAAAAAATCATCTGGGGGTGGTGGCACACGCCTGTAGTCCCTGTTACTTGGGAGGCTGAGGCAGGAGAATCACTTGAACCCAGGAGGTGGAGGTTGCAGTGAGTCGAGATTACACCACTGCACTCCAGCCTGGGTGACAGAGCGAGACTCCATCTCAACAACAAAGCTCGGAGAGGTTTAATAAATCCCTCAGGATCACTCTTCAAGTAAGGGTAGAGTTAGGATTTAAATCTGGTTCCAGCCGGGTGCAGTGGCTCATGCTTGTAATCCCAGCACTTTGGGAGGCTGAGGCAGGCAGATCACCTGAGGTCAGGAGTTTCAGACCAGCCTGGCCAACATGGTGAAACCCTGTCTCTATCAAAAATACAAAAATTAGTTATGGCGATATGTGCCTGGAGTCCCAGCTACTCAGGAGGCTGAGGCAGGAGAATCACTTGAACCCAGGAGGTGGAGGTTGCAGTGAGCCGAGATCACAACACTGCACTCCAGCCTGGATGACAGAGCACGACTCCGTCTCAAAAAAATAAATAACAAACAAAAACCTGATTCCATGTGACCCCAGAGACCCCTCTCTGAGCCTTGCTGCTCACTACATGATCACACCTAAATCCATTCCAGTGGCTTACACAAATGAACCAGGGAGAAGAGAGAAGCATGCTGTCGAGGAAGCATAGACAGATGTGCATGTGTGTGTGTGCACATGTGTATGTGCATGTATGTGGGTGTATGTGTGCATGTATATGTGTGTGTGTATCAATCAGTTGCAAGAGAGGGTACTTCTAATGCACTGTGCTTATATGAAAGGAAAAAGGAAGTGTCCAGTGCTCGGGTCTGAACTCTTCACTAGCTCTCAACCCATACACCCAGGAAGAGTGACGAAGAATAGGGTCATGACTAACAGCCTGCCACATATGAATCTGACCCCTGAAACCCCCTTCTGTGTTCCTCCCAGTGTCGTTGGCACCCCCTTCTATGTAATGGAGTACTGCCCAGGGCTCATCTACAAAGACCCCTCCCTGCCAGGCTTGGAGCCCAGCCAGAGGCGAGCCATTTACACTGCCATGAACACAGTCCTGTGCAAAATTCACAGTGTGGATCCCCAGGCTGTGGGGCTTGAAGACTATGGGAAGCAAGGTGAGCAGGAGGCCGCGTCTCTCATGCTGGTTGTTTAATCACTAGTGCTTCTGCTTTGGGATCTGAATTGTTTTGGGTATTAACAAATCAAGAGTAAGGCAGATTTAGCTTCTTCCTTGGAAATCCAGTTTAGTTTTAATGGAAGTGTTACTTACTTAGGCATTTGGGCCTTCGATAAATCCCTTTATGAACCACACAATCTCTCTTCTCTGCAACTTTTTCTCATTTTTTCTTATTTTTTTCTTTTTTTCCCTTAAATACTCTCCTATTCAATTCCCTGCAACTTTTATCTTATTAGACCATTTATATATTTTTTTCTGATACTGACCAAAGGTATTTAAGGCATATTTTTCTTCGTTTTTTACCCTTTCCGCTAAATACTCTTTTTAACAGGAATATATATATTTTTTGAGAGGAGGTCTCACTATGTTGCCAGACTGGTCTCAAACTTCTGGGCTCAAGCCATCCTCCTGTCTCAGCCTCCCAAGTAGTTGGGACTCTGGGCATGTCCCCCCTTGTCCAGCTTCAACAGGGATAGTTTTTTTGTTTGTTTTTTGAGAGAGGGTCTCTCTCTGTCACCCACGCTGGAGTGTAGTGGTGTGATCTTGGCTCACTGCAGCCTCTACCTCTTGGCCTCATGTGATCCTCCCACCTCTGCCTCTCGAGTAGCTGGGACTCCAGGTATGCACCACCATGCCCAGCTAATTTTTGTATTTTTAGTAGAGACAGGATTTCGCCATGTTGCTTAGGTTCTCCCTGAACTCCTGGGCTCAAGTGATTTGGCCTCCCAAAGTGGAATTATAGGCGTGAGCCACTGCAGCAAGCCCTCATGTAGTTCTTACCACATGCCAAAAACAGTTCCAAGAGCTTTACATATTTTATTCTCCCAACAGCTCTGTGAGGACCATCTCAAGATGAGGAAACTAAAGCACAGAGATGTTAAGTAACCTGCCTGAGATCACACAGCTAGAGAACAGCAGAGCTGGGTTTCAAAGCCTGGCAGTCTGGCTCCAGAGTTCATGTGCTCAGTTAACCACTGTTGTTTAGCCAACGAGTGATTTATGAAAGGCTATTATGGAGCTCACAGGATCTTTTTTTTTTTTTTTTTTTTTTTTTGTTGGAGTTTTTGTTTTACTGCCCATGCTGGAGTGCAGTGGCGCAATCATGGCTTGCTTCAACCTCCGTCTCCTGGGTTCAAGCAATTCTTCTGCCTCAGCCTCCCAAGTAGCTGGGATCACAGGTGCCCACCACCATGCCCAGCTAATTTTTGTACTTTTTAGTAGAGATAGGTTTTTACCATGTTGAACAGGCTGACCTCGTGATTTGCTCACCTCAGCCTCCCAAAGTGCTGGGATTATAGGCATGAGCCACCGTGCCCAGCCACAAGATCTTTAAGAGGACCAGAGATCATGCTTGGAGACCATGCAGCTAGGAACAGTGCCCAGACCACACTAGTCCAGCCAAGTAGCCAGTGAGTTCCACCTGGAGGTGGCAGGAACATCATGTGGGAAATTCTCAAGGCAAATGAACATGTTCAAAGACATGACACCACCTGATGCAGAGCATGACAAAGGCTTTTACTGCAGTTTTTTTTTTTCTGCTATTTTCAGAGGCTGCTGAAATCACACACCATGTTCTAATCCTCTTTCCCCTAGGGGACTATATTCCACGCCAGGTGCAAACCTGGATTAAGCAATATCGAGCTTCCGAAACCAGCACCATCTCAGCTATGGAGAGACTGATTGAATGGCTTCCCCTCCATTTTCCCTATCAGCAGAGGACCACGGTGGTGCACGGGGATTTCAGGTAGATATGGTGGCAGGGAGAGCTGAAAAATGACAGCAGGGGTGCTCCAAGGGGGAGTCTAGCAATTGGTCTTAGTCCAATTTACAGTGGGGAATTATTCCCATTACAAAGCACCTCTCTGTGTATGGTTTCTTTCAGGCAGGGTTACTCAGCCCTGGCACTGCGACATGTTGAATTGGGTGAGTTTTTATGGTGGGAGCTACTTGTGCATTTTAGGATGTGAGGCATCATCCCTGGCCTCCACCCACTAGATGCCAATAGCGCCCCTCCCCGCAGAGTGTGACAACCAAAAATCTCTGCAGACCTGGTTCAGTGTTCCCAGGGAGGGCAGCATTCTTCTGTTGAAAACCACTGTTTGAAAGTAAGGCAGAGCCTACAGCCATACCACCCTGAACATGCCTGATCTTGTCTGAAAGTAAGGCAGAGCAAGGGTGCTACTCACCTCCCAAGAGACCTGGGGATGGACATACTCACTGGGTGTAGTGAAAGGAATGAAAGAGAGTGACAGGGTCTCTGGGGATATGTGATGAGTCTGTAGTGTCGTTTAAATGGGAACTTCAGTGTGCCTGGCATCCGGCGGCAGTGTCTAGCTTTATCTTATCATCTCTTGCTATGAAAACTGCCCATTAGATACTTTTATACGGTAGTGTTTATAGTGTTTTCTGCTTCGCAGCACCTGGAGGCCTGCTTTTGCTGCAAGCATGCCTTCTTTGGCTCCCTGACCTATTTAATTGTCTTTTTGCCCCTCTAGGGACTCAGGCCTTTTATTAAACAAGGCTAGAGAGTGAAGGCTAATTTTGAAGATATTCTTTTTTTTTTTTTGAGACAGATTCTCACTCAGTCACCCACGTGGAGTACAGTGGCGCAATCTCAGCTCACTGCCTCCTGGGTTCAAGCGATTCTCCTGCCTTAGCCTCCCGAGCATCTGGGATTACAGGTGTGCACCACCATGCATGGCTAATTTTTGTATTTTTAGTAGAAACGGGGTTTCACCATGATGATCAGGCTGATCTCGAAGTCCTTCCCTCAAGTGACATGTCTTCCTCAGCCTCCCAAAGTGCTGGGATTATAGGTGCGAGCCACCGTGCCTGGCCTTAGAGACATTTCTTTGCTTTCCAAATTTGACTGGCCTCTATTCACTGGCTTGACCAGTGTCACTCGCTCCCGGCTTCTTCTGTTAGCTGCCTTTGGGGATCCCCCTGGGTCTGAGTGGACTGCTAGCCTTTCTCTCTCATGTGGTCATCACAGGAGCTTCACGAGCCTGCTCCTGCATCAGTCTCTGACTGACTGGGCCAAGTGCTTCCCCCATCTGCATGGAACTTGGCATGCAGCTGGGCTGCATTTGATCCCCTCCTCCATCTTTTTTCTCCACTTGGGACTCTAGAGTATTGCCTGACAACACTTTCCTTGCCAGCTGTTACCCTACATTCTCTTTGGTGGGGAAGACCTCAGGTGGCTTTTTCATCACCAGCCCACAACAGTTGCTCCATGGACCTTGTCTTTGCTTCTGTTGGCACCTCAATGATCCATGAATGTGATCAAGGATACAGCAGGCAGGAGACGTCCAGTGTGGTCTGAGCACCTCCTCTCCTAGCTATAGTGAAGTATGACGATCATTTAGGATGTTGCCTCCAGGAAAGGGATCCTCTGATTTTAGAGAGTGTGCTGCTGCTTATTGATCAACACAGTCAGAGATAATTCTGTCTTTTGATGGATGGAAGAACATTTCTTGCTAATGGAGTAAATCTGTAGTGGTGGGATTGTAAAGTGCCGCAACTTTCAAAAGTAATAGGCAGTGGCCAGGCATGGTGACTCATGCCTGTAATCCCAGCACTTTGGGAGGCCAAAGCAGGTGGATCACTTGAGGTCAGGAATTTGAGACCAGCCTGGCCAACGTGGCAACCCCCCCACCCATATCTACTAAAAATACAAAAAAATTTGCTGAGCATGGTGGCACACCTGTAATCCCTGCTATTTGGCAGGCTGAGGCAGGAGACTCGCTTGAACCTGGGAAGTGGAGGTTGCAGTGAGCCGAGACCGGGCCACTCCAGCCTACGTGACAGAGCAAGACTCTGTCTCAAAAAATAAAAAGAAAAAAAAAGTAATGGGCAGTAACATGGAAGATGGGAATATGGTACAACCCATAATTTCTTGTAAAGAAGCATCTGCTGGCCAGACGCGGTGGCTCACACCTTTAAACCCAGCACTTTGGGAGGTGGATCACGAGGCCAGAAGTTCGAGACCAGCTTGGCCAACATGGTACAACCCTGTCTGTACTAAAAATATAAAAATTAGCTAGGCATGGTGGCAGGCTCCTGTAATCCCAGGAGGCTAAAGCTGAGAATTGCTTGAACCTGGAAGGCAGAGGTTGCAGTCACCACTTGGTGTCACCTGGGAGCGAGATCACGCCACTACACTCCAGCAGCCTGGGCAACAAGAGCAAAACTCCATCTCAAAAAAAAAAAAAAAAAAAAAAAAAGAAGCATCTGCTGCAGCTGTGCACCAAGGGACTCAGGCAAAGAAGTATGGTTTGGTCATACATTGGAATTCTATTTAGTGGGAAAAATAAACCAATTTGCTATACATAAGTAATAAATCTCGAACAGATAATGCTAAGTAGAAAAAAGTTAAGTTTCTAAAGGGTAATATATCATTTATGAAAATTTAAAAATAATTGAAAGAACACTATATGTGATATATAGGTACAGGTACAGATAAGAGAAATATAGAAATGTCTGAGACTGATATATACCAACTTCAGGAAAGCAGTAAATCTGTTATTTTTTTTAAAAATCTGAAGCAAATATAACAAAAAAGCAGATATAACATCTGTTAAATCTGAAAGATGGACACGTGAATTCTGTCATTATGTCATTCTCTGTATTTTTCTGCATGCTTGGTACTTACTTTTTCCTTTAGATACAGCATGCTTTACAGACAGCCCTGGCAGGAAACAGAAGGCATAAAAGAGGCTCTTTGGGGAGAGTTCAGCACAAGGTTGTGATGTGGTTTAGAGGAACTACTCAAGAACAGCGTGGAGTCCCAGGGCCAGTATCAGTGAGGAGTCAGCCCCAGCACTGGGTCTGACGGGACGAGCATGTGCTGTGGTTATTGCTACTCTACAACAAACTCTGTCAGAACTGAGTGGCCATCAACAGTGAGAGCAGTCATTTTGCTCATGAATCTTTGCAGTCTGGGGACAGGACAGCTTATTTCAAAGTGGGGCAGCTGTCGGGCTGGTGCTGAATCATCTGAAGACTTGCTGGCATGCCGGCCCTGAGCAGAGAAGACATGAACAGCTGGCCTCCTCGGGCCTTTCTTTCTATCTCTTTACCGTTCCCACATGGTCTCTCCAGCACAGCAGCTTCTGGGTAACTGGACTTTTTTTTTGAGACAGGATCTCTCACTGTCTCCCAGGCTGGAGTTCAGTGGCTGTTCATAGGCTGGAACATAGCTGGCTGCAGCATCCAACTCATGGGCTCAATGATACTCCCACCTTAGCCTCCCGAGTAGCTGGAACTACAAACGTGCACTACTGTGCTCAGCTAATTAAGAAATTTTTTTTGTAGAGATAGGACCTTGCTGTGTGGCCAATGGTGGTCTTGAACTCCTGAGTTTAACCTTGTCCTCCCAAAATGTGGGGATTATAGGCATGAGCCACTGCACTCAGCCCTGCGCTTCTTAACTGGGGGCTCAGGGCTCCAGAATAGTTGTTTCAAGAGACAGTGGGCTGGGCAGAAACTGTCGTGTTTTCTGACCTAGTCTGGTCTCAGAAGTCCCTCAGCACCACTTCCACCTGCCTTGTATTTGTTAGAAGCGAGATGCTTCACTGGGCCAAGCATTAGACTCTACCTTTTGTGGAAGGAATGTCCAAGGGTTACAGATCTGTTTTAAAACCATCACAGGGAGGGAGTAATTCCTTGAACCCAGAGAGGGTAGCTCTGTGGGGAGGGCTGCAGAGAAGGACCTGGGGAAATATCCAGGCTCCTTCCCATCTCCTGCTTCTGATTGGCTGAATCCAGCTGGAAGCCAGAGAGCAAGGGAGCCCTTGGAGGGCACAGCCCCTGGAGCTCAGGCCCCCCGCTCCCCAGGCACAGAGGACATGGGAGGGTGGGGGGGCGAGATTGAACAGACAAGCAAAGCACCCGGAATCCACCCTACCCCTCAGTTTTCTTAGTGCTGTCTCCATTCCTCCTGGGGCTTTTCAGGCTTGACAACCTGCTGTTTCATTCAGAAAAGCTGGAGGTGCTTGCTGTCCTTGACTGGGAACTTTCTACCTTGGGTGACCCCTTTGCGGATGTGGCCTACAGCTGCCTGGCCCACTACCTCCCATCCAGTTTTCCCATGCTGAGAGGTAGGAACTGCTGCTGGATGATAGTCGGGGAGCACGCCAGTTCTGAAAGCATTTGACAGCAAACTTGGCTGAAGTAGTCTGTGATTGGGCCGGGGAGTGAAAGTGAGGTCCTGGTGGTTCTGGTGGGAAACATAATTGGAATGCGCACCTGTCATATATTCGGGGAAGTGGATATAGGATGTGTGTTAAGTGAAAAGGATGCCTGTATAGGCACCTCTTATGCTTTTACATAGCTAATTTCTATTTAGGGTTTTAAATTAAAAACATATTTATTATAAAAAATACTAGAGCCAACAGATAGCAACAACAACAAAACAGTCAAAATCATTAGTAGTCCCAGAGATAACCATTTGCTGACATTTCAGTATTCGTCCCTGTCATCTTTTGTGTGTTTATGTACATTTCCTAATACAAAAATGGGACATGATCTAATGACATGCTTTTTTTCACTTCATTGTATACTGTGGACATGTTCTCATGACATTAAGTATTTCTTCTACAGCATAATTTTTTTTTTTTTTTTTGAGTCAGAGTCTCACTCTCGCCAGGCACCAGGCTGGAGTACAGTGGCGCAATCTCGGCTCACTGTAATGTCTGCCTCCTGGGTTCAGCCAATTCTCCTGTCTCAGCCTCCCGAGTAGCTGGGACTACAGGCGTGTGCTGCCATGCCCAGCTAATTTTTGTATTTTTTAGTAGAGATGGGGTGGTTTCACCATGTTGATCAGGATGGTCTTGATCTCTTGACCTTGTGATCCACCCGCCTCGGCCTCCCAAAGTGCTGGGATTACAGGCGTGAGCCACCATGCCCGGGTGCAGCATAATTTTTAATGAGAGCATACAATTGTATAGAATTAAGGGAAGACATTTGGTTTAATTCCTGTTTAGATATTTAATTTGTTTCCAATTTCTTTTTGTTTCCAATTTTTTAATGGTACCTCCCCCACGCCCATGAAAAAAGGCAGTGAACATCTTTGTAGTAATATCTTTGCCTATCTATAAGGTATAATCCTAAGATTAATTTTTAGGAATGGAATATATTACATGCTTCTAAATAATGAAAATGTCACAAATGGAGCAAATAAGTGAAACTGTTTGATTTGGTATAATTATTTTCATAATTTGGTGAGATCTTTTTTTTTTAATTTTTATATTTATTTGTTCATTTATTTTTGAGATGGAGCCTCGCTTTGTCACCCAGGCTGGAGTGCAGTGGTGTGGTCTTGGCTCACTGCAGCCTCTGCCTTCTGGGTTCAAGCGATCCTTCTGCGTTAGCCTCCTGAGTATCTGGGCTTATAGGCATGTACCATCATGCCCAGCTAATTCTTTTTGTATTTTGCGTAGAGATGGTGTTACACCATGTTGGCAAGGCTGGTCTTAAACTCCGACCTCAAATAATCCACTTGACTCAGCCTGCCAAAGTGCTGAGATTACAGGCATGAGCCATCACACGCGGCCAAAATTTTTTTTATACTTTTAATACTTTTTATGGCTGGGCATGGTGGCTCACACCTGTAATCCCCACACTTTGGGAGGTGAGGAAGGGCGGATCATGAGGTCAGGAGTTCAAGACCAGTCTGGCCAACATAATGAAACCCCATTTCTACTAAAAATACAAAAATTCGCCAGGTGTGGTGGCACATGCCTGTAATCCCAGCTACTCAGAAGGCTGAGGCGGGAGAATCTCTTGAACCCGAGAGGTGGAGGTTGCAGTGAGCCAAGACCTCACCATTGCACTCTAGCCTGGGTGACAGAGTAAAACTCTGTCTCAGAAAAAAACTAAACAACCACAAAAAAATAGAGGTTGAAAAGAATAGTCACTGTGTTGCCCAAGCTGGTCTTGAACTCCTGGGCTTAAACAGTCGTCCTGCCTCAGCCTTCCAAAGTGCTGAGATTATAGGCATGAGTAACTGCGGCTAGCCGAGATGGCTTTCTTTGTTTCTTTCTTTTTTTTTTTTTAAATGACATCTTGTCATACCAGCAAGCAAGCAAGTTGTTTTTGAGATGAAGTCTCTTGTTCTGTTACCCAGGCTGGAGTGCAGTGGCGTAATCTCAGCTCACTGCAACCTTTGCCTCCCGGTTCATGCGATTCTCCTGTCTCAGCCTCCCAAGTAGCTAATTTTTTTTTTTTTTTTTTTTAAGATAGAGTCTCACTCTGTCACCCAGGCTGGAATGCAGTGGCGTGATCTCAGCTCACTGCAACCTCTGCCCCCTGGGCTCAAGCGACTCTCCTGCCTCAGCCTCCAAGTAGCTGGGATTACAGGCATGTGCCATTACACCTGGATAATTTATTTTTTTTTTTTTTTTTGTATTTTTGGTAGAGACGGGGTTTCACCATGTTGGTCAGGCTGGTTTTGAACTCCTAACCTCATGATCCACCTGTCTCGGCCTTCCACAGTGCTGAGATTACGGGTGTGAGCCACCACGCCCAGCCAATTTTTGTATTTTTAGTAGAGACAGGGTTTCATCATATTGGTCAGGTTGGTCTTAAACTCCTGACCTCAGGTCATCTTTCTACCTCAGCTTCCCAAAAGTGCTGGTATTACAAGCGTGAGCCACTGCGCCCAGCCTGAGATTGCTCTTTCAATGTCATTTTTGATCAAATGACTGGTTGAAGATAACATGCATCCACCTTTAACTGTGGTCCAGATAAAACTGGAAGTTCCCATTCCTTCTTTTACTGCCAATTGAGTCTGAAACCTGTAAGAGCCAATTTGTGAATAATGGCTTCATGCCTGGATCCCTAGCCATCTAAGGGAGGAAGAGCCAATGCAGGAATAACCTAACCCCTGGAGCTAGTTGTGAAACTAATTTCCAGCGGACATAGCAATTTTCAGAATTTAAATACTTGCCAGCCTCAGGGGAGTGTTGTGTCACTGACTACCCATGAATGGCTCTATCTTTCTCCCAGGTTTTAATGACTGTGACTTGACACAGCTGGGAATCCCTACTGCAGAGGAGTATTTCAGGATGTACTGCCTCCGAATGGGACTCCCTCCCACCGAGAACTGGAACTTCTATATGGCTTTCTCCTTTTTCCGCCTGGCCGCAATTCTTCAGGGAGTCTACAAGCGGTCACTCACAGGTAATGGAATAGCCACCCTAAAGAGCCGGTGGGGGAGTGCGTCACAGCGAGGACCATGAGTCCACCTGGAAACCCTCTCGGGGGCCACAGAGGCTTTGGAGAGACCTGTTTGGCCAGGAGTCTCTGAGATTCAGTTAATTCAACCATTTGTCACATAGTTTCTTTACAATATTAAGTTATTTATTATTTGTTTTTGAGACAGGGTCATGCTCTGTCACTCAGGCTGGAGTGCAGTAGTGTAATCTTGACTCACTGCAATCTCTACCTCCTAGGTTCAAGCAATTCTTCTGCCTCAGCCTCCCAAGTAGCTGGGACTACAGGCCTACACCATTACACCTGGCTAGTTTTTCTTTTGTATTTTTAGTGGAAATGAAGTTTCACCATGTTGGCCAAGCTGGTCTTGAACTCCGGGCCTCAAGTGATCCGTCCTCTTTGGCCTCCCAGAGCACTGGGATTACAGGTGTGAGCCACAATGCCCGGTCTCTTTACAATATTTAAACTTGCTTTTTTTTTTTTTGAGACGAAATCTCACTCTGTCACCACGTTGGAGTGCAGTTGTGACCTTGGTTCCCTGCAACCTCCATCTCCTGGGTTCAAGCAATTCTCCTGCCTCAGCCTCCTGAGTAGCTGAGACTACAGGCATGCGCCACCATGCCCAGCTAATTTTTATATTTTTAGTAGAGACAGGGTTTCACCATGTTGGCCAGGATGGTCTTGATCTCTTGACCTCGTGATCTGCCCACCTTGGCCTCCCAAAGAGGTGGGATTACAGGCGTGAGCCACTGCACCTGGCCCAAACTTGTTTTTTTTTTTTTAATTATTAAAGTAATGCACAAAGACTTTTTTTCAAGTTAAAGCATACATGCATATGATCAAAATTCGGGCATACAGAATTATATAAAATTTTGTTTCATCCTTTTCAACACCATTCCTCAAAGATAAATGTTACTTGTTAAGAGTTTCTTGGGCCCTCCAATTTTTCTGTTTATATATCTTCTCTCTCTCCTCCTACTTTAACACAAATATTATTATCCTATGTGTTTTTCAGAACTTTGATTTTTAATTTTGTATGCTTAAGAATTTCTATGAAATATGTATGTGCCTATTTCCATATTTAACAACTATATCAGGCAAATTTCTTGTTTTGTGTTTTCTTTTTTTTTTTTTTTTTTTGAGACAGTCTCACTTTGTTGCCTAGGCCTGAGTGCAGTGGTGCAACCTCAGCTCACTGCAACCTCTACCTCACAGGCTCAAGCAATTCTCGTGCCTCAGCCTCCCAAGAAGCTGGGATTGCAGGCACAGGCCACCATGCCCAGCTAATTTTTTTTTGTTTTTAGTAGATATGGGGTTTTGCCATGTTGGTCATGCTGGTCTTGAACTCCTGGCCTCAAGTGATCCACCCCCCTCGGCCTCCCAAACTGCAGGGATTACAGGCATGAGCCACCATGCCTGACCTTCTTGCTTTTTCAGTTAACAGTATTTCAAGGCCGGGCGCGGTGGCTCAAGCCTGTAATCCCAGCACTTTGGGAGGCCGAGGCGGGTGGATCACAAGGTCAAGAGATCGAGACCATCCTGGTCAACATGGTGAAACCCCGTCTCTACTAAAAATACAAAAAGTCAGCTGGGCATGGTGGCGCATGCCTGTAATCCCAGCTACTCAGGAGGCTGAGGCAGGAGAATTGCCTGAACCCAGGAGGCGGAGGTTGCGGTGAGCCGAGATCGCGCCATTGCACTCCAGCCTGGGTAACATGAGTGAAACTCCGTCTCAAAAAAAAAAAAACAGTATTTCACAGAGATCTCTCTGTGTGAGTCTGTACAGATCTACATCATTCTTTTTAATTTTTTTTAAATTATTTTTTCATTTTTTACCAGCGTTACTTGCATTTTTATTTCTGTAGTACATTCCATTATATGTATATACTATAATTTATTTAATCAGTTCCCCTATTGATGTATATTTAGGTAGTTTGCAGATTTTTTTGCAGTCGCAGTGATTGCAAAACAGTGATTGTGCACAAACAGTGGTTAGTTGGTGAACGTCCTTTCTATTCTATGTGTGAATATATCTGAAAGACACATTTCCAGAATTAGAATTGCTGGGTTAAAAGTATGTGCATTTAAATTTTTTTGTAGATGTTGCCAAATTGCCCTGTAATAGGATTGCTGAAGGAGAAAAAAAGATTATTGTGTTTCCTTTGATGCTACTGTGACATACATGGGGAAATGTATTATCAAACTAGCTGAAAATTCTAGATAGTTCCTTGTAAGTTGGATATTTTGAGAAGAAATGTTAAGTACTGTTACTCAGAACTGATGGTTGGTTGAGCATATGTACACATGTATCACATATGTGTGTGTGGATGAACCACTGTCATTAGTTCTAATTCTAAATTTTATAGGGTAGAAAATGAAATAATCTACATCCTAAATTAAGAACATAAAAAGGCAGGTTAAAGTTTGCTTTCTATGTAGAAAGGAAGACAAGTAGAAAGAAAACAGAATCTATTATACCAAAAAGATATAGACACAGTGACTAACCCAGTAGCATTAAGCACTCCCAGTGCTCACATTATGTTCTCTAAATTCCATTCCCATTAAGAGGAACCAGGACTTTTTGGAGAAGTGCCTGATTTCAAGCATGGTTGGCACGATATCTACAAGATGAACACGGAACATCTTGTCATACCAGCCAGCAAGGAAGTTGTCAAAGACCACAAGGGTTTTGCCTAAAGACTTGGGAGCTGGCCGGGCTCTATGGTTCATACCTATAATCCTAGCACTTTGGGAGGCCAAGGCAGACGGATCATCTGAGGTCAGGATTTCAAGACTAGCCTGTCTAACATGGTGAAACTGCATCTCTACTAAAAATATAAAAATTAGCCAGGCATGGTGGCAGTTGCTTGTAATTTCAGCTACTTGGGAGACTGAGGCAGGAGAATCACTTGAGGTGAAGGTTGCAGTGAGCTGAGATTGTGCCACTGCACTCCAGCCTGGGTGACAATAATAAGACACTGTCTCAAAAATAAAAAAGACTTGGGAGCCAACTTGAACAGGCTCCCACTTGCTAACAATAGGAAACTTTGGGCATCACCAAGGATGATAGCTGAAATGGATGAAACTCATCAGTTATGTTTAAATCCATGAGTAGTAGCAGGGCACAGTGGCTCACACCTGTAATCCCAGCACTTTGGGAGGCCAAGGTGAGCAGATCATTTGAGGTCGGGGTTCAAGACCAGCCTGGCCAATATGGTGAAGCCCCTTCCTACTAAAAATACAAAAATTAGCCAGGTATGGTGGCAGGCACCTGTAATCCCAGCTACTCAGGAGGCTGAGGCAGGAGAGTCACTTGAATTTAGGAGGCAGAGGTTTCAGTGAGCCGGGATCACGCCAGTGCACTGTAACCTAGGAGACTGAGCAAGACACTGTCTTCCGGAAAATAAAAACTAAATAAATAAATAAGTCCATGAGTAGTGATACAAAAACAAAGAGACACAGTCTCATTGATGACCTCAGAGGATGCCAGGGAAACAACTTATTATTCTGAAAATTGGTAAATAGAGTTGTGGGGGGAATCAGGCATTTGTCCTGTCTTTCCTGTATAGATCATATCTCAGGCTATCCAAATAATCGATGTGGAAACATTTCTCTCTAGAGAAGTATCCTGGACAGAGTAATACAGAATTCATTTATCACCAATTTGCAACTCCTAATGCATTAATGGATATGGGCAATAAGCTTCAATGAAAGCCAACACCACTGAGAGAGACAGAGACAGCAGGATATTCCATACGTCCTGATGTTTCCCTCAAAAGTCACACCAACTCTGCCCAGGCCTCTACTGCTAGCTGCCAGCTCATAGGAAACACGGGTTTCAGATGGGTGTGTTAAGCAGCATCCTGGGCACAGCCACTCACAAAATCCAGATTCTGGAAAACATCACAGGGCAAGCAACTGAGTTTCTTCAAACACATACATTTCAAGGGGAGGAAAGGATGAAAAAGGAACCTGTAGATTGAGAGAGACTTAAAAGATACATCAGGCTCGGTACGTTGGCTCACAACTGTAATCCCGGCACTGTGGGAGGCTGAGGCAGGCGAATCATCTGAGGTCAGGAGTTCAAGACCAGCCTGGCCAATATGGGGAAACCCCGTCCCTGCTAAAAATATAAAAATTAGCTGGGTGCCTTGTAGCAGGCACCTGTAATCCCAGCTACTCGAGAGGCTGAGCTAGGAGAATTGCTTGAATTTGGGAGGCAGAGGTTGCGGCGAGCCATGATTGTGCCACTGCACTCCAGCCTGAGCAACAAAGTGAAACTCCACCTCAAAAAAGGGACAGAGAGAGACTTAAAAGATACACCAGCCAGTTACAGTGTTGGGACCTTATTTGGATCCTTGCTTGAACAAATTATTTTTTAAAAATTTTGATGATTGTCAGTGAAACTTGAATTCTGAGTGGATAGTCGACGATATGAAGTTACAGTTAATGATTTTTTAAAAGTCATAATAGTATTGTGGGTTTTTAAAAAAGTGCTTGTCTTTAGAGTTCTGAAAGAATCCCAGATGAGATATTTGGGATTTACTCCAAAAATTCCAGGATAGTGGGAGCAGGGATAGAAAGGAATGAAACCAGACTGGGCTGGTGTCGATCATTGTGGATGGCAAACAGTAGAACCTGTAGGCTCATTATTCTCTCCTCTCTACTCCTGTGTGTCTTTGAAAATTTCCAAAAGGAGGCTAGGTGCAATGGCTCACACCTGTAATCCCAGCCCTTTGGGAGGCCGAGGCTGGTGGATCACCTGAGGTCAGGAGTTTGAGACCAGCCTGGCCAACATGTTGAAATCCCTTCTCTACTAAAAATACAAAAAAGCCAGGTGTGGTAGCAGGTGCCTGTAATCCCAGCTACCCTGGAGGCTGAGGCAGGAGAATTGTTTGAACCTGGGAGGCGGAGGTTGCAGTGAGCAGAGATTGTGCCACTTTACTGCAGTCTGGGCGACAGAGCAAGACTCCGTTTCAAAAAAGAAAAGAAAAGAAAATTTCCCAAAGGAAACCTTGAAAACAAAAGGCAAGGAGAAAGGAACTCATCATGGGGTTTGCTAGTGCTAAGAAAATGTTTAGCTTTGCAGTCAGCGACACCCCCAAGCTCACTGGCAGCCTCTGCTCTCAGCCAGGCTGCCAGATTCTGAGACAGGCAGTTGCAGTAGGGGAATTGATCATTCATTCCCAAGCATCTGAGCCTCTACTAACAGCCAGCACTGTGCTAGGTGGTCCTGGAGATAAAAAGTCATGAGGAAAACTGGAGAAAAGCCAGTGCCCGGAGAATTTCTAGTTTAACTGTACCAGGTCTGATAAGCAGGAGTTGCAGGAGGCAGGAATTTCTGGAAACTATATGTTCCTCTTTTAGGAAAATATGGTATCAACTGTAAGCCACCATTTCCCATTTTTGTTACGGTTTTGCAATAAACACTAACCAAAAATATTTACTTAAGCAGAATGGCTGCTAAGTCTTTATGGTGATGAATAGGCCTGGTCACCTCTGACGTTTCCTAGTGGGTTGCCGAGTTCTCTCTGCTCTGCTCCAGTGCCCTGGGAAGAGCTTAATAGACTTTGCCCACTGTAGAATCTCCACACTGAGTGTCCTCAGCCTACCTCTCAGGAAGCCCTCTGACATATTTCTAAGATCCCACAAGCCATCATCGTGGGTTCCAGCTTCTCGGCTCAGAGCTAAAACATTCTACCTGTTTGCCACCAGACAGAGAGAGGTCTTATTTGTTCAGGCCTTTATTCCTCTGATCTTACTGTGCACTCTTTTCCCTCCGTCTGGGAAGCCAGCCAGATACACTGAGGAAATGACTTAGTTTTCTCACGTAAAAACAACAAAATCCATTTTTTTGAAAGAATAATATAAAAACATACAATGAAGGGGGAAAAACCCAACTATATGAACATAAATATTACTTCTGTACATTTGTCTTCTACAGTTAGCTTTAAAATCTTTTTCATTTGAACAGTTGAGATATTTGGTGCTGCCCTGGAAAAGTGGAGCTTAGGATGGGCATCTTTTTCCATGGCATTCTCTCTATGGTGTCATTTACAAGAGACCTCAGATCAGCATTAGATTGGGAGGAAGATGGGAAAGACCAGAGCCCAGTGAGCGGAAGATTTAGTCTGTACCTGCCCAGCCCATGTGTTCTTCTCCTTCCTTAATAAATGGGTGCAGGAATGAGATTTCTGGGAGATGGCCACTGAAATTCTGTAAAGTGCTTATAACTGCAACTTAAGTAGATGCCAGTGATGTGGTCTCTTGTGCTGGAACTACATTTGGAAAATATGCCAGAAGCAATAGCTTTAAATCAACCCAAGCTCATACAAGTGGCTTTTTCATAGACTAGGCAGCAGTCTCAGAGTGTGAGCCAACTGAATAGAAGAAAATTAAGAATACACCTCTTAACTGTGTTAGAAGAAGAAAATCCTTATGAATAATAAGGAATGTAAGGGGAGTATCTTTCCTTTCATTGTGCTGTGTGCAGTCTGAGGAATAAGGGGAAAATGCAGCCCCTTATACTCCTCAGCCCCTACTGTGTGTCTGCAGGGAAGGGGCTATTTGGTTCCCGACTGACTTCCCTGGGTTAGGTTTATACCTAATACCCAGAAGGTGCTCAGTAGAGACCTGTTGAGGTCCAGTGAGCTAACTAACTCTCTGCTGGGTAGCAAAGAACTTGGTTTCTAACTCTGTAAGGAAAACCATCTTTAACACCAAAGCTGCATGAAAATGGCTCTCTCAGCTAGGCATGGTGGCTCTTGCCTGGAATCCCAGCAGTTTGGTAGACTGAGGCAGGAGGATTATTTGAGGCCAGGAGTTCCAGACCAGTCTGGGCAACATAGTAAGACCCCATCTCTATTTAAAAATAAATAAAATAATTTATTTTTTTGAAACAGAGTTTTGCTTTTGTCACCCAGGCTGGAGTGCAATGGCATGATCTGAGCTCACTGCAGCCTCCACCCCTCAGGTTCAAGTGATTCTCCTGCCTCAGCCTCCCCAGTAGCTAGGATTACAGGCATGCATCACCACACCTGGCTAATTTTTGTATTTTTAGTAGAGAAGGGGTTTTACCATATTGGCCAGGCTGGTCTTGAACTCCTAACCTCCAGCAATACACCCGCCTCAGCCTTCTGAAGTACTGGGGTTACAGGTGTGAGCCAACACACCTGGCCTAAAATACAATCTTTAAAAAAAGAAAATGGTGGCTGGACTCTATGGCTCATGCCTGAATCCCAGCACTTTGGGAGGCTGAGGCGGGTAGATCACAAGGTCAGGAGTTGAAGACCAGCCTGGCCAAGATGGTGAAATCTCATCTCTACTAAAAATACAAAAATTAGCTGGGCATAGTGGCAGGTGCCTGAATCCCAGCTACTTGGGAGGCTTGGCAGAGAGTTGCTTGAGCCGGGGAGGTGGAGGTTGTAGCGAGCCAGGATTGAGCCATTGCACTCCAGCCTGGGTGACAGAGTGAGACTCTGTCTCTAAATAAATAAATAAATAAATAAAATGGCTGTCTCTTGAGAACTATTGATTGACTATGGCAGGAGCCAGAAGAAAACTAGGCCTGCGTAAGATCCACTTATTGAGCATTAGTCTTTTGGGGACATGGAAGTGCTAGAAGTAATCCAGGAAAGTGGCTATGAAAAAGTCCACTGTGTAGAGACATTGTAGACCTGGATGTGTACAACCTGGCTGTGTCTCAGATACAGAGCTCTGAGTGATGGAGGCCATACTGAAAAGGCCACATGCTGAGTCATGTATGTATTTATGGGACATCTTGGAAGAGACAGACTACAGGAACAGAGATGAGTGGGTGCTGGGGATCAGGGAGCAGGGGTCAAGTACAAAAAGACACTGTGGAAATTTGCAGGTGATGGAAATATTCTGTATCTTCTTTTTTTTTTTTTTTTTTTTTGAGATGGAGTCTCGCTCCGTTGCTTAGGCAACCTCCGCCTCTCCGGTTCAAGTGATTCTCCTGCCTCAGGCTCCCAAGTAGCTGGGCAACAGGCATGTACCACGCCTGGCTAATTTTTGTATTTTTAGTAGAGACAGGTTTTCACCATGTTGGTCAGGCTGGCCTTGAACTCCTGACCTCAGGTGATCCACCTGCCATAGCCTCCAAAATTCTGGGATTATAGGCGTGAGCCATTGCGCCTGGCCACAGTATTCTATATCTTGATGGCAGTGGTGGTTACCCAACTATAGGTTTGTTAAAACTTGCAGAGTTCTACATTAAGGAGTTGTATGTACACTACACCTTTTTTTTTTTTTTTTTTTTTTTTTTTTGAGATGGGAGCCTCAGTCTGTCACCCAGGCTGGAGTGCAATGGCACAATCTTGGCTCACTGCAACCTCTGCCTCCCAGGTTCAAGTGATTCTCCTGCTTTAGCCTCCTGAGTAGCTGAGATTTCAGGCACATGTCACCACATCTGGCTAATTTTTGTATTTTTAGTGGAGATGGAGTTTTGCCATGTTGGCCAGGCTGGTCATGAACTCCTGACCTCAAGTGATCCACCCACCTTGGCTTCCTGAAGTGCTGGGATTACAGGTGTGAGCCACTGCACCTGACTACCTTATTTTTTTTAATGGGGAGAAATGCTTTTTTTTTTTTTTTTTTTTTAAAAAAAAGTCTTGATGCACATTTTAAAAGAAGAAAGAGACACTGTGAGAACCAAATAGTGAGTTGAGTGATGTTGGCATTGATTTGATCCAGACAAAGTAGTGTCTAGAAATGGGCTCTTCCTCTAGTCAGTTGTGACATTGCTGTCATCAGTTTTGTAGAAAGGGTGGTCTAGGATGGAGGACTTCTTACAGCTCACTGGCGACAGCAGAGGTGATTTGGGGTGTTACTGATTAAATGTAGTCTTTTAGGAAAGCAGAGATCAAGAGCAGGGAGGAGGCTTACCTGATTTGGACTCTGGACCCCACTCCCCTAACTTCCAGCTGGCCCAAGTCACATCCTTCTCTAAGACTCAGTTTTCTTGCCTGCAAAGTGCAGGTGAAAGCAGTTGTATTGCTTTGGGAATTGAGTGAGCTACAGTGGCTCTTAGCGCAGTGTTTGGTGCTTAGCAAGTGCTCAGCAAATGACAGTAGCTGCTGAGGTGACAATGTCATCACATACTAACAGCCCTATGATGGGTTGTGTGGGAGTAATCACTGTTTTTGTTTTTTTTTTTATTCTGCCTAGGGCAAGCAAGCTCTGCAAATGCGGAACAAACTGGAAAGCTGACCGAATTTGTGTCTAACCTGGCGTGGGATTTCGCAGTTAAAGAAGGGTTCCGGGTTTTCAAAGAGATGCCCATCAAAAATCCGTTAACAAGGTCCTTCCACACGTGGGCCAGGACCCAGTCCCAGTGGATTCCTACAGGCACCAGAAGTTACAGCTCCATTCCAGAAGCTTCCCCAGTTCATACCTCAAAGGGAGGTTTGGTTATCTCTCCAGAGGGTCTCTCCTCACCGGTCAGAAAGCTGTATCACCGGCTGAAGCACTTCATGGAGCAGCATGTGTACCCTGCAGAGACAGAGCTACAGAGCCACCAGACCTCAGCAGCCAGGTGGAGCCCCTCCCCACTGATCGAAGGCCTCAAGGTAAAGCAGCCATGATGAGGTGGTAAGACCCTGATACCATGGAAAGCCCTCCCCTACCCCACCGGGCTCACCTGGCTATCCCAGGCAGTGAAGATACAGGAGCACTGAGTTGAACTATCTTTGCTTCCATCATCTCAGAAAGAGGCAGCTCTTCATGACTCAGTTTCTATCTCTTGCTCTTGCTGTGTGCCTGTGTCACAGGCAGATGGCTTAGGCATGACTGCACAGCCCAGGCAGCAGAATGCTGGGCCTTAGAAAGCTGGGGCAGGTTGGGGCTATCTCATGCATATTTGAATGATGTAAATTTAAAACAGTGATGTATCAGCTAATAAAGTCTTTCTTGAGAGAACCTGTAATGTCACAGCTAAAGAGCCTAATCCACAGTGAGCTGAGTTTCCATGTTGTCTCCCAGTGCTATCACTTCAGCTGATAAACAGAAGTACCTGCTGTTCTTTATCACATGAACCTTGGATTATGTTTGTTTTGAAGTTACTTGAGATCTTAAGGGGCACAATGCAATCATCATCTACTTTTCTTTTCTCTCTCTCTTTTTTTTTTTTTTTTTTTTGAGACAGTTTCATTTTATCACCCAGGCTGGAGTGCAGTAGCGTGATCATAGCTCATGACAGCCTCTAACTCCTGGGCTCAAGTGATCCTCCCGCCTCAGCCTCCTGTGTCACTGGGACCACACACATGGCCTACCATGCCCAGCTCCTCATGTCACTTTTTTGGGCATACATGCATGTTTGGTTGTCTGCCTTGTTTCCTCCAGTCTCTTTCATTGTTTTTCATGGTCAAAATAAAATGAAATCTTCCACTTTGGTTTCCTGACTTATTTTTTCCATGATAGGAGAAAGCCAAGGCTGAAGGACTTTGGAACCTTTTCCTACCCTTAGAAGCTGATCCTGAGAAAAAATACGGAGCAGGACTGACCAACATGGAATATGCACATCTGTGTGAACTCATGGGCACGTCCCTGTATGCCCCCGAGGTACCTTCTTTAAAGTTTTCCTCAGTGTGGGGGACATCCTGATCTTCATAAGAACTCACTCCTAAATAGACCAGATTCAGGAGCACTGGCATGAATAAATGAATAATCTTCTGCTATTTCCTATGCATATTCTTTTTTTTTTTGAGATGGAGTTTTGCTCTGTCACCCAGGCTGGAGTACAGTGGTGCAGTCTTGCCTCACTGCAACCCCTGCCTCAGGGGTTGTAGCATTTCTCCTGCCTCAGCCTCCCAAGTAGCTGGGATTACCAGCACATGCCACCACATCTGGCTAATTTTTGTATTTTTAGTAGAGACTGGGTTTCACCACATCAGCCAGGCTGGTCATGAATTCCTGACCTCAAGTAATCCACCTGCCTCAGCCTCCCAAAGTGCTGGGATTACAGGCATGAGCCGCTGCACCCATCCAATTTGAAGTTTGAAATGATGTGAGAAGTCCAGACTTGGTGATTCACACCTGTAATCCCAGTACTTTGGGAGGCTGAAGTCGGGGGATCACTTGAGGCCAGGAGTTCAACACCAACTTGTGCAACATAGTGAGACCCAGTATGTACAAAAAATAAAAAGTAGTTGGGTGTGGTGGCCTCCACCTGTGGTCCCAGCTGCTCTGGAAGCTGAGGTGAGGGAGGATGGCTTGAGCTGAGGAGGTCAAGGCTTCAGTGAACCATGACCGTGCCATGACACTCCAGCCTCGGTGACAGAAGTTGACTCTTTTTTTAGAAAAGGACATGAAATCAGTATTAATGGTTAATTTAAAAAAAAAGAAGAAGAAAAGAGAGAAAAGAAAAAGAGAGAAAAAAATAAAAAAGAAAAGGACATGAAACTGACGGTCATGCTTCTTTTCCTTCTCAGATATGTAACTGCTCTGCGCCCGACACGGGCAACATGGAGCTGCTGGTGCGGTACGGCACCGAAGCACAGAAGGCTCGCTGGCTCATTCCTCTGCTGGAGGGCAAAGCCCGCTCCTGTTTCGCTATGACCGAGCCCAAGGTACCTCGCGTGGGTTGCCACCCACTTGCCTGGTCCTGTTGGGTGTCGACCCCACAGGGAATACAGGCTGCCTGCTGGCAGCTCTGACTGGAGTGTGCTCCCCACTTAGGTTGCCTCTTCAGATGCCACCAACATTGAGGCTTCCATCAGAGAGGAGGACAGCTTCTATGTGATAAACGGTCACAAATGGTGGATCACAGGTATTTGGCCTAAAATGCACTTTTCAGATGCACATCAGGGAGTCTGTACTGATAGGCGCATCTCTCAATGCCTGGGTGAGGCCACCGCTTTTTCAAGTTGATACCAAGGAGATTCTTCTGTCACTTAGCACCCCCAGCAGAGGCAGCAACCCCTGGGAGAACAGGAGGGTACCACGTGGAGCATGCTGTTCTCAGAGGCACTGCTTCACAGGGCAGGGACATCCCCTTGTGCCCACACATGGATGGATGCCTGCCTGCACGTGTGACCCCAGGAATCTCTCTACTCCCTGCTCTTCATTCTGCCTTGGGAAGCTCCCCTTCCTCAGTGGCTTCCTGGCTGCTCAATCAGGTGTATTACATCCTAAGGGCTAATGTTGATCCTGATGCTTAGGGAGTGTCCAGTGTCACTTCTGTAGGGCCCCCACAAGTAGCCATGGAGCTTACCTCCTGGAGCCCACACCTCCCTGGACATGAAGAATGAGCATCCCAGCTGGGTGTGGTGGCTAACGCTTATAATCCCAGTATTTTGGGAGGCCATGGTGGGCGAATCATGAGGTCAGGAGTTCGAGACCAGCCTGGCCAACATGGTGAAACCCTGTCTCTACTAAAAATACAAGAAATTAGCTGGGTGGCGGTGGGCACCTGTAGTCCCAGCTACTTGGGAGGCCGAAGCAGGAGAATCACTTGACCTTGGGAGGTGGAGGTTGCAGTGAGCCAGGATCGTGCCACTGCACTCCTACCTGGGTGACAGTGAGACTCTGTCTCAAGAAAAGGAAAAAAAAAAAGAAGGAGCATCCCCATTTTGCAGAGGAGGAAACTGCACTCAGACTTAGGTCCCTTGCCTGGAGCATGAGCCCCCAGCCGGCAAGTAGAGAACCCAGAGTCAAAGGTTTGCCTGATTCCAAGGCCTGAGCCCAGAGCCATGATGTGTGTACCACCTATGGGAGCCAAGCCAGCTGGCAGGGATCAAGTAGCAGTTTTCATCCTCTTGTCTCTAAATTGTATTTTTTACTCTACGTGATGCTTTTAAAAACTTTCTCTTATGATGTTGCAGTCATTCCTCACTGGGACAAAACCCAATTTGCTGTTATTTCTGGTCAGCAGTCTGCAGATGCTCATCTAATTACATGGAGCCTTAAAGAGCTCTGTCTGCTTGTTCGCTTTGCCTTTCTTGGGCCAGGACCATGTGTGTAGAGATTTAATGGCCCTGGTATCAGATGATGGGGTCTATCTCTCTCCTTTCCTGGCAGGCATCCTGGATCCTCGCTGCCAACTCTGCGTGTTTATGGGAAAAACAGACCCACACGCACCAAGACACCAGCAGCAGTCTGTGCTCTTGGTTCCCATGGATACCCCAGGGATAAAAATCATCCGGCCTCTGACGGTATATGGATTGGAGGATGCACCAGGTGAGACCTCCAGGGCAGGTCATCCCTGGATGTGGATCTGTTCCCCAGGAAATGGCATTGGGGAGCCCCTGCTCTTGTTCAGGACTTGCCACATCCCACGTCTGAGGGTATGATGACATTTGGAGAGCCACGTGCTCCTGCATTTCATTTCCATATATGAATCTCAGCCACGCAGGCGGATTTCAGACAGGCATTTATATATTTTTCCCTCTTTTAAACTTACAAGGTAAACAGGAGTCTGTGACACAGAAAGCCATACAGGGCAGATGCAGGAAGTAGACCCCAGACCTGCTCTTTCAGGCCCCAGTGTGGACAGCTGACCTCTAGGCCACAGCCCTGGTTTGGTCTGCTCCCAGTTTGGTTCTCTGCTAATAGTGTTCACATTTTTACATTGAGTGTTTTCATAGGATTACTGCATTGTCACAAACCACTAGGAGCTTCAGCTTAAGGTGGCATCATCATGTTTTTATAAAAGGAATCAGAGAATATTCATTTGCCATTATAAATCAGTAATTGATTTTCTGTCTTTAACAGGCTCCTTTCTGCCATCCTTTTCCCTTTAACCATGTCCCAATTAGAAGGCTAAATAAAGGGCAGGAACATTGGCAGCGGATAAGCCGGACTGAGGCGAGGAATAAACACATTTAAGGGAAATGGCTATGGCGGATTTCTCACGGTGGTCGTTTGGGTCTTTCAGGTGGCCATGGTGAAGTCCAATTTGAGCACGTGCGTGTGCCCAAGGAGAACATGGTCCTGGGCCCTGGCCGAGGCTTTGAGATCGCCCAGGGCAGACTGGGCCCCGGCAGGATCCATCACTGCATGAGGCTGATTGGGTTCTCAGAGAGGGCCCTGGCGCTCATGAAGGCCCGCGTGAGTGCTTCCCCCAGCTCCTAGCACTGACTCAGAACCACCACCATCTGCTTTGGTGTTGGACTTCAAATCCTACCTGTTTTCTGAGTGCAGACCTAGCAGGTGAAACAAGGTGATATCCTTGCCAAGAAGTTGCGTTCCTGTCTTTGCTTTGCATCTGCTACTTTGCTGCCATTTGGATTAAGAGCAGAATGGACCCTACTCTGTTGAGGTGACCAGAAGGAAAAGGCCAGGCTCTACAGCAGCAGAGGGCAAGGTTCCAAGGTGTAAAAGGGTCATGCTGCTAGCACATCATTAAAAGTCATTCTGGGTGCTGTGGCTCACAGCTGTAATCCCAGCACTTTGGGAGATCCAGATAGGAGGGTTGCTTGAAGACAAGCATGTGAGACCAGCCTAGGCAACAAAGAGAGTCTCTACAAAAAAAATTTTTTTTTTCTTCTTTAATTTTTTTTTTTTTTTTTTTTTTTTAATTTTTAAAAAGACGGGGTTTTGCCATGTTGGTCAGGCTGGTCTTGAACTCCCGACCTCAGGTGATCTGCCTGCCTTGGCCTCCAAAGTGCTTGGATTATAGGCATCAGCCACTGCGCCTGGCCTACAAAAAAATTTTTTTAAGGGCTGGGCATGGTGGCATGCACCAGTAGTTCCAGTTACTCAGGAGGCTGAGGCAGAAGAATCACTTGAGCCCAGGAGTTTAGGGCTGCAGTGAGCAGTGATCGCACACTGCATTCCAGCCTGGGTGACAGAGTGAAACCCTGTCTCTTTAAAAAAAAAATCAGACACCAGAGACACCCCATGTTGCTTGTTTTTGTCCCTGGGGTTCCAGCATCTGGCCTATATCACCCTCCTCCACAGCAAATCCACAAAACTTTATTCTGCCGTGACCCCGCCCCTGCCAAAGTTTGGAAGCATAGGTTAAAAGACAGCTGCTGCCAGGACAGGCATTCAAATTGGTGATTATCAGTTTCAGAATGGTGAAGCAAATCCTGAGACCAAAACCAGTGTCTCACAAGAACTGCTGTTCAAAGAACAGAGGCAGTCTGCAGTTTTGATTACTGAGCAAACCTGTAATTTACACCCTTTTGGGTTAAGACTGACCAGTTCTTTCTTCTTTCAAAGTAAAACGCTCCTGTCTATGGACTCAGGTATGGTGGGTGCTTCAGACCCAGGTGGCATTAAATTCAGCCTTCTGGCAGAACAGTTGGACTGAATGAGTCAGACAGACATCTCCAGAAAGTGCATAGCATGAACATGGCACCTCCATTCAGGACTTGGTTGGAGTAATTAGGAATCTACAAAAGATTTGCTACTAGGTGGTTCACCACAGTGCTCATTCTAATAGTAAAATTCTGGAATAACCTATAAGACTACAATGGGTGTTGGCCAAATAAACCAAGAGATGGCATACAGTGAGATTTTAAATGATGCTGTGGAAATGTATTCCTTACCGTGGAGAAATTGTTCACTATATACATACACTTCCATTTTAAAAAATAGACTGTGGCCAGGTGTGGTGGCTCATTCGCAGTACTTTGAGAGGCCATGGTAAGCAGATTGCTTGAGCCTAGGAATTTGAGACTAGCTTGGGCAATATGGCAAAACCTCATCTCTATAAAAAATAAAAAATAAGGCTGGGTACAGTGATTTACACCTGTAATCCCAGCACTTTGGGAGGCTGAGGCAGGTGGATCATGACAGGTGAGGAGATCAAGACCAGCCTGGCTGACATGGTAATATCCCCATCTCTACTAAAATATAAAAATTATCCAGGCGTGGTGGTATGAACCTGTAATCCTAGCTACTTGGGAGGCTGAGGCAGGAGTATCACCTGAATCCAGGAGGCGGAGGTTGAAGTGAGCTGAGGTCATGCCACTGTACTCCAGCTGGGGAGACAAAGCAAGACTCCGACCAAAAAGAAAAAAATTTGCCAGATGTGGCAGTGCACATCTATAGCCCTAGCTACTCAGGAGGCTGAGGTGGGAGGGTCTCCTGAGCCTGGGAGGTCAAGGTTGCAGTGACCTATGACTGTGCCACTGTACACCAGCCTGGGTAACAGAGCAAGACCCTGTCTGCAAAAAACAACAACAACAACAACAACAAACAGGCTGTTAGATTTGATGCAAAATAATGGTTTGTTGTTTTTTTTTTTTTGAGATGGAGTTTTGCTTTTGTTGCCCAGGCCATAGTGCAATGGCATGATGGCATGATCTTGGTTCACCGTAATTTCCGCCTCCCGAATTCAAGCGATTCTGTTGCCTCAGCCTCCCGAGTAGCTGGTATTACAGGCATGCACTACCATGCTCAGCTAATTTTGTATTTTTAGTAGAGACAGGGTTTCTCCTTGTTGGTCAGGGTGGTCTTGAACTCCCAAGCTCAGGTGATCCACCTGCCTTGGCCTCCCAAAGTGCTGGGATTACAGGTGTGAGCCACTGCACGTGGCCTAATTTTTTTAAAGCAGGCTGGTTGCATGCAGTAGCTCACACCTCTAATCCCAACACTTTGGGAGGCCAAGGTGGGTGGATCACCTAAAGTTGGGAGTTCAAGACTATCCTGGCCAACATGGTGAAATCCCGTCTCTATTTTAAAAATACAAAAATTAGCTGGGCATGGTGGCAAGCACCCATAATCCCAGCTACTTGAGAGGCTGAGGCAGGAGGATTGCTTGAGTCCAGGAGTTCGAGACCAGTCTGAGCAATACAGTGAGACACCGTCTCTACAAAAAATGGAAAAGTTAGCTGGGTGTAGTGGTTCATGCCTGTGGTCCCAGCTACTCAGGAGGCTGAGGTGGGAGGATTGCTTGAGCCTAGAAGTTGGAGGTTGCAGTAAGCCAAGATCACAACACCACTGCATGCCCGCCTGGGCAACAGAGTGAGACCCTGTCTCAAAAAAAAAAGAAAGAATAAATAAAACAAGAAAAAAAGAGGAATACTTAGAACATTTTCTGATGCCTTGTGATTTTCAGAATTTAAATCCCCATTACAGATCATCCACGGGGGCGGGGAGTGGGGGGAACAATGGTGGAAGCTGGGCGATGGGGTTCAGCAGGGACCTTGGTCCCCCATTGGAACTGCAGGGCAGGAAGCAGTGCCTCGGTCAGCAGAGGGCACTCTCCACCTGCGCCGTGTGCTGTGCCCGCAGTCGCTCCCTCATTCCCAGGAGTAGCCCTGGGCCAGATGCTGGCTCAGATCTATGAAGACTGCTCCTGCCTGGCAGCCAGGCCTGCCCAGAGGCGCAATTGCTGGAATAAAGGATTCTTGGAAGCAATTTGTTACAGGCATCCTGTGGATAGTGCACGTGATGTTTGTGTGTTATACCTGCTCCCTGAAAATGGCTTGTGGCTACACGTGGGCACCTTGCTGGAAAAGCTGCATGGTCATGCTCTCACTCTCCTCCCCTGCCCTGTTCTGTCTGTGCTTCCACCCAGCTCTACAGGCCACCAGCCCCATCCTCTCATAGCTACCCCCAGCCCAGCATATCCTTAGCCCCATGTCTCCTGTGTCGACAGGTGAAGTCCCGCGTGGCCTTTGGGAAGCCCCTGGTGGAGCAGGGCACCATGCTGGCAGACATCGCACAGTCGCGGGTGGAGATTGAACAGGCACGGCTGCTGGTGCTGAAAGCTGCCCACCTCATGGACCTGGCAGGAAACAAGGTGGTGGGGAGGGCAGCAGCAGGCCTCCCGGAGGCTGAGATTCTTCCTCCTCGTTCAGCAAAGCATGAGAGCATGGCTTCTTGACATAATAAATTTTATTTCACCTCTACTTGGAGCTGTTTGGCAGCTTTTCAGAAAGTGAAAAGGCACAAAAGAGAGGACTGGCCTTTGTGTTTTACTGACCTGGTGAGCTGCTTAGTCCAAGGCAGTGGGTCTTATTGGGCCATGGGGCCCGTGAGCAGCCCTGGGGCCTGTTGGTGGAGGTGTTAGGCAACCTAAGAGTAAGTCGGGGAGAAGGGACCCTCTGCTGGCCTTCATCTGAATATTGAATTAGCAAAAATAGGAGCTTATTTTCAAGTGTGACATTAGTCATTAACTAAGGCTGTTTTTTACTTTTTATTTATTTTTTGAGATAGGGCATTGCTCTGTAGCCCAGGCCAGAGCGCAGTAGCACATCATGGCTCACTGAAGCCTTAGCTTTCCAAGTAGCTGGGAACCCAGGCACACGCCTCCATGCCCAGCTAATTCTTTTATTTTTTGTAGAGACGAGGTCTCACTATGTTGCCCAGGCTAAGGCTCTTTTTTCTTTTCTTTTCTTTCTTTTTTTTTTTTTTTTTTTTTTGAGTCTTGCTTTGTCACCACACTGGAGTGCAGTTGTGCAATCTTGGCTCACTGCAACCTCTGCCTCCTGGGTTCTGCCTCCGGGTTCTCCTGCCTCAGCCTCCCAAAAAGCTGGGACTACAGGTGTGTGCCACCATGCCCAGCTAATTTTTGTATTTTTAGTAGACACAGGGTTTTTCCATGTTGGTCAGGCTGGTCTCGAACTTCTGACTTCAGGTGATCCACCTGCCTGGGCCTCCCAAAGTGCTGGGATGAGCCACTGTGCCTGGCCACTAAGGCTCTAAGTGCCTGTGATGACCAGGTACTATGCCATGTTGACCTTGCTTTGTCCAGCTTTCTGTGGGGCAGCCTTCACCCCCACCCAAGATCCTCAGCTGTCGGGGGCCAACCCAGGCTCACAGTTGCTGGTTCTTTGACACTGGTGGGCTGGATATGGTGGAGGCTGCTGGGTGTCTCCCTTGAACACCCTCCCCCAGGGCAGATCACTGTAGCTCCGTTTCCCAGAGCCCCGACTGGCCTTGGTCCACTACTGCTTGGAGGCAGAGCTGGCCATGACCCTTAGCAAAACACGGCCCTTCCCCTTGTCCCTTCAGTGTGTGCTGGCCATGTTCTCGTCATCTGGGAAGATGGCCACATTCTCCCAGCATTTGCCTCACATCTTGTGACATAAGATGGTAGTTGCCAACATGGTGCCCTTCATCCCTGGGTGCTGTCTAGCCATACACCAGGTGGGACAGCCTTACCCAGCTCACATCAGGAGACCTTGGGGCCTCTGTTGTGGACCCTGGTGTTTGACTTCCTCCCAGGAATATGATCATTCTTCCAAGCTTTCTGCCCCAGGTCTTTTTTTGTTGATTATTTTTGTTTTGTTTTGTTTTTGAGAGATGGAGTCTTGCTGTGTTACTCAGACTGGAGTAGAGTGGCATGATCTCAGCAACCCCCATCTCCCGGGTCAAGCAACTTTCCTGCCTCAGTTTCCCAAGTAGCTAGGACTACAGGCATGCACCACCACACCCAGCTAATTTTTGTATTTTTTAGTAGAGATGGAGTTTCACTATATGTTGGCCAGGCTGGTCTCGGACGCCTAACCTCAGGTGATCTGCCTGCCTCGGCCTCCCAAAGTATTGGGATTACAGGCCTGAGCCACTGTGCCTGGCCTGTTGTTTGTTTTTAAGATGGGGGTCTCACTCTGTTGTCCAGGCTTGAGTGCAGTGGTGCAATCTCAGCTCACTGCAGCCTCGACTTCCCAGGCTCAAGCAATTATCTCACCTCAGCCTCCTGAGTAGCTGGGACTACAAGTGCATGGCACCACGCCCAGCTAGTTTTTATATATTTAGTAGAGATGGGGATTGGGGAGGGGTCTCCCTCTGCCACCCAGGCTGCCCTCAGGTCTTTTATATCGCATCTCCTCCTCCTTGCAGGCTGCAGCCTTGGATATAGCTATGATTAAAATGGTCGCCCCGACCATGGCCTCCCGAGTGATTGATCGTGCAATTCAGGTGAGCACAAACCAGGCAGCTGGCTTATTTGAACCATCAATACCAGATGCCAAACTCCCCTGTCTTCAGCCACCCAGCCTGTCATAGACCCTGGCAGATGCCCTGTCACCCACTCAGCGTATGTGCAACTTTCCTTTTCCTCTTCAGAATGACCCAGCAAGGTGGGGGGTGCCATCCTACCCCCATTTTGAATGTGAGGAAACAGGCACAGAAAAGTAAAGTGACTTGTCCCGGTCACTGAGCTTGTAGGTAGCACCTGACAGTCACGTGAACTTGGGTTTTCATAAGCCCAGAGCCCAGGCTCTTCCCCATGCAGGGAGGCTGCCTCCTCAGAGCCTAACCCCCAGCCCCAACATAGGGCAGAAGCTGCCTGCAGAGTGGGCCTGGGGAGTCTGGAGGCTGTGGGATGGTGGATGTGGCCCCACAGAAACCTTCTAGTATATTAGTGATCATATCACAAAGGTGCCACAGGGGAAGTCTGGGAAGATGGCTGTTACAGGCCATCAAGAGCAGGCTGTCACTCCTGGGGCTCTCAGAGACGAGGGCTGACCCAGGGCCACCTCCCTCCACCTTGTGTCTTCCAGGCCTTCGGAGCGGCGGGCCTGAGCAGTGACTACCCCCTGGCTCAGTTCTTCACCTGGGCCCGAGCTCTGCGCTTTGCCGATGGCCCTGACGAGGTGCACCAGGCCACGGTGGCCAAGTTAGAGCTGAAGCACAGTGCTTAGAGCCTTGGGGCTGTAGGGGCCCGATGTCCTGGCTGGGCCAACCATGCCTAGATCTGTCACTCATGTGCCTTGAAAGACCCGGTGAATATGGCTCCTGCACCCTGTTCAGCAGCTGTGTCCCAGAACAGTCACCATGGACTCAAAGCTTTCTGGGTCCATAGATGACATCTCTGCAAGAAGCCTGGAGTCTGTTTCAGGCCAGGAGGAAAGTGTTTGTTGAGGGCCAAGGGGATTCCGGGACAGAGTCTGGAAAGCTGGTCTTAAGGCTCTCAGTCCCAGGCTGGCAGGCACAGTCACTTCACTTCAGCCTCTCAGTCGCTCTCTCTCTGCCTGTGGGAATCTGGACACATTTTGGGAGACTTCCCGAGGCTCTGGGCCCTGCTTGCTCTGGCAGCTGCAGTGTTCCTGTCTGGTCTCCCTGGTAAGCAGAGGAGCAGCCACAACGGACGGCGGCCTAGAGACCCAGGGCCAGGGCACCTGGGAAAATGGAATGCAACCCATATTGTGAAGCCACTGGCATCTGATTGTCTTCATTTGTACGCACAGTGCAGAACATTCATTTAAATGTTATTTTGGAAAGGGGTTTTGGGGACATGAAAGAATAAGAAAACACATCTCAGAGGCTTTGTGGACTTTCTGTGTCGTACAAAAGGAATCGAATCGAGAGGTTCCCTTCAGTGCCTCTGTGCCTCCTCCTGCCTATGTTTCCTTGGGGTCCAAGCCACCAGTCAGCCCCATACATGCTGGGAACGCAGAGGCCATGGGTGCTGTAGGCCCAAGTTGACTGCCTTCCCTCACTGTGTAGCCCAGGGCTCTGTGCTCATACACGCTTCAACCCCAGGAGCTGCTGTGTGAGGCCCCTGCAGCCTCCACCTCCTCCACCTGCTCCATAGTCAGAATACCTGGGGAATTGGAGATGATGGCCCATTCGCCATTACATTTTGGAGCGCAATCTCTTCTCTGAGGAGAGTGGAAATTCTCGCTCACTTGTGGTCTGAGCTTCTTGAGAAATACTGGCGACATGCAGAGATGAGCCGGGGCAGTGAGGACCCAGCCTGCTCATCTCATAATTTGTGGTAGTGTAGCCAAAACCCATCTCAGGTTAGACCAGACGGGCAGGGACCATCCCCCTGGCTGCCACATTGCAGAAGTGATCCTGCGGGAACCGCCTTCCCTGAGAATGGCCAGCCAGGACTGCACCCCTACAGGACCAGCACCATTCATAGGGGTCTGTGAATGGGCTCCTCAGATCCATGTGCCTGGGGGTCTGGGGAGGCAGGGGCCCCTTCACCACACTTGAGAAACTGCTTGTTGCTCAAGGAAGGTGAAGGTAAACCCCAAACGAATGCCTGTCACAAGGCCAGCCACACTGGCCAAGAGCCCAGCCACACTGGCCAAGAGCCCAGCAGCTGAGTGCTTGCAGCTGCCTCAGACCTCAGGTGGGAGGAGGGTTTTTTTTTTTTTTTTTTTTTTTTCCAAAAAAAGGAAGTGATTGTGTCCTGGGCTGTCTCATGGTCCTAAGAACATCGTTCGTGGCCTCTGAGGTTAACCTTGCCTGTTCAGTAGCATGACTGCAGAGAGGAAAATGGGAACCAGGCTGTGGGCGCCCCCCACATCTCTCTCAGATCCTCTGCCTTGAGGGCCAGAGGCACCGGGGCCCCTGGGAATGCTGCCTGCAGACGGGTGGATCCCCACAGGCCCTCCACCTCCACTAGATCATTCCACCACTGTTGAGGGAGCCCCAGTTCTGGACCCACCAGGAGGCCAGGCTTTGGGGAATGTGCAAGTGAACAAAAAAGGCCAACTGCTGACCTTTGGAGATTTGCATCTCAAGTGGGGGATAGCGGTTAGTGCCCTGGAGGGCGCAGTGAGTGATGGGGCATGCACTGCTGGGGCTGGAGGGGAGGGAGGACTCTTTACAGAAGAGGGGTTTTCGCCAAACCTGCCTATCAAGAAGAAAGGGCAGGCCGGGCACAGTGGCTCACACCTGTAATGGCACCCAGGTGGCAACTGGATGCCAAGACCTGTGTTCCCCCAGGGCCTGATTTCAGATACTGTCAGATCATTCCAGAACAATCCTATAGAGGCTGCAAAGAGAGTTCCAGGCAACTTGCGTGGGTGGGGCCCCTTCAAGGTGGCAGCTGGGAGTGACACCAAAAGAACAGGCTCCAGTGATCTCTGCCATGTGTCTCCATCACCGAGTCCCCAGGGGCTGTCTGTCACCACCCAGGGCTTCAGAGTTCCCCAGGGATGCCTTGCGGGTACCAGGGCTGTCACTCAGAGACCCCTCTGGTTATTTCTGCTGCCCTCCCTGCTGCAACATGGGTACAGATTTCTCCCCTCTTGTCCATTTTACCAAAACGGATGTGCATCAGAGGGGACAGACTCCAGCGGCCTGGGGCCCACACCTGCAAGTAACCTGGGACAGGGTTTCTTTTAATTAAGTTTACTGGTGAAATGACCCAGGGGATTTTCTATCCTATTAGCGTGAGATGGATGTCACAGTGGTGAAGAGCTGTCAGAGGTAAAGCTGGACACTAAAGTGTTAGAGACAGGTTTTAGTTATTTTTCTGAGACAGAGTCTCACTCTGTTGCCCAGGCTGGAGTGCACTGGCACCATCTCTGCTCGCTGCAACCTCCACCTCCTGGGTTTAAGCGATTCTCCTGCCTCAGCCTCCTGAGTAGCTAGGATTACAGGTGTGTGCCACCACTCCTGGCTGATTTTTATATTTTTAGTAGAGACAGGGTTTTGCCATGTTGACCAGGCTGGTCTCAAACTCCTGACCTCAAGCGATCTGCCTGCCTCGATCTCCCAAAGTGCTGGGATTACAGGTGTGAGCTACCGTGCCCTGCCAGGACAGGTTTTAATCATTCATAGGCCATTGCTATAGGGAGGGGGACCCAGTGGGAACTGAGCACCACTTGGATTTGAGCACAGGTGACAGGAGGGGTGGTGGTGGGGACGGGGGCACAAGAGTCAGGAAGGGGAACTGTATAGACAGCAGGAAGGAGCGTGGTTGGCGTGACACCCATCTGGATTTGCTAACTGGTGCTTAAGAATTAGGCTCCTGTCCTCTCTTGGAAGCTGGGGGACGGGGTCCATCTTCTAGTGTTGCTAGAACAAAAAGTAACTTCTTTTGACAGCTTTGGGTTTTCTCAGGCAGGCAGGGTCATCCCAGAGATGTGGCCTTGAGCTGTTGGACACCATGTAACTGTTCAAGTCTTTTTATGGGGGTTTGAAGTATGGACTTAAGCATTTGTGTTGAAAGTCTGCAGTTTTTCTAGGCCAAGGTTGAGGTCTAGTGGAGACGAGGGCTCAGGGAGGCTGGTGAGAGTGTGGTCAAGGAGAGAATTTTTGTCAGGACCGTGGCTCTGGATTCAAATTGCCCAAATTCAAGTGGGTTTAAATCCTGGCTCTGTGACAGAGCAGCTGGGCAACCTTGGGAAGTGTTCCTTCATCTTAGAGACTTAGATCTTTCATTTTATTTATTTAAAAATTTTTAGAGACGGAGGTCCCAACGTGTTGGCCAGACTGGTCTGAAACTCCTGAGCTCAAGCAATCCTCCTACCTCAGCCTCCCAAAGTGCTGGGATTATAAGCATGCACCACCACACCCAGCTGAATTTCTCATTTGAAAAATGAGTAGACCAGTCCTTGCCTCCCAGAATCACCTGAGGATTAAGTAGGATGACGTGCAGCTTACCATAAGCCACAGCACACACCACCTGTTCGTGTGTGGCTGGAGTCAGGAGCAGGACCAACTAAAGTGGAGGTGGCTGTGCTCTCGCTGGGGTGCAGGCCTGTGGGGCCTCATCCGGGCTGAGGACCAGCCTGGACCAGCTAAGATGCCATGTTTCTCACACTTAACTAGCAAAGGGATGCCCCTGAGATCAGGTTAAGATGCAGTGTGGTGCGGTGGGCCTGCCTTCCTAACACACTTGCAGGCCATGCCCCTTGTTTTGGGGCCCACTTTGAGATGCGAGGGTGATGAGATGGGCTAGACTTCCCTCACCTGATCCCTAGGGGAAGGAGGATGAGTGGACACCGCCTGGCTGGAACCATAAGAGCTGCTGGGTATTTGGTACATACTAGGTGCCAAAAATTATCTGTATATTATTATTTGTTTTGTTTTGTTTTTTTTGAGACAGAGTCTCACTCTGTTACATAGGCTAGAGTGCAGTGGCATGATCTGGGCTCACTGCAGCCTCTTCCTCCCTGATTTAAGCGATTCTCCTGCGTCAGCCTCCTGAGTAGCTGGGATTACAGGTGCGTGCCACCACAGCCACCTAATTTTTATAATTTTAGTAGAGACGGTTTCACCATGTTGGCTGGTCTGGAACTCCTGACCTCAGGTGAGCCACCCGTCTCAGCCTCCTAAAGTGCTGGGATTACAGGCATGAGCCACTGCACCCAGCCAGTTATTTTGAACCCTATCACAATTGGCACATCCTTTTTTTTCTGCCCCTGCTACAGATGAGACAGAGGTTCAGAGAGGTTGTGCAACTTGCTTAAGATCACACAGCATGTCAGTGAATTCAAACCTAAATTCAGAAGATCCCAGAGCTCTTTCTATTCCATGGCATGGACCATTAAGATCACCTCCTGAGAGCTGCTGGCCTCCTAACCTGGAAAGGAGGAAGCTGATGAGGCCCACATCACCAAGGAGAGCGTGCTGTGCCTCAAGAAGTGCATGAGTTTCTGATGCTTCCAGAATAATCTCCAGGATGCCCCCCCCCACTGCCTCTTAGTGGGTCAGGGTCCATTAGGGTGCATCCAATTTGTGGGCCTGGCTGCATGTGAGGTGTTGAGCCAGCTATGTGTCAGAGTGAGAGAGAGAGAGTGTGTGTGTGTGTGTACATGTGCAAATGAGGGCAGAGCTGGGGCTCAAGGCTGACCACATATTTTTCCTCCTACCTGTGAGGGCAAATGTCTTCCTGTTATGGGGCTTTGAATTACCCACCTAACATCATTGTTTGCAACAACAACAATGAAGAGCTTCCATAGACAGAGTAAATGTCCCAGAACAGGAACTAAAAACAGCCAAACATCTAGAAACTCACGAGTCAGTGACCCTGAAGGAGACCTCAGTCACCAGCTTTGTTAGGGAGCAAGTGGAACTAGGTTTTTTTTTAAGCCTGAAAACTCATCAGTTGTGCCCTAACAATGAAATGTTTCCGAGTAGTCGAAAGCTAAGAATTTGTCCACCTTAGAGGAAGTGATGTGGTTTTGAGGTGTTTCCCCAGAAGGCCTCAGCACTATGAGAATGCCTATGCTTCTGCCGGCCCCATTCCTGCCAGTGAGCCCACAGACAAGGGGCAATGAAGAACCAGGAAACAGATGGAAAGAAACGTGGAAGAGAGGAAAGCGCTCAGAGATACTGTCAGGGAGAAACCTAGGTTGAGAGTTAAGTTTTACTTTATGCTTTGGAGAGACTGAGCCACAAGGAGCCATAATTATATTAGGGTTTCAGCACATCCAGGTGATCTTGGGCTGCAGTATTTGGTTGAGGACCATGTGAAAGCAGCTGAGGCTGGGTGCGGTAGTTCACACCTGTGATCCCAGCATTTAGGGAGGCCAAGGCCAGTGGATCACTTGAGGCCAAGAGTTTGAGACCAGCCTGGCTAACATGGCGAAACCTTGTCTCCACTAAAAATACAAAAATTAGCTAGATGTGGTGGTGGATGCTTGTAAGCCCAGCTACTTGGGAGGCTGAGGCAGGAGACTCACTTGAACCCGGAAGGCACAGTTGCAGTGAATCGAGATGGTACCACTGCACTCCAGCCTGGGTGACAGAGAGACTCTGTCAAAAAAAAAAAAAAAAGGAGCTAAGGAAGGCTACTGTGGTCAGGGAAGACATCCCCAGAAGATGGGACTTGGGCTGGATCTTGATAGGGAAGATTTCCTTAAGGAAAGAGGGCAGGATGTGTCTGGGAAGAGGTGCACCAACAGTAGGGCACCAGGAATGAGAGAGCTGCTGGATAGGGTTACAGTGAGCACCACAGATGAGCAAATCAGAATAAATGAACCTGTGGACCAGCGTGTCCTGCACTGAGACACGCACCACGCACACCAGCAGGGATGAAGCACGTTGCTGCACGTGGTATCGATGTACGTGAACGGGGATGTCAGCTCATTTTCTCTTCCCTTCCCCACAACCAAGCTTACTGCTGCTCCTGGCTTCCCCATTCTGGGGAACAGCACATGATAGGAACCTCAACAACCCCCTCCACTCCTCCCTAGCCCTCATCTCCACACAGCTACCTGTCAATTCCACCTTCACACTGTCTCTGCCAACCAGGCCCTCCTCATCTCTCTGCCTCCAGCCTGCCTCCCCTCTAAAACTGAGTTTCCATGCTGTTCCCAAAGCAATCCCTTGAAGGCACATATGCAGCCTCATCACTTCCAGGCTGAAAGATCTTGGTAAGAGAAATATTAGTATAAGCTATTAAGACTTAGGAGAAGGCCGGGCGTGGTGGCACATGCCTGTATTTTGGGAAACCAAGGCAGGCTGACTGCTTGAGCCCAGGTTTAAGTTCATGACCAGTGTGGGCAACATAGAGACCCCATCTCTACAAAAAAAAAAAAAAAAAAAATTAGCAGGTGTATTAGCCCATTTTCATGTTGCTGATAAAGACGCACCTGAGACTGGGCAATTTACAAAAGAAAGAGGTTTAGGCCGGGCACAGTGTCTCATGCCTGTAATCCTAGCACTCTGGGAGGCTGAAGTGGGCGGATTACCTTAGGTCAGGAGTTCGAGACCAGCCTGGCCAACATGGTGAAACCCTGTCTCTACTAAAAATACAAAAATTAGCGGGCATGGTGGCACATGTCTGTAATCCTAGTTACTTGGGAGGCTGAGACAGGAGAATCGCTTGAACCTGAGAGGCAGAGGTTGCAGTGAAGCAAGATCTCACCACTGCCCTCCAGCCTGAGTGGCAAAGGGAGACTCTGTCTCAGACAAAAAAAAAAAAAAAAATAGTTTAATGTATGTATAGTTCTACATAGCTGAGGAGGCCTCACAATCATGGTGGAAGGCAAGAAGGAACAAGTCACATCTTACATGGATGGCAGCAGGTAAAAAAGAGCTTGTGCAAGGGAACTCCTGTTTTTAAATCCGTCAGATCTCACGAGACTCATTCACTATCACAAGAACAGTGCGGGAAAGACCCGCCTCCATAATTCAGTCACCTCCCACTGGGTTCCTCCCAGGACACATGGTAATTGTGGGAGTTACAATTCTAGATGAGATTTGGGTAGGGACACAGCCAAACCTTATCAGTCTGGCATGGTGGTGTGCACCTATAGTCCCAGCTACTCAGGAGGCTGGGGTGGGAGGTTCACTTGAGCCTGGGAGTTCGAAGCTGCAGTGAGCCGTGATTGCCTGGGCAACAGAGCGAGACCCTGGTCTTGAGGGAAAAAAACAAAAAGACTTAAGAGAAAGCTACAGTGATTAAAACAGCATCATTCTGGCACACAAATAGATCAGTGAAACAGAATATACTGTAGTTCAGAAATCAGAGTCCCACAAAGACAGGAGCCTGGGTCCCTGAGTTCCCAGATGGAAGAGAATTCCAGGAGTTCCCACCTGTTGGAAGCAACATGAGCAGGGACTTTATTGCATTTGCACTGGAATTCTGGGGCGTCTCTTTTACAGACAGTAATTATATTACAGCTCTGCTGTAATACCCGTTTGGCATTGTATTAGCCCTTGAAAGCAAAGCAAAACAAAACTCCCACACTCTGCAGGCCTTCTTTGGCCCTAGAATCCACACTTGGGCTTAGTCATTTTAACTGGGCTTTAGCCAACCTCTCTGGCCTCAGCTCCAGGGGCTCCAGCCACAAACAGCTCCCTGGACACTTGTTGCCTGGGTGTGCCCCTTTTCTGTAATTCTCTGCTGTCTAAACATATCTCTCCTGGCACAGCTCAGCTCCTCTCACCCCCTCCGACTTTTGTTGACATTTATCTGGCTGAAATGCACTCATTTGACCGGGTATCCACTTCCCTTACCAGCCAATGTCCTCTGTTCCTTCCTGCATGCCCAGGGCCCAACTCCAGGATGTCCCTGACAAAATCCTTACATCCACCGGAGAAGAGTTAAGAAGCAAATCATGCAAGTCATCCTGTTCTAAGTTCCGAATCACTGCTTCCAAGACCCTCCCTGCCCTGGCCCTGGCCGCCTCTCTCCCCTCTCTCTCCCCTTTTCACTGGGCTCCATTCTTTCCTTCTTTCCATTTCTCTAACACGTGCCAGGCGGTCCCATCTCCCGGCCTTTGCCCTTGCTGTTCCCTGTCATCATTCTGGTTTCACTCGTCACTTCCTGATCACGGTGCTTATAAAAGCAGGGCCCTCTGCCCCACCCATGCCACCCCGTTCATCTCCTTCACCTCCGAAATCATCTCGCCTTTGGGTTTACGGCTGGTCTCTTCCCCTGGTCCATCAGCCAGGGTCAGGGTAGCCCTGGCTCGGGCCTATTCACATTGGGGTCAAAGGCACACACTGGGGGCTCAAGCAAGGCGAGCTGTGTTCGCGGCGCCGGGTACTTCCGCACACGCGGAGGGCGTTGGCGGGCGCGGAGGCGTCGCGCCAGGCGAGAGGCAGCAGCGGAACTCCCCCGGCTCCTCGGCGCGCCCCGGCCGGAGGGTGGGGAAAGGCGGCCCCGCCCCCGCATTCCCATTGGCGGCCGCGCGGGGTGGGAGCGGGGTCGGCGCAGTGCTGCGCCCCTAGCCCTGCAGTCTGTCCGCTCGCCGTCCTCTCGCCCGCCGCGATGTTGCGCGTCGCCGCCCGCCTCGGGCCCCGCCTGGGCCACCGCCTCTTGTCCTCCGCTGCCACCCAGGCCGTGCCCGCCCCCAACCAGCAGCCCGAGGTGTTCTGCAACCAGGTGAGCCCCCCAGCCCGGCCCGCGCTTTGTTCTCCGGCCCGAGTCCCCGCAGGCCCCTAGAGAGGCCCCGCGCCACCGTGGGCCTCAGTTTACCCATCTGGGACTCGAGGGGTTTGCAGAGGCTGACCTGGAAGCACACCTGCCCCTTCCTCTTCTGCGAGCATTTTTGCCTCTTCGCTACCTCTGACGTCAAGTCCCTGTCCCATTTCCCCGTAACTTGAGCCCCCTCTCCGTCTTCGCCCAGCCTCCGTCTCTTTTTCCAGAGCCAACTCTTCGGGTTCCGTTCTCCCCACAGTCCTTGGCTTCCGGCCCTCTTCGGGTCTGCATAGGGTCCCCACCATCACCCACTCGGAAGACACGGGCAAGTCCCTCTTTGCAGGAACTTTTCTGTCTTTTCCTTCGTCATCTTTACCCCAACTCATGCCCTCATCCAAGGAGTTCAGCAGGAAAACAAGGAAAGAGGTGATTTGCAGCCAAGGTTCTCCACTTCACCGCGGGAGAGGCCACACCAGTGGGCGCTCGGCTGCTTCCATTGCTGGCAGTGGGGAAGCCTGGAGGACCTTCGACCCCCGGGCGCCGACCCCAAGGGGTGTCCGCGGCTTCCAATTCTGGCTCTCTTCGACCAAACCAAGGAGGAGCTTTCCAGGATAAAACCTATTCCCTTGGTCCATTTATTTCTTGCTCAGTCAGTAATGCTTTGGAATATTTTTTCTTTTGATCTTTGAGTTTGGGTAAATTGCTAGACTTCACGGAGGCTGAAACTGGTTATGAAAGAGTTTGTTTTGTTTGTGCCAGTGCAAGTTGGCTGCCTTCTCTGACTTCAGCTTTTTCTCCTATAAAATGGAAAGGGGCTCAGAAGGTGAGGTTCGCACAGGCCCTCATCAACCAGTCACTTCATTGTTAATCACAGCTTCTGTCCTCTGCACAGCCTTTGTACCTGGCACTGTTCTAAGCATCTGCCTGTTTTGCAGTTTAATGTAATTCTTACAACAGCCTCAGGAGGCAGAGACTGTAATTCTCCATTTTATGGATGAAGAGACTGAGTCACAAAGAGGTTTAGTGACTCAACTGAAGACCAAAGTCAGTGGCACAGTTGGGGTTCACAGCTGAACGTCCAGGAGTAAGCCCCTAAGCAGAACATACATAGTGTGTTGTGACTCTGGGTGGGAACAAAGGGACCACCGATCCTCTGGGACTATTGCCGATTTGGGATACTGTAGAGTTGGCTCCTAGCCAGCTGCTTTCAACAGCACACCCACTGGTCTGGTCCTGAGTGTGGCTGCAAATCTGCACATAGGTGATGGGTAAAGGCACATGCGTGTGATTTTAGGGGATGTTACAAAGGTCATTTGCAAGGGAATTTTTAAAAGTATAAAATAAAATGTCTTTTGCATAACATAAGCTAAAAAGTCAGCAGCAGTGGCTCCCTTGGCAGCCTGTGAAACTGAGGAGTTCATGCTTGGAAGACTTGAGCATCAAAAGATCTAGCCAAGGGCCGGGCGCAGTGGCTCAAGCCTGTAATCCCAGCACTTTGGGAGGCCGAGGCGGGTGGATCACGAGGTCAAGAGATTGAGACTATCCTGGTCAACATGGTGAAACCCCGTCTCTACTAAAAATACAAAAAATTAGCTGGGCATGGTGGCGCGTGCCTGTAATCCCAGCTACTCAGGAGGCTGGGGCAGGAGAATTGTCTGAACCCGGGAGGCGGAGGTTGCGGTGAGCCGAGATCGCGCCATTGCACTCCAGCCTGGGTAACAAGAGCGAAACTCCGTCTCAAAAAAAAAAAAAAAAAAGATCTAGCCAAGCCCAAGCACAGTAGCTCATGTCTGTAAATCCCAGCGTTTTGGGAGGCCGAAGCGGGATGATTCCTTGAGTCTAGGACTTCGAGACCAGCCTGGGCAATATAGCAAGACCCTGTCTCTAGTCTCTACTAAAAAAAGTAAATTATTCAGATATAGTGGCACATGCCGATAGTCCCAGCTATCTGGGAGGCTGAGGTGGGAAAATCACTTGAGCCTAGGAGTTTGGGGCTGCAGTGAGCTGTGATTAGGCCACTACACTCTAGTTTGAGCCACAGAGTGAGACCCTGTCTCAGACATGTCCTCAAGGGACAGCCATCACACTGTGAACCCTTGTGGCCACAGGCTCTGATTATGATCTTTGTCCTTCATCACATGCAGGTGAGGCAGCTGGGTCCAAATGTGCACCCAGACCCATGGGTAAGACGTCCTGTTCTTGGCTGGGCACGGTGGCTCACTCCGGTAATCCCAGCACTTTGGGAGGCTGAGACGGGCAAATCACAAGGTCAGGAGATCAAGGCCATCCTGGCTAACAAGGTGAAATCCTGTCTTTAAAAAAATAAAAATAAAAATAAATAAATAATTAAAAAACGATGTCCTCTTCTCCAGATTTCATCTGTGGGTGTAGGCTGGAGGGGCCGAGTCAATTCCTCTGTGGCTGCTTGTCTTTATCAGACTTTGCTTTTCTTTCCCAAGTCAGAGTCTCACTCTGTCCCCCAGGCTGGAGTGCAGTGGTGAGATCTCGGCTCACTGTAACCTCCACCTCCTGGGTTCAAGCAATTCTCCTGCCTCAGCCTCCCAAGTAGATGGGATTACAGGCTCCCGCCACCACGCCCAGCTAATTTTTGTATTTTTAGTAGAGACAGGGTTTCATCATGTTGGCCAGGCTGGTGGTGAACTCCTGACCTTGTGATCTGCCTGCCTCGGCCTCCCAAAGTACTGGGATTCCAGGTGTGAGCCACTGCGCCCAATCTCCTTTATCATATTTTTTGATATCATTAAAGTAACACATGGTCACTGTATAAAAATGCAGAGGACTGACTTAGAACCCCGTAGACACAGTCGGCCAAGGTGGTTCATGCCTGTTCACACTTTGGGATGCCAAGGTGGGAAGATTGCTTGAGGTTAGACGTAAGGCTGCAGTGAGCTATGATTGCACCACTGCACTCCAGCCTGGGCAACTGGACAAGAACGCATCTCTTAAAAAAATAATAAATAAATAAATAAACCTCTCTGGATACCCCATTGTACTCCTTCCAAGAGCACTGTGAACCAGTGGATATGTCTCTTGTAGACATCTTGTTTGCATTTACAAGTGCCTGCAGAGAGAGAGAGAGATGGAGAGAGAGAGAAAGAGGATGCAAGCACACTAGAATTTTTTTTTTTAAGACAGAGTTTCACTCTTGTTACCCAGGTGGAAGTGCAATGGCACAATCTCAGCTCAGTGCAACCTCTGCCTCCTGGGTTCAAGAGGTTCTCCTGCCTCAGCTTTCCGAGTAGCCGGGATTACAGGCATGCACCACCACCACACCTAGCTAATTTTGTATTTTTAGTAGAGATGGGGTTTCTCCATGTTGGTCAGGCTGGTCTCGAACTCCCAACCTCAGTTGATCCGCACACCTCGGCCTCCCAAAGTGCTGGGATTACAGGCATGAGCCACTGCGCCCGGCCAGAATTTTTTTTTTTAATCATAAATGAGATGCAGCAATTTATATTCTGAAGCTCCTCTTCTCACTGAACAGTATACCTGGGTTATCATTCTGAGTACATTCAGATATTTTTAAATCCTTTTCAGGGACCGCACAGCATTCTACTCTGGCAGCACCATGCTGGAACCTGCCCTCTTAGAACCCCCTGGGCTGTATGCAGCTTGGCCTTATTTTTGACTCAGCTGGCAGGAGCTCCAGGGCCTCTTACCTGGGCACCTGGGTGCAAACTATTAATAGATCATACACCTGGACATTTCCCTGGGGTACAGTGGTTCCTTGAAGTTCAGTAAACTGTTCTGGAGTCAGTCTCACAAAAGCAGCTTACTAGATTGTCTTTGAAGATGCTTCCTCAGACACTGGCTCTTCTCTCCCGAGAGCATTTGGAGAGTTATGGGCACTTGGGAGAAACTTGCTCTACAAGCTGGTCTGCTCACCTAGATAGGGGACAGGCACTTTCTCAACTTTCTGAACCCCAAAAGATTGCGTGGGGTGATTCGGTCCACCTTCCTGTGTCCTCTTGCCTCTGCTTGTCCTGGGTGCAGCCGCAGGGTAGCGAGCTTCTTGGCTGGGTGAGAAAAGTTCCAGGATGAGTGTTCCTTCTCCCAGCAGGGACCTGTAGTAGGGGCTGATGATGGCCGGGCTCCCCAAAGGGGAGCATTTGTCATGTTTCAGGGACAGATCCCTGTCAACAAAACTGCTATTCATTTTTTCATTCTTTTTTTTCTCTCTGACTTGGGAGGGTCATTGCGGTCTAGAAACACAACTCAAAGGAAAACCCAAGGGGCTGTGGTTTCAGCAAACCATGGCTAGGGCATAGTTCATAATTCCATCTTCACCATCATCAATTCATATTTGTTAATAACAAAGAAGAAAATATCATGAGACACCATTTCCTGCCCTGCCCTCAGAGTGCATGCCACTCACTAGTTAATGAGCCCTTGGGGAGGTTCATCCATTCGACAGACACTTCCTGTGCACCACCAGTGCCAGTGACCAAAACAGACAGGAATCCCTGCCAAGGGTAGCTGGCATCTTGGGAAGTGGAGAAAGACAGATAAATAAGTGAAATGAATAGTACGGCACAAGACGATCAGTGCTATGGAGAAAAACAAAGCAGGGAGACAGGGAGAAAGATGGTATGTGCAGTGGTAGACTTTGCACCTCAGCTGCCTCATCTGTAAAATGGGGTAAAATTTCATCTGCATCACTGGGTTGCTGTGAGGACCAAATGGGGTGAGGCTTCCACAGCCACAGGCAGTGCTGGCCTCATGGCTGCTGGTGCCTCTATATTGATTGCAGGCTTAAGGAGGAGCTGGAATAACAGTGACGCTGTGGGCTTGCAGTGTCTTGTTGATCAAACTCCACTTGATGTGAGTGCTGTTGTATTTACAGCTTGTTTCCTGAAGGGGTGAGCTAGGTTGTGATAAAGTAGAATGGGAGTTTGGGGTGAATTAAAACTTGCATCTTTATTCTTACCCTCTCTTTTTGTTTTTGTTTTGAGACAGGGTCTCGAACTATTGCCTAGGCTGGAGTGTAGTGGTGCTCGCTGTAGCCTCAACCTCCCAGGCTCCGTCAACAAGTTATCCTCCTCCTTCAGCCTCCCAAGTAGCTGGGACTATAGGCATACCCCACCACACCTGGCTAATTTTTGTATTTTTTATTTTTTAAATTTATGTATTTGAGACAAACTCTTGTTCTGTCACCCAGGCTGAAGTGCAGTGGCACGATCTCAGCTTACTGGATCCTCTACCTCCTAGGTTAAAGCGATTCTCCTGCCTCAGCCTCCTGAGTAGCTGGAATTACAGGCACCTGCCACCACGCTTGCTTAATTTTTTTTGTATTTTTAGTAGAGACGGGGTTTCACATGTTGGCCAGGCTGGTCTCAAATGCCTGACCTCAGGCGATCCACCTGCCTTGGCCTCCCAAAGTGCTGGGATTAAGGTGTGAGCCACCACGCTGGCCCAATTTTTGCATTTTTTATAGAGATGGGGTTTCGCCATGTTGCCCAGGCTGGGTCTTGACTCCTAGGCTCAAGCAATCTTTCCCTCCTTGGTCTCTCAAAGTGCTGAGATTATAGGCATGAACCACTGAACTAAAGAGAGAACTGACAGAAAGGCAATTAAGGATGGATGTCCCAAGGCTAGGTGCAGTGGCTCACAGCTGTAAGCCCAGTACTTTGGGAGGCCAAAGTGGGAAGATTACTTAACCCCAGGAGTTCAAGACTAGCCTGGGCAACATAGCAAAAATCTATCTCTGCAAAAACTTTAAAAAATTAGCTGGACATGGTAGTGAGCTCCTGCAGTCCCAGCTACTTGGGAGGCTGAGGCAGGAGGATTGCTTGAGCCAAGGAGTTTGAGGCATCAAAGAGCTTTGATCTCACCACTGTGCTCCAGCCTAGGCAACACTGCAAGTATACATAGGCACTGTACAGAAATGTTCATTGCAACTTCTCTTATGTCAGTAAAAGCTTAGGAAATAAGCCAGCTTGAGTTCCATTGGGAAATAGATGAACACCTATATTACAGTTATAGGAGGGACTAATTCTCTGCATGCAGCAGTTACAAATCATTGGCTGGACCTGTACGAATAATGTCTCTCAAAAGCAATATGTCAAAGAGGAAAAGTGTCCAGCACTCTACACCATATGAAACCATGAAAACTGTGCAAAACAAAACTTTATTTTTCATGTAGATAGACGAATCTCTCTCTCTCTTTTTTTTTTTTTTTTTTTTTTGAGAGGGAGCCTTGCTCTGTCACCCAGGCTGGAGTGCAGTGGTGTGGATCTTGGCTTACTGCAACCTCCACCTCCCGGGTTCAAGCAATTCTCTGGCCTCAGCCTCCCAAGTAGCTGGGACTATAGGTGCGTGCCACTATGCCTGGCTGATTTTTTGTAATTTTAGCGGAGACGGGGTTTCACTCTGTTAGCCAGGATGGTCTCAATCTCCTGATCTCGTGATCCGCCCACCTTGGCCTCTCAAAGTGCTGGGATTACAGGCGTGAGCCACCTCGCCCGGCCTGATAGACAGATCTCAATAAAAAATATGTAAGAATGTGCTGGAAGGAAAATTCTCCTTGGTGTGAGGGTAGTTGCTGCCTGGGCAGGTAGGACAGGATAGGGGATGGGCAGGGCGGGATAAGGGTAGTGATGAATGGGGATTCTAGCTTTACTTAAATGTTTGATTTCTTTGAAAATTGGCCAGGCACAGTGGCTCACTCCTGTAATCTCAGCACTTTGGGAGGCTGAGCGGGGCCGATTGCTTGAGCACAGGAATTTGAGACCAGCCTGGCCAACATGGTGAAACCCTGTCTCTGCTAAAAATACAAAAATTAGCTAGGTGTGGTGGCCCACGCTTGTAATCCCAGCTACTCGAGAGGCTGAGGCATAAGAATCACTTGAACCCGGGAGGCAGAAGTTGCAGTGAGCCAAGATTACACCACTGCACTCCAGCCTAGGCAACAGAGTGATACTCAGTCTCAAAAAAAAAAAAAAAAAAAACCCAAAAAAAAAAAAAACAACTTAATACCCTATGGACAGATATTAAAAGAAAAAAGAAAGAAAATAATGGCCCCCTGATGTGCCACCCCTGTAGATAGTCACTGTTAACAGTATATCTGGAGCAGGAATTTGCTTTTTCTTACAGAATGAACCAAAACCTATGTTTTGGAGTGACTTTATGCTGACTGAATCTCCCTATTGAATGTACAGATTGATGGCTTCTTTAGGAGTTTTCTTTGTTGTTTTTTTTTTCGAGACAGGGCCTTGCTCTGTTGCCCAGGCTGGAGTGCAGTGGCATGATCAAAACTCACTGCAACCTCAAACTCTTGAGCTGAAGGGATCCTCCTGAGCCTCAGCCACCAGAGGTGCTGGAATTGCAGGCATGGGCCACCACGATCAGCTAGGAGTTTTAAGAGCCTCTATAGAAATAGATTTAGGCAGCCCAGAGAGTCTGCGGTTTCACTGGGCCCCTCCTTGGTTACTTCTTCTAATAACATGTTTTTAATCAGAGAACACAAATGGCCATTCAGTACTTCCTGCCCACCCAGAATCTGTGGGGCATACTTGAGTTTCAGATGACGGGGCTATAATAATGTCTGTGTTCCTGAGGTCAAGTTGAGTTGAGAATGTACATATTATGGACAAGCGTATGTCTCCCCTGCCCCAGTAATCATGATTATCCATCACCTGTTATCTATCAGGCCCTCTGCTGAGGACTTGTACCTGCATTTCACCCTTCATCCTACCTGCAGCTCTATAAGCCAGCTATAATTGCCGTCCCATCTTGCGAGTGAGGAAACTGAGGCTCAGGGAGGTCAAGTTCAGGTTAAGTATAACTAAGGTCATGTGTCTGAAAGTTGGGCAGGGTTAAATTTGAAGCCCGCTTTCAGACTTACAGCTTAGTGTGAACTTGATCTCCCTGACTAATGATCAGTTAATAAGAATGTATTCATAAACATTTGAGGGACAATCATATTTGTATTGTTCCCTTTTGCATTCCTGGCACCTAGCACCTTGGCAGAGGATCACAGTTGGGTAAATATTTATTGAATGATGAATGGTTGCCATTTATGAAAACCATGGTTTTTTTTTGAGACGGAGTTTTGCTCTTATTACCCAGGCTGGAGTGCAATGGTGCGATCTCGGTTCACTGCAACCTCCACCTCCTGGGTTCAAGGAATTCTCCTGCCTCAGCCTCCCGAGTAGCTGGGACTACAGGCGTGTGCCACAGTGCTCAGCTAATTTTTGTATTTTTAGTAGAGATGGGGTTTCACCATGTTGACCAGGATGGTCTCGATCTCTTGACCTCGTGATCCACCCACCTTGGCCTCCCAAAGTGCTGAGATTATAGGCGTGAGCCACCGTGCCTGGCCTGTGAAACCATGTTTACAGTTTTGTGCTCCAGAAGTGAGGAAAGGGGTTGCTTAATGGGAACCCAGTATTTCTATTCAAAAGGGCCTTATTGCAAATACTTTGGGAGTTTTTATCAGTGGGAACATGGGGACACACAAGGGGTGGTGAAATCGGCCCAGGGGAAGTCCATCACAGCAACACAGAGGTTGCCAAACCGTAAGGAGAACGACAAATTGAAAGTGCACCTGCCTGGCAAACAGTCCAGAGTAGAATCAAACCTCCCATCTTGGAAGAGGTGAGAAAAGGCCGTGGGGTAGAGGAGTGGGGAGGAGGCTTGGCCGCCATCTTCCTGGGTTAGTCTCGGGTGGGGAGTGTCCCCAGCAAGCCTGGGGAGACGGCTGCCTTTCGTCTTAATCCCCACCTAACCCAGGGTTCTGGATGTTGTGCGGGGAAGAGGGAATGTGTGTGGTATTCCATGTTTGTCTTGAACTTTACTCCCTGGGATCTTGCAATACAAGCAATGGCATCTGCTTTCCACTAGACTTAATTACGTAACTGCAGATTAGTAAGTGAAAGAGCACCTGCTGTCGGGATCATCCTGGGCTGCAAAACCACGACATTAGCTCACTCACTCTTTGGGCAAATACGGTGTTTCAGGGACGGGGATTTCCTAGGAAACATGCCCAGTTCTTTCATGCATGAAAGCTTGAAGTGAAATCTTGCAAGAATGTGTTCTGCCTTCTTAAATCAGAGCTACTGAACACAATTTAGCCTCTCATTGGAGACCCTGGGCAGATGATGACTGCCCATTGTCATGGGGTCTGGGGGTGATTGCCAGAATTTCATTCCTTCCTGGCCTTACTCTGTCCTCCACCCCCAAGGTCCAGCTGTCCTGCTCTGGGCACTGACCCTGCTCCAGCTTCTGAGCCCCTCGGCCACCACCATCACCACCAAGTCTCTGCCTGGCATGGAGAACAAGATATCCAAGGTGAAGAGGGATCCTGTTACCCTCTAACTCAGTAGTTCTCACTTCTGCACAGTAACCTGTCCCACGATTACAAAATGCATGTGAAAGAATGTTTGCTGCAGCTGTTGCTGGAATGGCGATCACTTGTCTTAAAAGTGCATTTGTAGGAAATGGTTAAATAAACCATGGCCTGATCGCTGGTGGAATAATGTCCAAGAGAAACTATAACTGAGAAAAGCAAGTTAGTAAATAGCAAGTCTGTTACCTCCTCTTAGAAACGACGTGGCCGTGTCAGTCCTGGTCCCCCTGGTCTCCTGGGTCTTCCCAGCACCAAGTACCTACTGGCACGCAATGGGTAGAATCCCGCTCTCCCCTCACCCACACTCTGCAGCCACATCAGCTCATTCACTTCCTCCTTTCCCCAGGCTCTTCCTAGCAGTCACCCTTCCTGTCCCTGCTTAATGGCGCCATCTGACCCCTCAGCTGGCCAATCCTCTTTCCACTTCTTACTTGCTTGGTTTTGCTTGTTAACCATGCCCTCTCCTCATCAGAACTTCAGCTCCCAGGAGCCAGGACTTGGCTATTGGACTCAGTGCTGGAGTGGCCAGGGCTGTCAGTGAAAGCTAATGGAATGCGTGGGTGAATGAATCCAACTTTTACAAAACAAAGTGAGGCATATTTATTAAAGTTTTTAGGAATTTGAATATTTTGATGGAAAATCTTTTTTTTTTTTTTTTTTTTTTTTTTTTGAGACGGAGTCTTACTCTGTCACCCAGGCTGGAGTGCAGTGACGTGATCTTGGCTCACTGCAACCTTTGCCTCCTGGGTTCAAGCAATTTTCTGCCTCAGCCTCTAAAGTAACTGGGATTACAGGCACATGCCACCTCACCTGGCTAATTTTTGTATTTTTAGTAGAGACAGGGTTTCGCCATCTTGGCCAGGCTGGTCTTGAACTCCTGACCTCATGATCTACCTGCCTCGGCCTCCCAAAGTACTGGGATTACAGGGATGAGCCACTGTGCTTGGCTCAGTATCAAAATTTGAAATCAACCTGTGTTGGGGCAACAAGTAAACCATAAAGATGGAGATTCGGGAATCAAGAATTCCAGCCTCCTTGAAGGCAGACCTGGGCTATGGCTGGAGGTTGGAGTTGGAAGAACTGAGCAAAGGGCAGAGGCCTTAGAGTCCCAAAGACCTGGCTTCAAATCCTGGCTCTGCCTTGCTGCTGTGTGACCTAGAGCCAAGTGGCTGGATCTCTTCTGTGCCCAGCGTCCTCTGCTGTGAAGTGGAGAGGATGAAGTTCACTTCCTAGGCTTGCTATGATGTTTAAATGGGAACAATCCAAGTATATCGAAACCCTGGTGCAGGGCTGCTGCTTGAGGGGTAGCTAGTAAATGTTGGCAGTATCCATGACACATGGGGCTGAGTGGACTTCCTCCCTAGCTGGGGGAGGAAGGAGAAGCTGGGGGAAAGCACAAGGGCAACCAAATCTACTTCCGCCCAGCCCAGCCTGGTGCTTCTCTGTACCTTCCTAACGCTGCTGACCCAAGTGCTTTGCTGCGAGGCAGTTGTGTGTGAGGTATGAACCCTGAGCCTGTGCTGCAAGGGGAAGAAGAGAAGGACACTTACCTGACGACTGCAGGCTGCCTGCCCGCCCCGCATGCCTGTGAGACCCCATCTTCTAGCAGGCAGCCCTGGGAGTTCCCCTCTCCTCCACAGGCAACTGGAGGAGGAGCCGACACTCAAGAGTTGGGGAGCAAACACCCAGGGCCCGCTGCCCAGACACAGCATAGTCCAACTTGAACTTAGGTCTAGGCATCTCCTGGCTTTGCCACGTCTCCAGCTCCTTATGCTGGAGACACCTGTCCCCACACTGGAAATAACCCAACCCTCCTGTGGGAAGAAAAAAGGATGCCATTTCCGTAAAGAGTAATGATTGATCAACTAATATGAAACCACACAAGTATGCCTCCAAAACCTTGGTTAATGTTTACACACGTTCTTCTCCGAGCCCAAACGCCTTTCTTGTGGGTGCACAGCTGAGGATTCCACCACAGAGATTATGCGGAACAGCCTGGGAACGTGACTCCTGCTAGGCCCTTACCTGAGTGATTCCTTCCTGGGGCACTCCATCACCACCCCACCATCATCACGGCATTGGGCATTCGCTCCATGCTTGGCACAGAGACTTCAGACCCTCACATGGCTTTATAAAGGGGGCTCTAGAGTGATTCTTACCCTACATATGAGGAAACAAAGACACAGGGGTGAGGGGGTGAGAGCCTTGTCCCACGTGACAAAATCAGGAGCAGAAGAACCCATATTCATCCAGATTCTTCTTTTTTTTTTTTTAAGAGTCTTGTTTTGTCACCCAGGCTGGAGTGCAGTCGTGCAATCGTGGCTCACTGCAGCCTCAACCTCCCAGCTCAAGTGGTCCTCCCACCTCAGCCTCCTGAGTAGCTGGGACTGTGGACATATAACCACACCTAGCTAATTTTTCATTTTTTGTAGAGACAGGGTCTCACTATGTTACCCAGGTTGGTCTCGAACTCCTGAGCCCAGGCAATCCTCTTGCCTTGTCCTCCCAAAGTGTTAGGATTATAGGCATGAGCCACTGCACCCAGCCCACCCAGATTCTTGTTTTGAACCTTTGCTCCCCTTTTTTTTTTTTCTTTTTTGAGACAGGGTCTTGCTCTGTTGCCCAGGCTGGAGGCAGTGGTGTGATCATGGCTAACTGACAGCTTCAACCTCCCAGCCGCAGTCAAGCAATCCTCCCATCTCAGTCTCCTGAGTAGCTGGGAGGGACTGCAGGCGTGCACTACCACACCTGGCTAATATTTCACTTTTTTTGTGGAGATGGGGTCTCACTATGTTACCCAGGTTGGTCTCAAATTCCTGAGCTCAAGCGATCCTTACACCTTGGCCTCCCAAAGTTCTGGGACTACAGGCATGAGCCATCGTGCTGGGCTGAATGTCTACTTTTGACTGGTGAGCCTGGCCACCCCTCCCCAGTCCTGATGTGAGCCTCACTCCAGGCTTTGCTTGGCAGCTCTGTGTTGTTTATGGTGAGAGACTCTGGCCCAGAGTGACCACAAATGTCTCACTGGAGTTCTAGGCCAGGGCGAGGCCATGCAGGGATGCTGGGGGCGAGAGAGATCCCCAAGGAAGGCAGGCAAAGAGGCAGATGTTTTTGCCTCATGTCATCTTTGGCCTTTGCCCCAGCACTGGTGAGGTGACCATGGACCCTGCCAGGAAACTGGTTTACCAAGCCCGAAGGGATCAGCTTGCTGGGAGATGTCTTCTCTGCCTTCCCAAGACCTTCGCCTGGTGCCTGGAGAGCAAGATGGAAACAACGCACTTTTATTTTTTTTTGAGATGGAGTCTCGCTCTGTCACCCTGACTGGAGTTCAGTGGTGTGATCTCAGCTCACTGCAACCTCTGGTTTCTGGTTCAAGTGATTCTCCTGCCTCAGCCTCCCTGAGTAGCTGGAACTACAGGCATGCACCACCACGCTCAGCTAATTTTTTTGTATTTTTAGTAGAGACGGTGTTTCACCATGTTGGCCAGGATGGCCTTGATCTCTTGACCTCGTGATCTGCCTGCCTTGGCCTCCCAAAGTGCTGGGATTACAGGTGTGATCCACTGCACCCAGCCAACTCTGGCACTTTAATAGGGGACTTTAGGTAATAGGTAAGGACCTTTCCTCTGAGCGAATGGAGAGGCTTTCATTCCCTGTATTTGCCTCATGAGGAAGGAAGTCTTCCCCCAAATGTGGCTTGGTTGGGTGACAGCCTGGTCTAAATTATAAGCCAGAGGAACTAAGGATGTCTTGGGACCCGCACTCCTCCCTGACGCCATTTTTTATCACTTCCTTCTTGGTTCACCAGTCACTCTGGCACCTTTGCTTTTTCTCAAATCCACCAGATGTATTCCTGCCCTGGGGCCTTTGCACTTGCTTTTCCACACCCTGGACTGCTGGTCCTCCAGCTCTTCCTGTGGACCCCTCCTTTTCATCATTCAGGACTCAGTCAAATGTCTGCTCCTCAGGGCGGCCTGCTGCTGCCACCACCTCTACCCCTCACCTTAGTCACCCTCTCTGGATCCTGTTCTTCCCTTCGCCCTCGTCTGTACAGTCTGAGGTGATATTCTGTATTTGATTGCCTCTTTATTTTATGGGCACCATGAGAGCACGGTCTTTGTTGGCTTTTGGCTCTATTGTGTTCTCAGTCCTTGAACTATGTGTGGCCCATTGCAGGTGTTTGTTAAGCATTTGCTGAGTGAATGAAATAATAATCTAAGGCTGGGCATGGTGGCTCACACCTGTAATCTCAGCACCTTGGGAGTCTGAGGGGGGAGGATCTCTTGAGTCCAGGAGTTCCCGTCCAGCCTGGTCAACATAGAGGGACCTTATCTCTACAAGAAATACAAAAATTAGCCAGGTGTAGTGGTGTATGCCTGTGGTCCCAGCTACTGGGAGGCTGAGGTGGAAAGATCGCTTGAGCTCAGGTGGAAGAGGCTACAGGGAGCTGTGATCGCACCACTGCACTCCAGTCTGGGTGACAGAGCAAGACCCTGTCTCAAAAAATAATAAAAATAAAAATAAATCTAATTTAGTTCTCAACAACAAATTTGTGTGGGAGTGGAATAGAATGATGGTGGTTGCAAATTCTTTGTCATTCCTCTTAGGAAGAAGGGGAGGCTCTCTCAACCTGGGACTCTGGACTGGGCCTGTGACTCACGTTGACCAACAGAATTTGGTGGCAGAAATGAGGCCAGGTGACTTCTGAAGCTACAACTTAGGAAGCCTTTCAGCTTCCACCTGGGTTTCTAGGAATACTGTCTTAGGAGAAGCCAGCTGCCATGTTGAAATTCGGACTAGCTTGAGTCAGCCATGCAGTCAGGAACCCCAACCAGCCACGTGGTGCTAGGCGAGTGAGTGCAGATGCCATCTTGCACATTCAGCCTCAGAGTTGGGTGACTGTGACCCCAGCTGCCCCTCATACTGCAGCCATACAAGGGAACTCTGCCCAGATAAGCCCAATCATCATCTGGGCATAATAAATCAATTTAAGCCACCAAGTTTTAGGGTGCTTTGTTACACAGCAGTGGATAACTAAAACAAGTAGGAACATCCTCTTCATTTTTCAAGGAAACCAAGGCACTGAAAAGTCAAATGACTTACCCAAGGTCACTTGGTGGAGTGGGCATTCCAGCCTAGATTGTCTGCAAGGCCTGTGCTTTTCATTTCTAGGCTATACCACTCTGAAATTAATTCATATTTGCTTTTCCTTGTGTGTGTTTTTTTTCTTACAATACTGGTAGTCAGTATTAGGTTGAGAGCTGGTCCTGAGAACTTCTTTCCTTCTCACTGTAGATCTTCATAAACAATGAATGGCATGATGCCGTCAGCAGGAAAACATTCCCCACGGTCAATCCGTCCACTGGAGAGGTCATCTGTCAGGTAGCTGAAGGGGACAAGGTGAGAACTGGTGACTTACCTCGGGGCAGGGATGGATTAGTTTTCTATTTTGTATGTTTTTATGTGGTGAAAGCTTCACCATGTATGTGTGTTACTTTTACAACTAAAGATACATGAAAAATTCCGAGTAAATTAACCAACAGAAATTTCACTGCAGACAACAGTGTTAATTCACTTAGTATAGAACTATAGACTTGGAAGTGAATTCGTCAAATATCTAATACAGTATCTCCTTTCCAGACCTGGAAGTTGAAGGTCAGAGAAGGGAGAGGTACTGCTAGATGGAAACCTTGTTGGGTAGAATGTGGATATCCTAAGAACTAGCTCCTGTGGAGGTTTGAATTGCATAGGCTGTAGGAACCAATCAAAGCTGATGATAATATGTTTAAAATTTTTCAGTTAACACTCTTTTTTTTTTTTTTGAAACGGATTCTTGCACTGTCACCCAGGCTGTAGTACAGTGGCGTGATCTTGGCTCACTGCAGTCTCTGCCTCCTGGGTTCTAGTAATTCTCCTGCCTCAGGCTCCCGAAAAGCTGGGACTATAGGCATCTACCACCACACCCAGGTAATTTTTTTTAAATTTTTAGTAAAGACGGGATTTCACCATGTTGGCCAGGATGGTCTCCTAACCTCATGATCAGCCCGCCTCGGCCTCCCAGAGTGCTGGAATTACAAGCGTGAGCCACAGAGCCTGGACTTAAATTACACTCTTAATAAAAGTATTTTGTGTTTTTGGCCAGGAGCAGTGGCTCACGCCTATAATCCCAGCACTCTGGGAGGCTCAGGAAGGAGGATTGCTTGAACCCAGGAGTTAGAAACCAGCCCAGGCAACATAGTGAGACCCCATCTCTAAAATAAATAAATAAATGGCTGGGTGCGGTGGCTCAGGCCTGTAATCCCAGCACTTTGGGAGGCTGAGGTGGGAAGATCACTTGAGCCCCGGAATTTGAGACCAGCCTGGGCAACAGAGTGAGAAACCATCTCTAAATAAACAAATAAATAAATTTTAAAATAAAAATACAGGGCTTCGCAGGCCCGGGCTGGAGCTGTGGGGCCTTGGTCCTGCACCTGGCCCAGCCAGGGTCCAAAAAAAAAAAAAAAAAGAAATTGTCCAGATTCTTATTCCCATCAGGACTTCAGGAAAGGAGGGGAGGGTCATGTTATTCAGACCCTTGCCAAAATCTGGTGCTCATCAGACAGGGCTCTGCTGGGCTAGGAGCACTAGTTACGGGCAGGTTTTCCGTGTAGCGATGTGCTGACAGCCCTCTGGATGTGTTTGCATTCGGAGTCGGTTATTGCTGAGAAGGCCTGAGTTTTCCAGGAAGGCTTGAGTTTTCCTGTGTTTTCCAGGAAGATGTGGACAAGGCAGTGAAGGCTGCCCGGGCGGCCTTCCAGCTAGGCTCACCATGGCGCCGCATGGATGCATCACACAGGGGCCGACTGCTGAACCGCCTGGCTGATCTGATCGAGCGGGACCGGACCTACCTGGCAGTGAGTCCTCAGCCCTTCTCCCCATCAGATCCCACGTGACAAATGGGCCTGCAGCATCCTATGAACAGCCAGGGGCCACACTGCTGACATGGGCCTGATGGGAATGGCATAGGCTGGACACCTTTGGGGGGCACCTCTGTACTAACCAGAGGAGCCTTTCACTATCTCCTTTGTTTTTGGTTTTTTTGTTTTGTTTTTGAGACAGAGTCTCGTTCTGTTGCCCAGCCTAGAGTGCAGTGGCATGACCTTGGCTCACTGCAACCTCCGCCTCCTGGGTTCAAGTAATTCTCCTGCCTCAGCCTCCCAAATAGTTGGGACTACAGGCATGCACCACCACTCCCAGCTAACTTTTTTGTATTTTTAGTAGAGATGGGGTTTCATCATGTTGGTCAGGCTGGTCTTGAACTCCTGACCTCAAATGATCAGCCCACCTTGGCCTCCCAAAGTGCTGGGATTATAGGCATGAGCCACCGCGACCATCCTCAGTGTCTCCTTTGATGTGGCAGATTTGGCTAAGCAAGAAGAATCTGGAGGAGGTGAGAGTAGCTGTGTCAGGGAGAGAGACTCCTGGGAATGGACACCTCTCCCAGGGCCCCTCCATGGCAGGCCTTCCCCCTGGCTGCAAGAGGAGAAGAAACCAGGAGGCAATCTCCATCCAGCCCCAATCAGCTCTGCACACAGCAATCAGAGTGAACCTTCCAGAAGGCAGATTATACCATGGCACTCCGCTCTTACGCCCTGCATGGCATGTGGTATCCTTAGGATGAAATCTTCAGCATGGTCTGTAAGACCCAGCCTGCAACATGGAGAGACCTCATCTCTACAAAAAGTTAAAAAACTAGCTGGGTGTGGTGGTACATGCCTGTAGTCGTAGCTAATTGGGAGGCTGAGGCAGGAGGATTGCTTGAGCCCAGGAGTTCAAGGCTGCAGTGAGCTGTGATGGTGCCACTGTACTCCAGCTTGGGTGACAGAGTGAGATCCTGTCTCAAAAAAAAAAAAAAAAAAACCCAGCCTGTTCTGGTTCCATTGTCTGAGTCATGCTGGACTACGGTCCTCACATTCACATGTGCTCCTGAGCTTGTGCTCACATGCTTGACTGCCAAGCCTCTTTGAGCATCAGGGCTTGCACCTGCCTGGGATGCTCTTTGCCCATCACCATCCGTACCATCCCCTTTGCCCGGTTTCCCCCTACATATCCTTCAGGTTCTAGCCTAAAGGGTTCATCTCTGGCTAATATTTCTAGACAGGGCTGGGTAGCCTGACTCCCTGCACTAGCATTCTTTTTTTTTTTTTTTTGAGATGGAGTCTTACTCCTCACCCAAGCTGGAGTGTAGTGGCACGATCTTGGCTCACTGCAACCTCTCCTCCCGATTCAAGCAGTTTGCCTGCCTCAGACTCCCCAATAGCTGGGGTTACAGGTGTATACCACCATGCCTTGCTAATTTTGTATTTTCTTTTTTTTTTTTTTTTTTTTTTTG
>NW_022436942.1:69891501-69924814 GCF_009761245.1 Sapajus apella
CGGCTCACCGCAACCTCCACCTCCTGGGTTCAGGCAATTCTCCTGCCTCAGCCTCCTGAGTAGCTGGGATTACAGGCACGCGCCACCATGCCCAGCTAATTTTTTGTAGTTTTTAGTAGAGACGGGGTTTCACCATGTTGACCAGGATGGTCTCGATCTCTTGACCTCGTGATCCACCCGCCTCGGCCTCCCAAAGTGCTGGGATTACAGGCTTGAGCCACCGCCCCCGGCAATTTTGTATTTTCAATAGAGTCGGGGTTTCACCATGTTGGCCAGGCTGGTCTCGAACACCTGACCTCAAGTGACCCACCTGCTTCGGTCTCCCAAAGTGCTGGGGTTGTAGGTGTGAGTCACTGTGTTCAGCCTCTAGCACTCTTAACATGTGTGACTGAGGACTTGTGTTATTATGCATGGTCTTTGCTCTGTAAGCTCCACTCTGGTCTCTGTCCAGCACCTGGATCTGGCAGAGAGCAGATGCTAAAAGAGTGTGTTTGTGAAATGAGTGAGTGAGAAGTTGGTGCCTCATCCTGCCTGGCCCCCTTCCTCCTCCTCCCTGCCTTTGGAGAGACCATGGCAATAGTCTAGAAATGCCAGTGACATTTGGTGGCACAAAGGGGACTCTTACCCTGGGCTTGCACCAGCCCTTCTCAGTCCCAGCCTTGCCACCCTCTATTAGCCTTTATTTTTCTCTCATTCCTGCACCCATGTCTCTACTGACCTTGTTGTTTTCTCAGGCCTTGGAGACCCTGGACAATGGCAAGCCCTATGTCATCTCCTACCTGGTGGATTTGGACATGGTCCTCAAATGTCTCAGGTACGGGCTCCGCTTTCCTGTTCTTTGTTCTGGCTGGAAAAGGGCAGGTAATGTTGTTAGGAGGTAAAAATTAAATCACAAAAATTCAAAAGGGGGTGGCACGTTATCTTATGTCTATAATCCCAGTACTTTGGGAGGCTGAGCCAGGCGGATTACGTCAAGAGATCAAGAGTTTACTATTAAGCAGATGCTCAGTATTTAAAAAAAAGAGGTCAAGAGTTTGAGACCAGTCTGGCCAACATGGTGAAACCCTGTCTCTACTAAAAATACAGAAATTAGCTGGGTACAGTGGCTCACGCCTGTGATACGGAGGTTGCAGTGAGCCAAGATCATGCCACTGCACTCCAGCCTAGGCAACAGAGCGAGACTCTGTCTCAAAACAAACAAACACAAACAAACAAAAATTACAAAAATTCAAAAGGATCACTCCATTTAGACTCTAGCTCATGGGAAAATCCCTCAATATCACAAATTGCGGCTTAGTCATAAATGTTTTCTCTTTCTTCTTGAGTCACTTTTGGTACTTTCTGTGTTACTTGGAACGTGTCCATTTTATCAAGGTTATCTAATTTGTTGGTGTATGATTGTTCGCAGTGTTCTCTTGTAATCCTTTTTATCTCTGTAGCATCTGTAGTGATGTCTCCACCATTTTTAGTTATTTGGTTTTTCTGTATGTTTCTTAGTCTATCTAAAGGGCTTGTCCATTTTGTGAATGTTTTGTTTTGTTTTTTGAGACAGAGTCTCACTCTGTTGCCGGGCTGGAGTGCAGTGGCACGATCCTGGCACACTGCAACCTACGCTTCCCAGGTTCAAGCGATTTTCCTGCCTCAGCTTCCCGAGTAGCTGGGACTACAGGCACACACCTCCACGCCCAGCTAATTTTTATGTTTTTTAGTAGAGACAGGGTTTCACCATTTCAGCCAGGATGGTCTTGATCTCTTGACCTTGTGATCCCCCCGCCTCGGCCTCCCAGAATGCTGGGATTATGGGCATGGGCCACCACGCCCAGCCTCGTGAATGTTTTCAAAGAACCAAACTTTTGGTTTTGTTGATTTTATTGTCTGTCTATTCAAGAAGTATTCTCTTTCATCTATGTCTGTTTCAGTCTTTATTATTTCCTTCCTTTTACTAGCTCTGGGTTTAGTTTAATCGTAAATGTTTTATTGATTGATTGAAATTAAAATTTTTTTTTTGAGGTAGGGTCTCACTCTGTTTCCCAGGCTAGAGTGCAGTGGTAAAATCATAGTTCACTGCAGCCTTGAACTCCTGGGCTCAAGCAGTCCTCCCACCTCAGTGTCCTGAGTAGCTGAGACCACAGGCACACACTACCATGCCTGGCTACTTTTTAAATTTTTTGTAGAGATGGAGGGTCTTGCTATGTTGCCCAGGCTAGTTTTGGACTCTTGGGCTTAAGCAGTCCTCCCACCTTGGTCTCCCAAAGTGCTGGGATTACAGGCATGAGTCACCATGCTCAGCAATCATGAACATTTCAATGACCAAGAGCTTTGTTAGAGCCTTTATGTTGCAGCTGCCAGAAATTCACTGAGGCCGGGCACAGTGGCTCACACTTATAATCCCAGCAGTTTGGGAGGCTGAGGCGGGTGGATCGTTTGAGGTCAGGGGTCCAAGACCAGTCTGCCCAACATGGTGAAACCCCATCTCTATTAAAAATGCAACAATTAACCAGGCAGTTGTGGCGCGTGCCTGTAATCCTAGCTACTTGGGAGGCTGAGGCACGAGAACTGCTTGAACCCAGGAAGCAGAGGTTGCATTGAACCAAGATCATGCCATTGCACTCCAGTCTGGGTGACAGAGCAAGACTCCATCTCAAAAAATAAATAAATAAATAAATTCACTGAGCTCAACTTAGACAATAGAGTCCAGGGGTCTCCAATGTAAAAGGCCATTGAGTCTCACTCACCTCCCTGCTTGCTTCATTCTCCTCAGCTACACTGGCTTTGAGGGTCAGTTTTTATGTTGAGACTTGGCAGCCCACACCACCTGGGTTTGCATGTCCATGCCTGATTACAGCTAGGCTAAGCTGTCATCTTTTAGTTGTAATGCCGTATTCCTGGGGGAGGACCCTGAGTAGCTGGCCTTGAGCCTGGCCAGCTGTGGCCAGGGGTGGATAGATCATTTATGTACATAATGGCTTGTCTCCCTATGACATGTAAACAGAGGTGGTGGGGAGGAAGCAGTCCCAGAAGAGTAAAGGTTGGACAAGAAAGCAGTCGGTATCCTTCACAACAGGGACACACATTCGGGGCAATCACGCCTCCCAGGGGACACTGGGCAATGTCCAGAGACGTTTTTGGCAGCCTTGACTGAGACGGAAGGGTGCTACTGGCATCTAGTGGGTAGAGGTCAGAGATGTCACTCAATATCATACGGCGCCCAGGACAGTTCCACAACAAAAAATTCTCCAGCCCCAAATGTCAGCAATGCCAAGCTGAGAAACTCTTCTGCAAGGACACTCCAGAGAGAGCAGCCTGGTACATCTCAGTTGGAAACATACGCCTGCCTGAATTTTGGCATTCTGCTTTTGTGCTGATGAAATAACTGTTCTGGGGCTTGCAAAACACATGTCATGTAGACTCTGTTTGTATAGATCTGGGATAGGGAAACTGCAGTGCCTGGACTTGCATAGATTGGCAACCCCCTGGCTAGCTTTCTTCCAGGGTCACAAACGCGTGTTCAAACCTAGGTCACTAGCCAGATGCTAATAGCCCATGCCTGTAATCCCAGGACTTTGGGAGGTCAAGGCAAGAGGACCGCTTGAGCCCAAGAGTTCGAGAGCAGCCTAAGCAACATAAGGAGACTCCCATCTCTACAAAAAATTTAAAAACATTAGCCAGGCATGGTGACGTGTGCCTGTAGTCTCAGCTACTGAGAAGGCTAAGGTGGGAGGATCATTTGAGCCCAGGAGGTCAAGGCTGCAGTGAGTTATGATTGTGTCACTGCACTCCAGCCTGGGCAACTCAAGTTGCAAGACCCTGTTTCTTTTCTTTTTTTTTGAGATGGAGTCTTGCTCTGTCACCCAGGCTGGACTGGAGTGCAGTGGTGAGATCTCTGCTCACTGCAACCTCTGCCTCCCAGGTTCAAGAGATTCTTCTGCCTCAGCCTTCAGAGTAGCTGGGACTACAGGCACACACCACCATGCCCAGCTAATTTTTGCATTTTTAGTAGGGGGAGAGTTTCACCATATTGGCCAGACTGGTCTCGAACTCCTGATCTCGTGATCTGCCCACCTCGGACTCCCAAAGTGCTGGGATTAAAGGCGTGAGCCACCACGCCCGCCAAGACCCTGTTTCATAAAAAAAAAAGAAAGAAAAAAATTTTAATTCCTGGGCATGAGCCCCAGAGAGTGGGATTGAGTAGACTGGAAGTGAACTCCTGGGATCTGGTGTTTTTCACAAGCACCCCAGGTGATTCTGAGGTTTAGGGGTTAGCTACCTAGAGTAGATTATCGTGACATTAGCAGTCATTTATCTTTCTCGGAATAAGCCAAAAGCAAGGGCAGTTATCAGAAAGACCCAGCTGGACCAGTTTGAGTCTTCTCTTTCTGCCAGGGTTTGCAGGCGTCCCTGACAATCACTGATTTAAGCTTGAACGTTTCTTTTTTCAAAGGTATTATGCTGGCTGGGCTGATAAGTACCACGGGAAAACCATTCCTATTGATGGAGATTTCTTCAGCTACACCCGCCATGAACCTGTGGGGGTGTGTGGGCAGATCATTCCGGTGAGCCCAGCCTCCCTGGAAGTTCTTCAGGGCACCCTGAGATTTGGCAGTCTTTGCCAGGCTCATTACAGAGGTTCTGAGGGTGGGTAAGAAGATGGACTCTGACAAAGCCAACCCGGTTTGAGTCTGAGCCCTGCCACTTGTGAATTCTGTAACCTTGAGCAAGTTACTTGTCCCCCAAACATCAGTTTCCCCATCTGGAAAGTGGAAATGAACATAGTGCCTGTCTTAGGGAGGTGATAATTAGGACATAAAAGCATGAATAAATATGAGTCTCTGTTATCCTCATGCACCACCAGCCTCGTCCATCCATCTTAAAACCACAATGGATGGAGTTAGGGGAGGACATGCAGGGTTCAGAGAATCAGTGCTGCTTCTGCCCTCTGGGTGTGCCACCTTCTGGTACCTGGTGTAGTTAGCTGAGGAAGCTTGGATTTTGAGGACAGCTGTTTTTTGTTGCAGTGGAATTTTCCACTCCTGATGCAAGCGTGGAAGCTGGGCCCAGCCTTGGCGACTGGAAATGTGGTTGTGATGAAGGTAGCTGAGCAGACACCCCTTACTGCCCTCTATGTGGCCAACCTGATCAAGGAGGTGCGTGACTTGTCCCGGTCTTAACCTCTAAATGCTCTTGTTGAAGCTTGTCCTAAAGGAGTTCTAAGGAGGGTCTCAGGGGTCCCTAAACAGGGAGGGGTGTTTGTGGAGCCCCCGCATCATCATGTGAACCAGAGTGGCTCCCTCTTACCTGTTTTTCACATTGGACTTCACTGCAAGATCCCCTTTGAAGAATTAAAAATATTGCTCTAGGCCAGGCTTGGTGGCTCACGCCTGTAATCCCAACACTTTGGGAGGCCAAGGCAGGAGGATCGCTTGAGCCCAGGAGTTTGAGACCAGCCTGGGCAACATAGCAAGACCCCATCTCGACAAAAAATTAAGAATCAGCTGGGTGTGGTGGCATGCACCTGTAGTCCCAATTACTTGGGAGTTTGAGGCAGGAGGATCACTTGACCCCAGGAGTTTGAGGCTGCAGTGAGCTATGATTGCACCACTGCATTCCAGCCTGGGTGCCAGAGAGAGACTTTATCTCAAAAAACAAACAAAACCCACTATTGTTCTAAGTGAATGCTGTCAGGGGAGGGGCAAAGACACAGGGAACCCCAGGGAACTGGCTCCTTCTCTGTTTCATTAGGAATTCCCGTGTGGTGCCCCATAAAACTGGCTTCTGTACTCATGTGTCCTTGGCAGACTGTCCCACCCTCTCTGAGAAGGGATGTGTCTTCCCTGGTCCGGCCCTTCTGAACAGGAGGGTGACTCCCAATGTCTCCTGGCTGTTTGCTCACAGGCCGGCTTTCCCCCTGGTGTGGTTAACATTGTTCCTGGATTTGGCCCTACCGCCGGGGCTGCTGTTGCCTCCCATGAGGGTGTGGACAAAGTGGCATTCACAGGCTCCACCGAGGTAAGGTGACCCTGGCCTCAAGCTTGCAACCTCCTTGGCCCAAGCTCCCCCTGTCCTCAGTGTTCAACACACTCAAGATGAGCTTCTGAGTGTCAAGTGGAGGTCTCTTCCTCCAGGACTTGCCTCTGCAGAGCTCAGGCGAGGAACCTGTAGGTACCAGGAAGGGTGGGGCAGGGTTGAGCCCTTCGTGGTCTGGTTGTTACACTAGCTGCCCTTGGGAGGGGCCGGTGTCCCATGTGGACTAAGGAGGCCAGGCCCGGCCAGGCTCCACATAGCCAAAGCTGACCGCCTGCCCCAAATCAAATCACCCTGGCCAGGTCAGACTCCTTGACCAGGACTGCCATTGTGGTTAAAAATTAGCCCTGCGTGGTAGCGTGTGCGTTGGGCCCCGCCTACTCGGAAGGCTGAGGCAGGAGTATTGCCAGGGCCTGAGAGGTCAAGGCTGCAGTGAGCTGAGATCACGCCACTGCACTCCAGCCTGGGTGACAGAGTAGGACCCTGCCCCCTGCTACCCCCCGCAAAAAAAGTGAATGTCTATTTGTTGAAATTCTCTAGGTCTCTTGTGGTCCAGTTGCTCACTCAAGGCATGGGGTCCCTGTTCTGTGTCTCTAGAGCGCTGGGCTCTTTCTCCCCACACTGAGAGCTCCTTCCTGTCTCTGTGTCCCCACAGACTGGCCGCCTAATCCAGGTAGCTGCCGGGAATAGCAACCTCAAGAGAGTGACCCTGGAGCTAGGGGGGAAGAGCCCCAATATCATCATGTCAGATGCCGACAGTGAGTTTCTGGCTGGGGGAGGCTGGCCACCTATGCTGTGGTTCTGCCCAATCCTGTCACCCCAGTGCCCAGTGGCATTGCTGTCTCTCAGTCCTTAGGATAAGACGCCAGTGCTGGCCCATGTGGCCTGGCCCCAGCCTCTCCCTGGCTGCTCTCTGCGTCATCAGGCCAAGCCACGCCCCTGCTGTCTGACTCATCCACTTGCCACCATCAGGCCCTTTGTCCTGGTGGGTGGTAGGCTCCCAGATCGCCCCTCTTCTCCCTGTGTCTGTCTCTGGCACCCAGCAGGCACCAGCCCTGACAGGGGTGGGAACAGGCTCCTTTGGGCAGACGGCCACCAGGGCCAGGGTCGTCCTCCTCTTCTCACTCTCGCTTTTCTGTCCCCTGCCTGCTTCCCACAGTGGACTGGGCTGTGGAGCAGGCCCACTTTGCCCTGTTCTTCAACCAGGGCCAGTGCTGCTGTGCTGGCTCCCGGACCTTCGTGCAAGAGGACATCTATGATGAGTTTGTGGAGCGGAGCGTTGCCCGGGCCAAGTCTCGGGTGGTCGGGAACCCCTTTGACAGTAAGACTGAGCAGGGGCCGCAGGTGAGCTGGGCAGTGCAGCAGAGTCTGGGTGTCCGAAGCCAGCATGAAAAGCAGAGAGGGCATCAGGCTTGGGTCAGGTGGGACTCGGTTCAGGTCTCAGCTCTGCCATGCAGCAGCTGTGTGCCCCTGGGAAGCTGTGTTACTTCCCTCAGCCTCCATTTCCCCATCCTGGGGCCTGCCCTGCCTTATTCACGGGGTGGCTGTGATGTGGAAATTGCACATGTGTAACAAATACCAAGAGTGTATGCAAAAGGGAGTGTGTGTTTCCCAGACCTTGGTCATCAGTAGAAATGTATCCACCAGAAGATACACAGCCCTGTGAACCGTGGTGTCCGAGAGCCATGGTATGGGTAGTGTGTAGGGACTTGATTTCACTTCATGTTTTGAGCTGTTTGATGTTATTTACCTGCTTATTTTTTAGAGATAAAGTCTCGCCTTGTTTCCCAGGCTAGAGTGCAGTGGTGCAATCATACCTCACTGCAGCCTCTAACTCCTGGGCTCAAACAGTCCTCCCGCCGTGGCCTCCCAAAGTGCTGGGATTACGGACATGAACCACTGCACCCAGCCTGCATTTTACTTTTGAGAAGCTTTAGGTTTATAGAAAAATTGAGCTGAACGTACAGAGGGTGCCCATATATTCCTCTGCACCTCCCTCCTCCCCCAGTTTCCCCTTATATTCATATCCTGCATGAGCGTAGTCCATCCGTTAGTACTGATGAGCTGTTACTGATATCTTATTATTAACCTAAGTCTGTATTGTACATTTGGGATCACTTTTTGTGTATGTGTCTTTTTTTGTTTTAAATGGAGACAGAGTCTTGCTCTGTCTCCCAGACGGGAGTGCAGTGGCGCGATCTCGGCTCACGCCTCCTGGGTTCAAGCAGTTCTTGTGCCTCAGCCTCCTGAGTAGCTGGGACTATAGGTGAGCACTACCACGACTGGCTAATTTTTTGTATTTTAGTAAAGACAGGGTCTTACTATACCCATGCTGGTTTTGAATTCCTGACCTCAGGCAATCTGCTTGCCTCGGCCTCCCAAAGTACAGGATTACAGGCGTGAGCCACTGTACCTGGCCTCAGGGTCATTTTTTGTGTTGTGCTTAGTATGGGCATAGACAAATGTATCATGACATATACCCACCATTCCAGTATCATGCAAATAGATTCATGCCCTGAAACCCCCTGTCCTCCACCTATCCACCCCTTCCTTCCTCCCCGAGCCCTGGCAACCACTGATCTTTTTATTGTGTCTATAGTTTTGCCTTTTCCAGATTGTCTTATAGGAATCATACAGTAGGTAGCTTTCTCAGATTGGCTTCTTTCTTTTGGCAGTTTGCATTTCTGGTTCCTCAATGAGGAGCCATGGCCATGTCTGAGGAAGGACTGGCCTTGCCGTGGGACACGGTTATGTGCCCAACATCTCCCTCTTTGATATTTTTGGAGACAGGGTCTTTTTCTATTGCCCAGCTGGAATGCAGTGGTGTGATCATGGCTTTCTAGCCTCAAGTAATCCTCCTGCCTCAGCCTCCCAAGTAGCTGGGACTACAGGACTGTAGGCATACGTCACATTTTTTTTTTTTTTTTTTGAGATGGAGTCTTGCTTTATTGCCCATGCTGGAGTGCAGTGGTGCGATCTCAGCTCACTGCAGCCCCTGCCTTCCGGGTTGAAGTGATTCTCCTGCCTCAGCCTCCCGAGTAGCTGGGACTACAGGTGCACGCCACCATGACCACTGATTTTTGTATTTTTAGTAGAGACAGGGTTTCACCATATTGGCCAGGCTTTTCTCTAACTCCTGACCTCATGATCCACCCTCCTTGGCCTCCCAAAGTGCTGGGATTATAGGCATAAGCCACCATGCCTGGCCAATATTCATGTTTTTTTGTAGAGATGGGATCTCACTATGTTACCCAGGCTGGTCTTGAATTCATGGGCTCAAGTGATCCTCCCACTTCAGCCTCCCAAAGTCCTGGTACAGGTGTGAGCCACCATACCTGACCTCCAACATCTCTATCTTTAATAGCTTTAATGAGATACAATTCACGTAGCATAAAATGCACTATTTTAGTGTACGATTTAGTGATTTTTAGTATATTCACACATTGTGCAACCATCACCACTAATTCTATAATATTGTCATCATCTCCCCAAAATTCCCTGTACCCATTAGCAGTCACTCCCCATTCCTCCCCCCACCAGGCCCAAGCAGCCACCAATCTATGTTCTGCCTATAGATTTATCTACTGTGGACCTTTTATACAAATGGAATCCTACACTCTGTGGTTATTTATGTCTGTCTTCTTCCACCTAGCATGTTTTCAAGGTTCATCCATGTTGTAACAAGAATGTATCAGAACATAAAAGGCCAAGTAATATTCTATTGTGTAGATAGACCACATTTAAAATTTTCCATTAATCTGTTGACCGACACTTGGGTTGTTTCCACTTTTTGGTTACTGTGAATGGTGCAGCTAGGAACACTAACATTTCTTTCTTTCTTTTGAGAAGGAGTCTCGTTCTGTCACCCAGGCTGCAGTGCAGTGGTGCCATCTTGGCCCACTGCAGCCTCTGCCTCCCGGGTTCAAGCAATTCTCCTGTCTCAGACTCCTAAGTAGCTAGGACTACAGGTGCCCACCATCATGTCCTGCTAATTTTTGTATTTTTAGTAGAGACAGGGTTTCACCATGTTGATCAGGCTGGTCTCGAACTCCTGACCTCAGGTAATCCACCGCCTCAGCCTCCCAAAGTGCTGAGATTACAGGTGTGAGCCACCGTGCCCGTCCTAACATTTCTTTTTGTCTCATTTCTCTTTGTGGCTAATTATTAAGGTAATATAAACTTGCATGAAAAAATTTAATGAGAAAGTATTTAAGCTACGTGTGGCAGCTCACATCTGTAACCACAACACTTTGGGAGGCCAAGGCAGGAGGATCTCTTGAACCCAGGATTTCAAGATCAGCCTGGTCTTCAAGAATTCAGCCCAGGATTTCAAGATCAGACTACATCAAGATCTCGTCTCCACTAAAAAAAAGCAAATCATGACCAGCCTGGCCAATGTGGTGAAACCTCGTCTCTACTAAAAATACAAAAATTAACAGGGCATGATGGCGGCCATCTGTAATCCCAGCTACTTGGGAGGCTGAAGCAGGAGAATCACTTAAACCCGAGGCGGAAGTTGTGGTGAGTGGAGATCACGACACTGCATTCCAGCCTGGTCTACAGAGTGAAACTTCATCTCAAAAAAAAAAAAAAAAATTAGCCAGGAGCAGTGACTCATGCCTGTAATCCCAGCACTTTGGGAGGCTGAGGCAGTCAGATCATCTGAGGTCGGAAGTTCAAGACCAGCCTGACCAACATGGAGAAACCCTGTCTCTACTAAAAATAGAAAATTAGCCGGGCGTGGTGGCGCATGCCTGTAATCCCAGCTACTCAGGAGGCTGAGGCAGGAGAATCAGTTGAACCCGGGAGGCAGAGATTGTGGTGAGCCAGAATCATGCCAGTGCACTCCAGCCTGGGCAACAAGGACGATACTCTGGTCTCTAAATAAATAAATAAGTTTAAAAAATTAAAAATTGGCGCGTGCTTGTAATCCCAGCTACTGAGGAGGTTGAGGCAGGAGAATTGCCTGAACCCAGGAGGCGGAGGTTGCAGTGAGCCAAGATCGCACCGTTGCACTCCAGCCTGGGTAACAAGGGTGAAACTCTGTCTCAAAAAAAAAAAAATTAATTAAAAATAAAATTTAAAAAGCAAAAATATATTAGCCAGACATGGTGATGTGTAACTATACTCTCAGCTACTTGGGAGGCTGAGATGGGAGCCCAGGAGGTCGAGGCTGTAGTGAGCAGTGATTACACTACTGCACTGTTGTCTGAGTGACGGAGTAAGACCCTGACTCTTTGAAAAAAATGTGTTTAATGTAAAAAATAAGACTGTCTTTCATTTTTTTAATTCTCCATAGGTAAGCACACATACACACACAGTTATGTTGTTGTATGTTTATTTTTTAAAAATAGGCCAGGTGGGACAGGTGTGGTGACTCACGCCTATAATCCCAGTACTTTGGGAGACTGAGGAGGGCGGATCTCATGAAGGCAGGTGTTCGAGACCAGCCTGATCAACATAGTGAAACCCAGTCTCTACTAAAAATACACAAAAAAATTAGCCAGGTGGCCGGGCGTGGTGGCTCAAGCCTGTAATCCCAGCACTTTGGGAGGCCGAGGCGGGTGGATCACGAGGTCAAGAGATCGAGACCATCCTGGTCAACATGGTGAAACCCTGTCTCTACTAAAAATACAAAACATTAGCTGGGCATGGTGGCACATGCCTGTAATCCCAGCTACTCAGGAGGCTGAGGCAGGAGAATTGCCTGAACCCGGGAGGCGGAGGTTGCGGTGAGCCGAGATCGGGCCATTGCACTCCAGCCTGGGTAATAAGAGGGAAACTCCGTCTCAAAAAAAAAAAATTAGCCCGGCGTGGTGGCACATGCCTGTAGGCCCAGCTACTTTGGAGGCTGAGGCAGGAAACTTGCTTGAACCCGGGAAGCAGAGGTTGCAGTGAACCGAGATCCCACCACTGCACTCCAGCCTGGGCAACAGAGCAAGACTCTGTCTCAAAAAAAAAAAAAAAAATAGGCTGGGTGTGGTGGCTCACCCCTGCAATCCTAACACTTGGGAGGCCAAGGTGGGCCAAACACTTGAGCCCAGGAGTTGGAGGCTAACCTGGGCAACATAGCAAAACCCCATCTCTACTAAAAATATAAAAATTAGCCAGGTGTGGGTTAAGCACCTGTGGTCCCAGCTACTCGGGAGACTGAGGTGAGATCACCGGAGCCCAGGGAGGTTGAGGTTGCAGTGAGCTGTGATTGTGCCACTGCTCTTCAGCCTGGGCAATAGAGTGAGACTCTGTCACCCTTACCCCCACCCCAAAAAGGAGATACAGTGCATATTGTTCTACAAGCTTTCCATTTTTTTTTTTTTTTTGAGATGAAGTCTCACTCTACTGCCGTAGCTGGAGTGCAGTGACACAATCTTGGCTCACTGCAACCTCCACCTCCTGGGTTCAGATGATTCTCCTGCCTCAGCCTCCCAAGTAGCTGGGACTGTAGTCACGCACCACCACATCTGGCTAATTTTTATATTCTTAGTAGAGATGGGGTTTCACCATGTTGGCTGGGTTGGTCTTGAACTCTTGACCTCATGATCCACCCGCCTCAGGCTCCCAAAGTGCTGGGATTACAGGTGTGAGACACCATGCCAAGCCCAAGCTTTCCTTCTTCTTTTTTTTTAATTTAAATATTTTTTGTTTGTTTTTATAAATAGAGATAAGGTTTTTCCATGTCAGTCAGGCTGGTCTCGAATTCCTGACCTCAGGTAATCTGCTGGCCTCAGCTTCCCAAAGTGCCGGGATTACAGGCTTAAGCCACTGCACTTGGCCGTCTTTCCTTCTTTTTACAGAATATTTTGGGCCATCTTCCTCTGTCAGTTAGTTCACAGATCTGTTAGTGATGACAGAATATATTGCATAATAATTTTAACCAACCCCTCTGCTGATTTATACTTAGAATTGTTTCCATCTTTTGCCTTTACAAAATCTTCCCCCAGCCTGGGCAACAAGGCAAAACCCCGTCTCTACTAAAAATACAAAAATCAGCCCAGCATAGTGGTGTGTGGCTATAGTCCCAGCTATTTTTGGGAGGCTGAGGTGGGGGGATCGCTTGAGCCTGGGAGGCGGTGCTAATCTAATAGTTGAAAAGTAAAAAATGGGTGTGATGTGCATTTCTTTGATGAGCTGAGGAAGCTGGGCCTTTTTTGTGTTTTCTGATAATGGCCCTGTGTGTTTCCTCTTCCAATCTTGCTTACTCATGACCTTGGTCCATTTCCCAGTTGTCTGGTTGCCTACGTAATTCTAAGCCTGAAGCCTAGGAGAGGTCTGAATCTGACGTCTCCATAACTCTGGCCTCCGTCTCCCACAGGTGGATGAAACTCAGTTTAAGAAGATCCTTGGCTACATCAATTCTGGGAAACAAGAAGGGGCAAAGCTGCTGTGTGGTGGGGGCGTTGCTGCCGACCGTGGCTACTTTATCCAGCCCACTGTGTTTGGAGATGTGCAGGATGGCATGACCATCGCCAAGGAGGAGGTGAGCACCTGGGGCCGGTGCTCTGGGAACGTTCTTGGCAGAAGGAGAGGTAAACAATTCAGCCTGGCATCCTGACACTGTCACCTATCTGCTGTCTTGGGGCCAGATCATGAGTTATGCCCAGAACAAGTGCCCAGAACAAGTGATTCATGGTATGCATCTGATCTTGTCGCTCCTCTTCAACTTATACCCTCTGTCTGGGAGACCGTCTGCATTCCCCAGCATGACGTGCAGGCCCTTGTATCATGGCCCTGATAGCCAGGTGTCTAGGAATGACATTGCCTGCTCCCTCCCATGGCCTATTTTTTTTCAGTCAGGGTCTTGCTATGTTACCCAGGCTGGAGTGCAGTGGGGTGATCATGGCTCCTCAGAGCTTTGAATTCCTGGGCTCAAGTGATTCTCCCATCTCAGCCCCCTGAGTAGCTGAGACCACAGGTGCTCACCACCATGCCTGGCTAATTTTTTTTTTTTTTTTTTAAACAGAGTCTCGCTCTGTCGCCCAGGCTGGAGTGCAGTGGCGCAATCTCGGCTCACTGTAACCTCTGCCTCCCGGGTTCAAGTGATTCTTCTGCCTCAGCCTCCTGGCCTGGCTAATGTTTTAAAAATTTTTTAGTAGAAGCTTGGTGCAGTGTCTCAACCCTGTAATCCCAGCATTTTGGAAGTCCGAGGCAGGTAGGTCACCTGAGGTCAGGAGTTCGAGACCAGCCTGGCCAACTTGGCGAAACTGCATCTCTACTAAAAATACAAAAATTAGCTGGGTGTGGTGGTGCTTGCCTGTGATCCCAGCTACTAGTAGGGGCCGAGGCAGGAGAATTACTTGAACCCAGGAGGCAGAGGTTTCAGTGTGCTGAGATTGCACCTCTATATTCCAGCCTAGGAGACAGAGTCAGACTTAGTCTCAAAAAAAAAAAATTTTTTTTAACTTCTGACCTCATGATCTGCCCACCTCAGCCTCCCAAAGTGCTGGGATTATAGGCATGAACCACTGCGGCTGGCCCAAGCTTCCCTTCTGTTTACAGAATATCTTAGGCCATCTTTCTGTGGGCTAGCACTTTGGGCGTCCAAGGCGGACTCCCAGGTTTTTTTTTTTTTTTTTTGGAGACAGTCTCGCTCTGTCACCCAGACTGGAATACAGTGGTGCGATTTCGGCTCACTGCAACCTCTACCTCTCGGGTTCAAGCTATTCTCCTGCCTCAGCCTCCAGAGTAGCTGGGATTACAGGTATGCACCACCACACTTGGCTAATTTTTTGTATTTTTAGTAGAGACAGGATTTCAACATGTTGGCCAGACTGATCTTGAACTCCTGACCTCCCGTGATCCACCTGCCTCAACCTTCCAAAGTGCTGGGTTGAGGGGTGAGCCACCGTGCTCAGCCAAATTTTTTTTTTTTTTGTAAAGACGAGGTATCACTATGTTTGCCAGGCTGGACTTGAACTCCTAGACTCAAGCAATACTCCCACTTTGGCTTCCCAAAGTGCTGGGATTACAGGCATGAGCCACCACGCCCAGCCAACTTAAATTATTTGACAGTAAATCTACATGTCATGTGTGAATAACTCATACCTGGCAGGATTATTTAGAAATGGGAAACTTTGTAAAGCCTGGGGCCCACAGGAGGAAGTTGGCCCCTGTTAGCTTCCTTCCCTCTGCATTCTGCTGGGCTTGATGGCTATTGTCTTCCCCGGAACTGTTAGAACATGGCTAGGGGCTCATCCTCCATCTGGAATCATCTGTTCCACTCTGTGAGAGCTCAACGGCAGATGCCTCCATGCTGATGCACCCACCCTACTCTGCTCTCTCACTCCAGATCTTTGGGCCAGTGATGCAGATTCTGAAGTTCAAGACCGTGGAGGAAGTTGTCGGGAGAGCCAACAATTCCACGTATGGGCTGGCCGCGGCTGTCTTCACAAAGGACTTGGACAAGGCCAATTACCTGTCCCAGGCCCTCCAGGCAGGCACCGTGTGGTAAGAGCCTCCCAGCAGCCCTTCACAACCCAACAGAGATTCCTGAAAGCCAGGGCCTTTGGGAATCCAGTGGTCACCATCTGGAATTTGGGGAGCTGGGCTCAGTTTCTCCTGGGTCAGGGTGTGTAGTCAATTTGAGAGTTCCTGCTACATCACCTCTGGGGGATCAGACTTCTCTACGGTGCAAAGGCCCTGCACCTGTCTTTGGCAGGCAGCTGGGTGGCGGGGCTTCTCCCCAGCTGCCTCAGGGCAGGAGACCAGAGCAGAGGGAGCCATGATTGTGACACTGACCCTGCTTCATACCCACTAGGATGGCTATATTTTTATTATTTTTGTTTGTTTGTTTGTTTTTTTGTGATGGAATCTTGCTCTGTCGCCCAGGCTAGAGTGCAGTGGCGCAATCTTGGCTCACTGCAACCTCCGCCTCCCGGGTTTAAGCAATTCTCCTGCCTCAGCCCCCCGAGTAGCTGGGATTACAGATGCCTGCCACCGTGCCCAGCTAATTTTTGTAGTTTTAGTAGAGACAGGGTTTCACCTTCTTGGCCAGGCTGGTCTCTAACTCCCGACCTTGTGATTCAACCATCTCGGCCTCCCAAAGTGTTGGGACTACAGGCCACTGCACCTGGCCTAGTTTTATTTTTTGAGCTAGAGTCTTGTTCTGTCACCCAGGCTGGAGTGCTGTGGGGTGCAATTATAGCTCACTGCAGCCTTGAACTCCTAGGCTGAAGCAATCCTCCCATCTCTGCCTCCCAAGTAGCTGGGACCACAGGTATACACTACCACATCTAGCCAACTAAAAAAGAATATATATATGTTTTTTTGTAGAGATGAGATCTCACCATGTTGCCCAGGCTGGGCTATATTTTTAAGAAACAAAGTATTGGTAAGGATGTGGAGAAATTAGAACCCTCCTATGTTGCTGATGGGAATGGAAAATGGCGTACTCATTATGGAAAACGGTTTGGGAGTTCCTCAAAAAGTTAAACATGAAGTTCCCATATGACCCAGCAATTCCACTTCTAGGCATTTATTCCAAGAAAAAGGAAAACATGCATCCACATAAGAACATGTACATGAATCTTCACAGCAGCATTATTTATAACAGCCACAGGTGAACACAACCCAAATATCCATCAGTTGATGAATGGATATAGAATGTGATCTGTCCATGCAACGGAATATGAGTCAGCCACAGAATGGGATGAAGTAGCTGTATTAGTCTGTTCTCACGCTGCTAGTAAAAACATACCAGAGACTGGGTAATTTATAAAGGAAAGCAGCTTAATGGACTCACAGAGTTCCACATGGCTGGGGAAGCCTCACAATCATGGTGAAAGGTAAAAGGCACATCTCACGTGGTGGGAGACAAGAGAAGAGATCTTGTGCAGGGAAAATCTCCATTAGAAAACCAGCAGATCTTGTGAGACTTACTCACTATCAAAAGAATAGCATGGGAAAGACCTGCTCCCATGATTCAATTACTTCCCATAACACGTGGGAATTGTGGAAGCTATAATTTAAGATGAGATGGGTGGGGACACAGCCAAACCATATCAGCAACCATACGTACAATAGCATGGATTAATTGTGAACACATTGAGTGAAAGAACCCAGACCGGTTGGGTGCAGTGGCTCACGCCTGTAATCCCAACACTTTGTGAGGCCGAAGTGGGTAGATCACTTGAGGTCAGGAGTTTGAGATCAGCCTGGCCAACATGGTGAAACCCCATCTCTACTAAAAATACAAAAATTAGCTGGGTATGGTGGTAAGTGCCTATAGTCCCAGCTACTCGGGAGGCTGAGGCAGGAGAATCACTTGAACCCAGGAAGCGAAGGTTGCAGTGAGCCAAAATTATACCATTGTACTCCAGCCTTGGCAACAGAGTGAGATTCCATCTCAAAAAAAAAAAAAAACCCAGAAGACACTAAAGGCCACATGCTGCATTTACAGTATTATAAATATCTAGAATAGGCGAATCTGTAAAGACAGAAAGTAGGGCCAGGCATGGTGGCTCACGCCTGTAATCCAAGCACTTTGGAGGCCAAGGCGGGCGGATCACCTGAGGTCGGGAGTTCAAGACCAGCCTGACCAACATGGTGAAACCCCGTCTTTAAAAAAAGAAAAAAAAAAAAAAAGACAGAAAGTACATTGGTGGCTGCCAGAAGCTGGGGGAGGGAGGAATGGAGAGTGCCTGCTTCCTGGGCATAGGGCTTCTTTTGGTGTGATAGAAATGTTCTGCAAGTAGACATTGGTGATGGTTGTACAACACTACGAATATGCTATAAATCAGTGATTGTATACTTTAAAATGGTGAATTTTAGGCTGGGCGTGGTGCCCACACCTATAATCCCAGCACTTTGGTAGCTGAGGTGGGGGGATGACGAGGTCAGGAGATTGAGACCAGCCTGACCAATATGGTGAAACTCCATCTTTACTAAAAATACAAAAATTAGCTGGGTATGGTGGCAGGCGCCTATAATCCCAGCTATTCAAGAGGCTAAGGCAGGAGAATCGCTTGAACCTGGGAGGCGGAGGTTGCAGTGAGCCAAGATTACGCCACTGCACTCCATCCAGCCGGGCGACAGAGCAAGACTCTGTCTCAAAAATAAATAAAATTAAATGTATGAATTTTAAATTTAAATAAAATTTAATAATTTTTTTAAATTGCAAAAAGAAAAAGCCATCCAGGCACAGTGGCTCACACCAGTAATCCCAGTGCTTCGGGAGGCTGAGGCAAAGGACTTTAGGCCAGGAGTTGGAGACCAGCCTGGGCAACATAGTGAGACCCCCATCTCTACATATTAAAAGATAAGGCCAGGCACAGTGGTTCATACCTCTAATCCCAGCACTTTGGGAGGCCGAGGCGGGTAGATCACGAGGTCAAGAGATTAGGGCCATCCTGGCCAACATGGTGAAACCCCATCTCTACTAAAAATACAAAAAAATTAGCCGGATGTGGTGGCACACACCTACATCCGGCTTTGCCTAGATTGCCCCACTGCACTGCAGCCTGGCGACAGAGCAAGACTCCGTCTCAAAAAAAAAAGATAAAAATTAGTCAGACATGGTGGCACACACCTGTAATCCTAGCTGATTGGGAGGCTGAGGCCAGAGGATCACTGGAGGCCAAGAGTTGGAGACCAGCCTGGGTAACATAGTGAGACCTCATCTCTTAAAAAAAAAAGGTTACTGCCAGGCATGGGATAGCATGTGCTTGTAGTCCCAGCTACTCGGGAGGCTGAGGCAGGAGGTTTCAGTGAGCTGAGATCATGCCACGGCAACTCCAGCCTGGGCGACAGAGAAAGAGTCCATCTAAAAAAAAATTTTTTTTAAGTTAAAAATAAATAAAGTCTTTGGAGCAATACCAGGGATCCTGGGAGTGTAACCTATAACCCCCAAGAGTGATTTCTGCAATCTCATTTCAAATTACAGGGTCAACTGCTATGATGTGTTTGGTGCCCAGTCACCCTTTGGTGGCTATAAAATGTCAGGGAGTGGCCGGGAGCTGGGGGAGTACAGCCTTCAGGCGTACACCGAAGTGAAAACTGTGAGTATGGGACCTGCTGGGGATCAGAGCCTGCTGTGGGATCGGGGTCTGCTGGGGGCTTGGGGCCTGCTGGGGGCTCAGGGCCTGCTTGGGGTTCAGGGTCTACCAGTGGCTCGGAGCCTGCTGTGGGCTCGGGGTCTGTTGGGGGCTCAGGGCCTGCCAGAGGTTTAGGACCTGCTGGGGGCTTGGGGCTGGCCAGTGGTTTGGGGTCTGCTGAGTGGGCCACCTTTCAGCCTCTCCCTTGTGCTTGAGGCCATCAGTGTTTCCTACTAATTTCCTATTTTAAGCCTGAAAAGTAACAACAGAGGGTAAAGACCCAGCCTCTGCTCTGTCCCATGAGAAATACTAAGGGATGTGCCCCCAGCAGGCCTATGTAGTCGTTTGCTGGGCTTTGTTTTTTTTTTTTTTTTGAGATGGAGTTTCACTCTTGTTACCCAGGCTGGAGAGCAATGGTGCGATCACGGCTCACCGCAACCTCCACCTCCTGGGTTCAGGCAATTCTCCTGCCTCAGCCTCCCGAGGAGCTGGGACTACAGGCATGCGCCACCAAGCCCAGCTAATTTTTTTGTATTTTTAGTAGAGACAGGGTTTCACCATGTTGACCAGGATGGTCTCGATCTCTTGACCTCGTGATCCACCCGCCTCGGCCTCCCAAAGTGCTGGGATTACAGGCTTGAGCCACCGCGCCCGGCCTGGGCTTTGTTATAGACCAAGGCCTATAGAGCCTGAGAAGAGGGGAAGACCTCAGGGGGCGGAGCCAAGAGGAAAAGCTTCTAGTAAGAATTGGCTATTAGATTGAAATGGAGCAATTCCCATAGTAAAAATATAAAATAAAAAAAAATTTAAAAATAAATAATAGTAAAAAAAGAATAAGCTATTAGGCATGAGATATCAAGGCTCGTAACTACACCCATCTCCTTTGATTTGCAGTTTCAGTGATTGGTATATAGCCTGAAGGACTCATCAGAAATGCAAAGAAAGCATTACTTCCATAAATGTTCATCACTGCTTTATCTCCAAGAGGGGAAAATCAAATGTAATCTAAATGTCCAGTAAATTATAGAACACCCCAGTCATGGAGTAATAGGTGTCTATTACAGATGTTTTTGTAGAATATTTATATGGAAAATGCTTAGCCTTTAAAGTAAAAAGAGTACACAAAGTAATGTACGTTCAGTATAAGCCCAATTCTTGGAATATATGTACATATGTAGATACTCAGATACATTTACTTATAAATGTGAAAAAAGACAGGAAAACGTGGAGCGTGGTGGTCCGTGCTTGTAGTCCCAGCTACTTGGGAGACCAAGGTGGGAGGATTGCTTGAGCTACAAGTTTGAGACCAGCCTGGAAAACAGATTGAGCAGACCTTTCCAGGATTGGAATCACCAGGCTGGAGTGCAGTGGTGCCATCACAGCTCACTGCAGCCTCCACCTCCTGGGCTCAAGTCATCCTCACATCTCAGCCTCCCAAGTAGCTGGGACTACAGGTACATATCACCATTGCTAGCTAATTTTAGTATTTTTTGTACAGATTGGGTCTCATTGTGTTACTCAGGCTGGTCTCAATCTCCTGGGCTCAAGTGATTCTCCTGCCTTGGTCCCAAGGTGCTCTGATTGTAGGCATGAGCCACCACACTCAGACTGGCTCTCAGGTTTGTAAGTCGAAAAACTTGGTCAGGCGAAATAAGAGTCATGTTGGCCAATTTCATGAGACTAATTTGGCATCGTAGCAAGACACCATCTCATTAAAGAAAAACACAACAGGGAAATACACGAAAGTAAAAATGATTTTCTCTCTACCATGAACATTAATTACAGTTTAACCAGAAAACATAAACACAAGTGGTGTTTAAAGAAGAGGCAAATGGGTTGAGCTGGCCTTTCCAGGATTAGAAAAGAGGAGCCTCAGGGCAAGCCTGCCAGCCACGGAGTCGGTGAGAAAAGGCAGATGGGACTCATTCAGGGCTACAGTGCCAAGCCTGAGACTGGAGAGGCTGAGGGCACAGCCTGTGTTCCTGAAAAGCTCACTGGAATCAACTAAACATGTTTGCTTCTTTAGTGTGGAAACTTTCCAATCTATGCAAAGAACAGGTATAAATGGTAGAATGATGCCAGGTGCAATGGCTCACACCTGTAATCCCATCATTTTGGGAGGCTGAGGTGGGCAGATCACCTGAGGTCAGGAGTTCAAAACCAGCCTGGTCAACATAGTGAAACCCCATCTCTACTAAAAATGCAAAATTTAGCCAAGCTGGTGGCATGTGTCTGTGGTCCCAGCTACTTGGGAGGCTGAGGCAGGAGTTGTCTGAATCCGGGAGGCAGAGGTTGCAGTGAGCTGAGACTGAGCAACAGAGCCTGGGCAACAGAGCAAGACTCTGTCTCAAAAAGACAAAAATAAAAACAAACAAACAAAACAGTAGAATGAGCCTCTGTGTCCCCACCATAAAGCTGTGACAAAGACCAGCTCACAGCCAGTCTTGTTTCCTTTAACTCCACCCAGTTCCCAGCGGGTATTTTTCATCCACTGCCTGAGCAGAGCCCACAGCACCAGGAGGTACCTATGTGGGTGGACAGCTTGTGCTGGGCTTTGAGTCATGACACTGGATAAAAGGTCCATCAGTTGCTGGAGAGTCTTTTTAATTTAATTAATTAATTTTTTTTTAAAGACGGGGTTTCACCATATTGGTCAGGCTGGTCTTGAACTCCTGACCTCAGGTGATCTGCCCACCTCGGCCTCAAGTGCGTGGATTACAGGCGTGAGCCACCATGCCCAGCTTGGAGAGTCTTAAATCTTGGCACATGACTAGGGTTAAGGAGGTGATATCTAGGATGGTCATGCGACAGGGGGGTACTTAAGCTGATATACCTGAAGGATGAGTGGAAGTTGAGTTGGTGAAAGGAAGAAGAGAAGAACATTCTAAACAAAGAGGATGGCTTCGGGAAAAGCTGTGATGGCAAGAAATATGGCTCTTCCAGGAACTGCAGGAAGATGGTGGTGGAAGATGTGGTTAGTGGGGAGACAGCAGGGCCAGACTGCACTGGGCCTTGTTGGCCATGATGTTGGGTTTGGTGTCTGTGATAATGGATTTTGTTCTAGCCTATGGGAGCATTTTAAGTAGAAGAATGAGGTGGCTCAATTTTTTTTTTTTTTTTTTGAGACAGAGTCCCGCTCTGTTGCCCAGGCTGGAGCACAGTGGCATGATCTTGGCTCACTGCAACCTTTCTCCTGCCTCAGCCACTCAAGTACTTGGGATTACAGGTGCCTGCCACCACACCTGGCTAATTTTTTGTATTTGTAGTAGAGACAGGGTTTTGCCATGTTGACCAGGCTGATCTTAAACTTCTGGCTTCAAGTGATCCACCCGCCTCGGCCTCCCAAAGTGCCAGGATTACAGGCATGAGCCACTGCGCCCTGCCCAATTTGTATTTTTAAAAGATTGCCCTGCTTAATCTACAGAGACAGAAACTTATTACTGGTTGCCTAGGGCGTGGGGAATGGGGAGTGGCTGTTCATGGGTGCAAGATTGCTTTTGGAGATGATGCACATGTTCTAAAATTGGAGTATAGTGATGATTGCACAACTTAAAATATTCTAAAAGCAATTACACTTGATTGTGCATAAATTGTATCTCAAGAAAGTTTTTTGTTTGTTTTTTGTGGTTTTTTTTTTCGAGACAGAGTCTCGCTCTGTCACCAAACTGGAGTGTAGTGGCGCGCTTTTGGCTTATTGCAACCTCCGCCTCCCGGGTTCAAGCGATTCTCCTGCCTTAGCCTCCTGAGTAGCTGGGACTACAGGCGTGCACCACTACATCCAGCTAACTTTTGTATTTTTAGTATAGACAGGGTTTCACCATGTTGGCCAGGACTGTCTCGATTTCTTGACCTTGTGATCCGCCTGCCTTGGCATCCTAAAGTGCTGGGATTACAGGCGTGAGCCATCGCAACTGGCCCGAGAAAGTTCTTTAAAAATTTAGCAAAGCTCACTCTGCCTTCAGTTGGGAGAATGGACCACCTGGTAAGAGGAGGGATGAGGGAGCTGTCAGGAGACTGCTCCAAGGAGGAAGATGATGGGGGTTTAGATTGGAGTGGTGCAGCGCAGGTGGAGAAAAGAGAGCACGTGTGACGAGAAGCCTGGACTAGGATTGGCGACTCTGGATATGGAGAAGAAAAGCAAAACTAGGAATCAAAGGTGGCACCCAAGTTTCCAAGGAGGGTTTGAGTGGTGACGCTAGTCCTGTGACAGGGAACACTGAAGGTCCTTAGTTCTCTTTAGGGTTGTGTTTGGGGCACCTGTCTAAACACAAGAGGAGATGGGCTTGGAGCTCCAGGGGCAAGATCCAGATTCAAAATAGAAATTCTGATATCACTGGCCTATAACTGTTCATCAAAATAATAGTTACAGGCCAGGTGCGGTGGCTCATGCCTGTAATTTCAGCACTTTGGGAGGCCCAGTTAGGAGAGACGCTTGAGCCCAGGAGTTCAAGACCAGCCTGGGCAACATAATGAGACCCCATCTCTAATAAAAATACAAAAAGTTAGCTGGGTGTGATGGTGCATGCCTGTAGTCCCAGCTACTTGGGAGGCTGAGGTGGGAGGATTGCTTGAGCCAAGAGGTCAAGGCTGCGGTGAGTTGTGATTGCACCCCTGCACTCCAGCCTGGGGGAATAGGAAAAGAAAATGCCCCTTCTGCTCACACTCAGCAAGCACCTAGCCGAGGGCGCCTGCAGATCACAGGGAAGCAGGAAGATCTAACCGCTTCTCTGTGCCCCTTTCAGGTCACAGTCAAAGTGCCTCAGAAGAACTCCTAAGAACCACGCGGGCTTCCTTCCTCAGCCATTGATCAAAAGTTCAACAAGATCAGCAACAAAGCCAAGAAAAATGATCCTTGCATGCTGAATATCTCAAAAGAGAAAATCTTCCCACAAAATCTCTTGGGTCAAGAAAGTTCTCGAATTTGAATTGATAAACATGGTGGGTTGGTTGAGGGTAAGAGTATATCGGGAACCTTTTAAACGGTAACAATACTGCTAGCTTTCGGGGTGATTTTTAAAAAATAGATTCAAATGTCTTATCCTCTCTCTGAAATGCTTCCTGTAACTTGAGTTTATGGGGGAAGAAAAAGCCATTGTTTAAAATTATATCAGCATCAGGGCATCTCTTACACCCTGCTTTGTATTCTGGGCTCAGATTCATTAAAAACAAGCTGCTCTTAACTTATTGGGTAACTCTTTGTCCATCTCAATAACCTAAGGAAGGCGGGGAATGGTGGCTCATGCCTGTAATCCCAGCACTTTGGGAGGCCGAGGCGGGTGCATCATACAAGGTGAGGAGTTTGAGACCAGCCTGGCAAACACAGTGAAACACCGTCTCTACTAAAAGTACAAAAATTAGCCAGGCATGGTGGCTGGTCCCTGTAATCCCAGCTACTTGGGAATCTGAGGCAGGAAAATTGCTTGAACCTGGGAGGTAGAGGTTGCAGTGAGTGGTATTTGCACCACTTCATTCTAGCCTGGGCATCAGAGTGAGACTCCATCTCAAAATAAATAATAAAATAACCCAAGGAAACGCTGCCAGGCAGGGATGATATGGCACACTGGATATGATTTCTCCCCCTCCTCTGCTGTGGGTAAACAGCTTGTTTCATGCATTTACCTTTTTATCTTAATTACACCACCAAGAATATGCTTGAACATTTCATGCATTTAATGAAGAAATACTTCTTGCCTGTTTACCCGTGGCAGCTCTGAGATGTGCTCTAGAGATCTCAGAGCACATCTAACATGTTGGTAAAAGAAAACCTAAACATGATGCCCAAGAGAGGGGAGAGGTAAATCAGAAAACAGACACTGTATGTCCAACAGGGTCTTCGTGTGTCACCCAGGCTGGTGTGGCACCATCACAACTCACTGCTGTCTCGACCTCCTGGGCTCAAATGATCCTCCTGCTCAGCTGCCTGGGCTAATGTTTGTATTTTTTGTAGAGATGGGGTTTTGCTATGTTGCCCAAGCTGTTTTCAAACTCCTGGATTCAAGCAATCCTCACACCTCAACCTCCCAAAGTGCTGGGATTACAGGCGTGAGCCACTGTGCCCAGGTCCGTTCTCAGTAAAAACTTGATTGGACCAAATAAAAACAACGTTGGCCAATTTCATAAGAGATGGATTTGGAAACCAGATGTGAATTTACTCAATTTAAGTGAGATCTATATCTTCAATAACTAGACCTCTTGAGTCTGCCATCCAGAACACTATCTTCCTCTAGTCAAGATGCCTGGCAAAGGCTGGACACGGTGGCTCACATCTGTAATCCCAGCACTTTGGGAGGCCGAGGCCAGTGGACCACCTGAGGTCGGGAGTTCGAGACCAGCCTGACCAACATGGAGAAACTCTGTCTTTATTAAAAATACAAAAACAATAACAACAAAAAAAACCTAGCCAGGCATGGTGGCGCATGCCTGTAATCTCAGCTACACGGGAGTCTGAGGCAGGAAAAATCACTTGAACCGAGGAGGTGGAGGTTGTGGTGAGCCGAGATCACGCCATTGTATTCCAGCCTGGGCAACAAGAGCGAAACTCTGTTTCGAAAAAAAAAAATAAAATAAAAATAAAGAAAAAGAAGAAATGGAAGCTGGGTTCGAGGGGGCAATCAGCAGTCTCTACCACCTTGTGAAACACCACTGTGATCTGACAGTCTTGACAATATATTTTCAATGTACTGCCAAAATTACAGCTAACTCCTCTTTAACTACTCAGGATTTAGGGAGATGCCCTCCTTATGCATAACTTTATCATCAGCTTAACCCTCGTCTCATTATATAGGATGAGATTACTTCTAGGAAGGTTTTCCTTCTGGAGAGTGCATCATTTAAGAATATTTTAGGCCGGGGCACAATGGCTCATACCTGTAATCCCAGCAGTTTGGGAAGCTGAGGTGGGTGATTTGCTTGAGCCCATGAGTTCTAGATCAGCCTGGTCAACATGGTGAAAACTCATCTCTACAAAAAAAAAATACAAAAATTAGCTGGGCATGGTGGTGTGTGCCTGTGGTCCCAGCTACTCGGGAGACTGAGGTGGGAGGATCACTTGAGCCCAGGAGGTCGAGGCTACAGTGAGTTGTGATTGCACGACTTCACTCCAGCCTAGAGTGAGACCCCGTCTCCGAAAAAAAAAAAAAAAAAAAAACACCCAAAAAACAAGAAAGCAATACTGCAAAGAACCCTGGTAGGGGTGAATTGGAAAAAGTAGAGAAATGTAGTATTTCTTGCCTGCTGTACTCACTGTAGCTGTGAGAGAATCGGCTCTTTTAACCATTGGATAAGAAAGGAAATATTATCTATGAAGGAATGTTTATTAGGTTGATTTTGACATCCTAGACACATTGATCTCCTTGCACTGCTAGTGACAGAAACCCATTAGAACCTTAAGTAGCTGTCTGAAATAAAAACAGCTCTCAGGTGATGAACCACCTAATCTCTCTGGGTATTCAGATGTAGGTCAGTCACAGGAGTATTAGGTGTAAAGCCCCGTGCTTCTGGGTAAAGCCTCCATTACCGGCTGCACAGAGAGGCCACAGGGAGCTTTTCCTGCAGCCTGGAGAAGCTTCCTAAGTGTGGGTGCCACCTTGTGGGACACATGTAGAACTACGGCACTATCTTTTCCAAGAAGTAGCAGGATAGTCCCTCCCACTGGTGTCATTCCAACGGTGTTGCATACAATTTGGCTGTACATTTGGCACGCAGTGCAATGAAGGAATCAAAGACCAGGGCCACATACAGACTCGAAAGAAATGAAAACAGGGACTCCCAACAGAAACTTGTACACGAATGTTCACAGCAGCACTACTCACAACAGCTCAACGGTGTAATCAACCCAAATGTCCATCAATAGATGGACAGACAAAATGTGACATATCCATGCAATGGAATATTACTCAGCCATAAAAAGGAAGGAAGTACTTATGTATTTGCATATGGATGAACCTTGAAAACATGATGCTGAGTGAAAGAAGCCAGACACACAAGGACAAGGACTGTATGATTTCACCTACAGGAAATGTCCAGAACAGGCAAATTTATAGAGAGAAGGCTGATTGGTGGGGACCCTGGGGAGGGACCAATGGGGAGTGACTGCTAATTGGTGGGGTGCCCTTTTGGGATGATGAAAATGTTTTGGAACCAGATACAGGTGGCAGTTATACAACATTGTGAATTTACTAAATTCAACCAAATTGCTCACTTTAAAACGTGAAATTTGGGCACGGTGGTTCACACCTGTATTCAGAGCACATTGGGAGGCCGAAGAGGGTGGATCACCTGAGGTCAGAAGTTCAAGACCAGCCTGGCCAACATGGTGAAACTCCGGTCTTTATACTAAAACTACAAAAATTAGCTGGGTGTGGTGGCGCATGCCTGTAATCCCAGCTACATGGGAAGTGGAGGCAGGAGAATCTCTTGCATCTGGGAGGCAGAGATTGCAGTGAGTAAGTAGAGATCACACCATTGCACTACAGCCTGGGTGACAAGAGTAAACCTCTGTCTCGAAAAGAAAAAAAAATGTCCGGGAGCAGTGGCTCATGCCTGTAATCCCAGCACTTTGGGAGGCCGAGGCGGGTGGATCACCTGAGGTCAGGAGCTCAAGACCAGCCTGACTAACATGGTGAAACCCCATCTCTACTAAAAATACAAAAAATTAGCCAGGTATGGTGGCAGGTGCCTGTAATTCTAGCTACTCGGGAGGCTAAGCCAGGAGAATTGTTTGAACCCAGGAGGCGGAGGTTGCAGTGAGCTGAGACTGTGCCACTGCACTCTAGCCTGGTCAACAGAGTGAGGCTCCATCTCAGAAAAAAAAAAGAAAAAAAAATCAGGATGAAGCCAGGTGTGGTGGCTCATGCCTGTAATCCCAGCACTTTGGGAGGCCGAGGTGGTGGATCACCTGAGGTCACGAGTTTGAGACCAGCCTGGTCATCATGGTGAAACTCTGTCTCTACTAAAAGTACAAAAAATTAGTTGGGCATGGTGGTGGAAACCTGTCATCCCAGTTGCTTGTGAGGCTGAAGCAGGAGAATCGCTTGAACCCTGGAGGCAGAGGTTGCAGTGAGCTGGGATCATGCCATTGCATGCCAGCCTAGGTGACAGAGCATCACTCCGTCTCAAAAAAAAAAAAAAAGGAAATGATTAGGCCGGTACATTTTATATTATGCATTGTTTCCCAGAATAACAAAAATTTTAAGGAAATCACCACTACGTGAGACACCTAACAAACTGTCCCAGGAGAGGGATGATGTTTATTCTGTGAGCTCTGAGAGGGGAGACAGGAGCCAGTCGGCTGCCACTGAGTGCTCCAGCTGGCCTGCAGAGCCCCAGGATGGATGCTGCACCTGAGGTGGGGCTGGCCTTGGAGACTTCTGGGGCCCCTTCCATCTCAGAGGTCTGAAGGATTTGAGCTGAGTTAGGTCAGCAGATGCTAGAACTTTCCATTCACAGGCTGTCCAGTTTTTCTCTATTTGAGAAACAGAAACAGGTCAGAAACCAGGGCATGCTCTCATGCTACTAGGAAAACATAACTTGATACAACCTTTATTATTATCATTTATATTATTATTTTAAAATTATTTATTTATTTATTTTTTGACACAGAGTCTCACTCTGTCGCCCAGGCTGGATTACAGTGGTGCGAGCTTGGCTCACTGTAACCTCTGCCTTCCGGGTTCCAGGGATTCTCCTGCCTCAGCCTCCCGAGTAGCAGGGACTACAGGTGCACCCACCAAGCCTGGCTAATTTTTGTATTTTTAGTAGAGACAGGGTTTCATTATGTCAGCCAGAATGGCTTCTATCTCTTGACTTCCTGATCCGCCCACCTCGGCCCCCCCAAAGTGCTGGGATTACAGGGGTGAAGCACTGTGCCCAGCCTATTTTTAAAATTTTTTATTTTTTTATTATTGAAATAAGGTCTTGCTATGTTGCCCAGGCTGGTCTTGAACTCCTGCCTCGTGAAGTGCTGAGATAACAGGTGTAAGCCACGGTGCCCAGCAAGCACAACCTTTCTGGCAGGCATCCACGACTAAGAACTTAATCCAAGAACACAATCGGCCAAGTGTGTGAAGCGTGTTAGGGAAGAGCACTGTTGTTGTGAACTTCAACCAAAGGAGACAGCCCGAGAAAAACCAGTGACGGCTCGGGCTCCGCAGCATTCAGAGGGATGAGACGTCACTCCAGCTAAGGCATGCAAATAGGGTCTGCAGGCAGGGAACATAAGGCCAATTCACACTTCAGCCATGCCAGGAAATATGCTCACCATTTACGTCGTATGCCAAATAAATGGCTTTGTGACTTTACTTCATCCTCTTCATTTACATAGAGCATATACCAAGGAACGATGGAAACTTCTAGTGGGTATTTAAACCCCAGAAAATTCTGTAACGGGGCCCTTGAGTCCCTATGCTTGGCCCTCTCCCACACTGTGGAGTGTCCTTTCATTTTCAATAAATTTCTTCATTCTTTCCTTGCTTTGTGTGTTTTGTCCAATTCTTTGTTCACAATGCCAAGAACCTGGACACCCTCCCCCCTGGTAACACAGCATCAGGCAATAGGGGTATACCTGGGAAGGATGTGGGACAGTTAGTGCAGCAAGGAATGGGAGGCAGGATTGAGTCTCTCTGAGCTGGGAAGCTGCTCCTTCCAGCCTCTCTCCACAGCCTCACCGCTTCCATTTCCCAAGGCAGACAAGGACTGCCTCAGCCTGGGACAACACGACCTCTCTGTGTCCACACCGACCCACAATTGGCTTAATGTTACTGTCTCACTTCCCAGGAGCCTCTAAAGGGCCCATCTTGGGTCCAATGGCCATTCCTGGGCCAGTCAGCTGTGGCCAGGGGATGGGGCCACATGGCACCCACATGAAGCAAGGCCCATTCTGTAAGTAGGGGCTGTTGAGTGATAGGCACCGTGGAGGTGTCCACACCCACTCCTCAAAGTATGGTCCTGGACCAAGCAATACCACTACATCACTGGGCAGCTTCTTAGCAATACAAAATCCCAGGCCCCACCCCATACCTAAGGAATCAGAATCTGCATTTTATTTATTTTCAATTTTTAAAATTTTTTTGGAGACAAGAGTCTCGCTCTGTCACCCAGGCTGGAGTGCAGTGGCACGATCTCGGCTCACTGCAACCTCTGCCTCCTGGGTTCAAGCAATTCTCCTGCCTCAGCCTCCCAGGTGGCTGCAATTATAGGTGCCTGTCACCATGCCCCGCTAATTTTTGTATTTTTGGTAGAGACAGGGTTTCACCATATTGGTCAGGCTGGTCTGGAACTCCTGGCCTTAAGTGATTCACCCACCTTGGCCTCCCAAAGTGCTGTGATTACAGGCATGAACCACTGTGCCCAGCCAAATGTAGTACTTTAAAACAACATAAAAATCTGTTTCTGTGGGTAAGGAGTTTGGGTATGGCTTAGCTGGGTGCCTCTGGCATACAGTCTCTCATAGGGCTGCGATCAAATTGTGGGCTGGGGATGCCATTAGCTAAAGGCTCAACTTGGTAGGTATCCTTTCTAAGCTCATGTGTGTGTTGGCAGTCCTTAGGTACTCACTGGCAGCTGGTGAGAGACAGTTCCTCAAAATGTGGGCCCCTTTACAGGGGCAACTGTAGTGGACTGAATAGTATATCACCCTAAAATTCATGTTCGCACACAAGCTGAGAATGTGACCTTATTTGGAAATAGGGTCTTTGCAGATGTGATTAAGATGAGTTCATACTGGATGATGTTGGGCCCTAAATCCAACCACTGGTGTTTTAATAAAAGGAGAGGACACAGAGACACACAGAGAAGGCCATGTGAAGACAGAGGCAGAGCCTGGAGTGACACAGCCAAAGCATGCTACAGAATGCCAAGGACTGTCTGGAGCCACCAGAAGGAAGGAGTCTTCCCTGTAGTCTTCAGAGGGAACATTGCTATGGCTTTGCTGACCCTTTATTTTTTATTTACTTTTTTATTTTTTTGAGACAGAGTGTCACTGTTTCCTGGACTGGAGTGCAGTGGTGTGGTCATGGCTCACTGCAACTTTTCTGCCCCCTGGTTCAAGTAATTCTCCTGGCTCAGCCTCCAGAGTAGCCACCACTACAACTGGCTAATTTTTTTTTTTTTTGTATTTTTTTGTATTTTTAGTAGAGATGGGGTTTCACCATGTTGGCCAGGCTGGTCTCAAACTCCTGACCTCAAGTGATCCGCCTGCTTTGGCCTCCCAAAGTGCTGGGATTATAGGAGTGGGCCACCGTGCCTGGCTTTTGCTGACACATTGATTACAAACTTCTAGCATCTGGAATTTTGAGGATCAATTTCTGTTGTTTTAAGCCACCCAATTTGTGGTAATTTGTTACAGCAGCCTTAGGAACCAAGTGAGCTGGCTTCCTTAAGAGCAAATGAGTAAAAGTCAGAGAGGGCCCCCGATGGAAGCCAGAGTGTTTCTGTAACCTAATCTTGAACATGACACCCCTTCATCGGAAGCAAAGCACTTGATCCAGCCCACCTGAAAAGTAAGGGGATTACACAAGATCATAAATACCAGGAGGTGAGCATCACTGGAGGCTGTGAACCAGGGCTGCCTCACCAGCAAAAAATGGAGGAATTTCATTGGAAGAAACCTCTTCCTTCAGAGTTCTGCCTTCTCCATTCATTGATTCCGTCAATAGATGAATTTATTAAGGACCTACAATGGACTGGGTATTAGAGGCATATGAAGAGTAAGACAAATAAGATTCTTTCTCTTGTTGAGATTATTAAGTTATAAGATAATAGGAACATCTGATTTACATTAGGAAAGGAGGATATGGGCAAGGCATGTCTTTCTAAAAAAAATTATCAAGAATGAAGCTGAGGCCAGGCGTGGAGGCTCACACCTGTAATCCCAGCACTTTGGGAGGCCGAGGTGGGCGAATCACCTGAGGTCAGGAGTTCATGACTACCCTGGCCAACATGGCGAAGCCCTGTCTCTACAAAAAATACAAAAATTCGGTGTGCCTGTAATTCCAGCTACTTGGGAGGCTGAGGCAAAAGAATTCCCCTACCTCAGGAGGTGGAGGTTGCAGTAAGCTGGGATAATACCATGGCACTCACAGAGCAAGGCTGTCTCAAAAAAAAAAAAAAAAAAGTAAAGTTGACGAATGAGTAGAAATGAGGCTGTGTATGTGTGTGTTAGGAGGGAAGGGAAGAGTGAGTTTCTAGGTAGTGGGAAAGCATGTGCAAATAAGTCAGTAAGTTGAGCAGCTAGACTAAAAGCTGCTTGAGGGCAGGGACCTTGTCTCTTCATCTCTGCGTCTCTATTATACAACACAGAGCCTGGCAGAGAGACAGAAATTCTTACTGGATGAAATGAATGAATAAATCCAAGGCATCTTCCATAGGTTGGTACAAAAACAATTGCAATTTTTGCCATTACTTTTATTGTTTTTTTTTCTCGTTATTTTTGCCATTACTTTTAAATGGCAAAAACCACAATTACTTTTGCACGCATATTTCCTGTTACAGATGTCAATTCAAGTCATTTGAAAATTTTCTCTCAAAGTTCAACAGTGGATAATTGCTCTTACTCACATTAGGTAGCATAGGCAAAGCTGCTAGAATAAAAGACTCAAAGTATGTAAAAGGTCAGCACAAGTTTGTTTATTCCCACATAACAATAATGAGTTGATATTCAGGTCAGTAAGGCACAGTTCTCCTCCACTCAGGAATCTCCCATCTTCAGGCCTTGCCTTCTCCAGAGCCTGATCACCATCTGCTTCCAGTTGGCAGAAGGAGTAAGAGCATAGGCGAACACCTGTTGGAGGTCTGTATGGGCCAGGCCTGGAAACTGCGCGCACCTCTTCTGCTCACTTTCCACTGGGGAGAGCACAGGCACACAGACACGCTTATTTTACTTGAGGAATGCAGTGTTGGTGTATGACCGACAAAAAAAACCAGTAATTCTGGTAGACAACTAAGTCTCCACTCCAATATTCAATTACTTACTTGACTATGTCTCAAATTAACCTAGATAGAAAAGAACTCTGAATCTTTCACCTCCATAAAATCTTTTACTCACTGAATGGCATCATTATCCATCTAGTTGCTTAAACATACATGTGAAAGTTATCCTCGGTCTGTTTCTTTTCCTCCCCTTCCACATCTAATCCTTCAGGAAGTCCTGACAACGTTACCTCCAAAACATGTCTTTTTTTTTTTTTTTTTAGAAGGGGTTTTCCCCGTTTCCCCGGGCTGGAGTGCAATGGCGCGTCCCGGGCCCCCCGCAACCCCCCACCACCTGT
>NW_022436942.1:69925214-69972071 GCF_009761245.1 Sapajus apella
TTTTTTTTTTTTTTAAGTCAATGTCTTTTTTTTTCTTTGCAGAAAGAGAGAAAAAGGGGAAAGAAAAAAATGAGAGAAAAGCTTCCGTAAGATCTTGTAGAAGGAAAAAAAGTCTTTTTTTCTAATGTAAAAACGCATAATTTTTTTTCAGAGGGAGGAGGAACAGCTTAAACCAGAAAACACATTCATATTAATCATTCTTCTCATATACTTCAAATATGTACTTAATGCCTTTCTCGTCCTGGGCATCAGAGGGAACACCTGGGTATTCTGGCAGAAGTTTATATTTCTCCAAATCAATTTCTGGAAAAAACGTGTGACTTTCAAAGTCCTGCATGATCCTTGTCACAAACAGTTTAACATGGCCTGGGTGATCCACGGCTTCCTTATAAACAGAACTGCCACCAATTATCCAAATCATGTCTACTTTATTTGCTAATTCTGGTTGTTCAGTAAGTTTTAAGGCATCATCCAGACTTCTGGCAAGAAAATGAGCTCCTTGTGGAGGTCCTTGAGTTCCCTGCTGAGAACTACATTAATTCTATCCTTTAAAGGTCGATTTTTCTCAGGAATGGAGAACCAGGTCTTCCTACCCATAATCACCAAATTCTGTTTATCTTCTACTGAAGAGGTTGTGGTCATTCTCTGGAAATACCTGAATTAATTCCTGAGCGGCGGCCAGGGCAGGTCACCATTCTTGCTGATGCCCATGTTCTGGGACACAGCGACGATGCAGTTTAGCAACTGAACCATGACAGCAGGAGTGAGCACTGAGCCCGCTCACTACACCACAACGTGAGGCCAAGTTTGGTGCGAAATCCAAAAAATCCATCTTCTTTACACCTTTACTACCACTTCCTTAGTTCAGTGTAATATCTCTCATCTGCATTATTCTCCAATAGCCTCCTAATAGTCTCTCTGTTTCCATTCTTGCTTGCCTATATTCCATTCTCTAGACAGCAGAGTGATTTTTTTTTGATAAAGAGTTTTGCTCTTGTCGCCCAGGCTGGAGTACAGTGGCATGATATCGGCTCACTGCAACCTCCATCTCCCGGTTTCAGGCAATTCCCCTGCCTCAGCCTCCCAAGTAGCTGGGACTACAGGTGCGTGCCACCACGCCCAGCTAATTTGTTGTATTTTAGTAGAGACAGGGTTTCACCATGTTGGCCAGGATGGTCTCAATCTCCTGACCTCGTGATCTGCCTGCCTCGGCCTCCCAAAGTGCTGGAATTACAAGCGTGAGCCACCACACCCAGTTCAGTGTGATCTTTTAAAACAAATTTGATCACACCACTCTTTAGTTTAAAACCTTACAACAGCTTAGAATAAAATCCAAAGTCCTGATTATGACCCTCCAAGCAACATATGATGCAGCCCCTGCCCACATCTCCAACCTCATCCTTAATTTTTTTTCTTTTTTAAAAATAGAGATGGGGTTTCACCATGGTGGCCAGGTTGGTCTCGAACTCCTGACTTCAGGTGATCTGCCCGCCTTGGGGTCTCGAAGTGCTGAGATTACAGGCGTGACCCACCGCGCCCAGCATCCAACCTCATCCTTCCTTTATTAGTCTCCTACTTGCTCTACTCCAGCTACAATGACCTTCTTTCTGATCCTTGAACACATTTAGCTTATTTCCACCTTAAAACTTCTGCCTATCTGCCCAGAAATCTTTTCCTTGGATTTCCAATAGCCTGCCTTTTCTCATTCCTTAGGGGTCTCAGCTTAAATGTTACCTCAGAAGAGACCTTCCTTAATCATCTAATACGAAGCAGTCCCCACATTCAGTTATTCTTTTACCTCAGCACCCTGTTTCTGTTCTTCTTAGCATCAGACTCGGGCTTTCCTACTTCCTTTTCCTGAAAGATCCATGAGCCCGTACCGTGTCTTGTTCCTACTGTTTCTCCAATGTCTAGTATATTTGGCACAGACTGATGTGCAATTAATAAGTGAATGAAAAACCATTGAGAGGCGATTAGCCAAAAGCTCTTGCAAGGCCCTTTGACAGGTTATCAGTGGAGAGTAGGGAGCGCAAACCTGGGTTCTCATTCTATGCTTGACCACTTCTCGGCTGTGCACAAACTAGTCCAGCTCTCTGAGCCTCAATTACCCAATCTGCAAACTAGGGATGGGAACATTCACACACAAACGCCAAATGGCTACCCTGTAAAGATGAAAGCAGGTAATGCAAAGAACTCCACATAAGGTTAATGCTCCGTAAACAGAGCTGCTACTGCTATTATGTATTCTACACAATCCTGCTTCCTTACGGCAGGACTCTCGTGCTTCAGTCCTCTCTTCTGTTTCCTGGGTCGACCTCCCTTTCTGAAGAGCGCTTCCCGAAGAGCCCTTCCCAGGCGTGAATCTCCGCAGCTAGGATAAAGGCTGAGGCCCCAACGCATGCGCACTCAAGCGTGTCCGGGAGCGACCTCCGGTGGCCCAGCCCAGTCCGGTCGCCCATGACGTCATTAGTGCAGCGCCTCCGCCGCGGAAGGCCCGGGGGCCAGCCCTATATGCGGCGCGTCTTAGGGAGGCCCAGGCCAGCGCCTGCAAGTCGGGTGCACGGCTAGGGGGCGGCTCGGAAGCCCCAGCGGAAGGCAGCGAGGGGCGCGTGGGGCCGTGGAGTCACGAAGCTGGGCGACAGGAAGGGCGGCCCGGAGCTCCCGCGGGACACAGCGCGTGCGTGAGGGCGGCCGGCGGGGCTGCCCGGCGCGGGTGTCCCGGCGATGTGTGGCGCTGAAGCGGTGGCGGGAGCAGCGGCGGCGAGCTCTGCTTCGGCTTCGGCTTCGCTGCGGTGCAGGCGGCGGAGGCGGAGGCGCAGGCTCCTCCTTAGGACCTGGCGAGCCCGGGCCTAAGCGGCGGCCCCGCGAGGCCCCTGCACAGCGCCACAGGTCGAGGCCCTCCCCGCCTCGCCCTACCCCGGGAGCCTGCCTCCCCTGCCGGGGATGAGGCTAGGAGGCGGCCTCACGGGGCCCAGCACAAAGGCTTGTCCCCAGGGGCCGCCGCCTCCGCCGCTGCTGCTGCCGCCAGCTTAGAGCCACCCGCCGAAGCAGAGCCGGCACCAGGGCCCTCATCCCCACCGGTCCCCAGGGGCGGCTGCTGCCCGTCGCCCCGAGGCCCAGGGGCCGGAGTGCCGAGCCCTTTGCTCCCTCGGCCTCGCGGGGTCAGGGCGGCTGAGCAGCCTCCGCCTTTCGCGGCTGCGGGGGCCTCACGGAGCATGTCGGAGGAAAGCGACATGGAGAAAGCCATCAAGGTAAGGGGGAGGTGCCCCCTCTTCCCCTGCTTTGTCCTGTGGCGTTCTTCTCGGTTCCAGCCTCAAAGCGGGGAGATTTTGCAGTGAGATTTTCCAGCGACTCCCGGGTTTCGGCCTCCCCCTGATTCCGTGGACTGCGCTTTACAGCTCTGGGGCCAAGGGTGTGGGTGTGGGTGTGGGTGTGGGTGTGGGTGTGTGTCCGACTCCCTCCAGCTTCCCTGGTGTGATTTGCGCTCAGCTAGAACGAAGGTGAGTGGCGTGGAAGTACTATCAAGTGTCAATGAATGGGACGAAGAGAGCCTTGCTGCTGCTACTCGTTTCGATCGTTCCCCAAGGCCGCCAGCATTTGCTTCCGGATGGTCTGCAGCGCTTGGAGAGTTGGAATTTATCCATTCCTCCCGTTTTGTTTGAAATCGGCTTTCTGGAAATCTGCAGTTTTAGAAGAAGGTGGTGCGGTACAAAACCTGTCCTTTGGCGAATAGGTTGTCCTCGTTTTTTCCGTGTGTTGTCCCCTTTTCCTTTTTCCTTTTCTCTCTCCTAGGAAGCATTTTTACTTAGGAAGAGTTAACAGTTCCTGCGACTTAACTGCGCTTAAGCCAAAAGAAAAGCAAATGTGTGTTGGAAAATTAAATAAAATAAGCTTTCTAAAACCTGTTTTTTACTTTTTTTTTTTTAAAGAAAGGCACATTTTGCCCACTAAGGGCCAGTTATCTGTCTTGGCAGCTATAATTAAGAAATTAGTCTTATGAAATTAAACACCGACGCTTAAAGTTTGATGTATTATTTATTTGGCAGTGTTAAGTCAACCCAGTGCATTGAATAATTTAATTTTATCCTGAAGGACAGGCATTTATTGGCAGCTTGGGGTTATTTTCCCCTTCAAGACTGTGACTATTACTGATTAAGAAGTACCCACTTTGCCGGGCGCGGTGGCTCAAGCCTGTAATCCCAGCACTTTGGGAGGCCGAGGCGGGTGGATCACGAGGTCAAGAGATCGAGACCATCCTGGTCAACATGGTGAAACCCCGTCTCTACTAAAAAATACAAAACATTAGCTGGGCATGGTGGCGCGTGCCTGTAATCCCAGCTACTCAGGAGGTTGAGGCAGAAGAATTGCCTGAACCCAGGAGGCGGAGGTTGCTGTGAGCCGAGATCGTGCCATTGCACTCCAGCCTGGGTAACGAGTGAAACTCCGTCTCAAAAAAAAAAAAAAAAAAGAAAAGCTACCCTTCTACCAATTCTTTGGGTGGTGTATATAGTTTCTCCAAATCATCAAGTCATTTTAAAGAAACTTAACCCTTTAAAGGAGGCATCAACATATATACATTAAAGAAGACCAAGTTTTAAATTATAAAAATAAAGATTCTAAAAGATTGCTTTGTTACATCCTTTTTTTTTTTGGTTTGGGATTTACTGGCACAGGGGCATGATTTGCTGCCTGAAGTTATTTAATTGGGTTGTGAATCAAAGCATATGTGGCCGGTTTTTAAACATTGTCTCCTTTGTGCCAGATGGTGTCCTAGACACAAATGGTACAAGCCAGACTCCTAGATGTCCCTGTTCTCATGTAGCTTACATTCTAGAGGGTGGAGTTACTGCCAGGTGGTGTTAATTAAGTGTGGAAAGGGTGAGGAGTACTATGTTAAATAGGCTAGTCTGAGGAGGTGACACTGTAGAGTTCTGGCGGAAATGAGGGAGCAAGCCACCAATGTCTCAGGGAAGAGTAAAGCAGGCAGTGTGAATAGCAAGGACAGACCTTGAGGCAGAAGCAGGTATAGTGTGATGTAGGAATAGCAAGGTGGCTGGAATGCAGTGGGTCAGTGGAGATGACGTAGAGCAGCAATGGGAAGCATGGCACTTAGGGCCTTGTAGGCCATCGGAGGAACTTTGGCTTTGACCCTGATTAAATGTGGAACTATGGGAGAGTTTTGAGCAGAAGACAGACATAGTTCCAGGGGACGAGTATACAAATAGGGCAGCAGCATTACTTAGTGGTGGTTGTAGTCTCTCTAGGTAGACTCAGTTGAATCTCAGCTTTTCTTTCTTTTTTCTTTTTGTGAAATAGAGTTTCACTCTGTCACCTAAGCTGAGTGCAGTGGTTCGATCTCTGCTCACTGCAGCTGCCTCCTTCCGGGTTCAAGTGATTCTTGTGCCTCAGCCTCCCGAGTAGCTGGGACTACAGGCATAAACCACCAAGCCCAGCTATTTTTGTATTTTTAGTAGAGATGGGGTTTCACCATGTTGGCCAGGCTGATCTGACCTCAGGTGATCCACCTGCCTCAGCCTCCCAAAGTGCTGGGATTACAGGTGTGAGCCACTGCACCCGGCGCAGCGTTTCTGTTTTATTAGCTGTGTGTCTTTTTTGAGTGTGATGCCACTTCACTTCTGTCTCCTTAGTTTCCTCGCCTTTTGATGGGATAAAAGCACTTCCCAGCTCATAGGGTTTTTTTGTTACTGTTTTTTTTTGAGGAGTAAATGAGCACATATACCCAAATGTGTTTATAATAATACCTAGGCCGAGCTTGGCGGCTCATAGCTGTAATCCCAGCACTTTGAGAGGCCGAGGCAGGCAGATCACCTGAGGTCAGGAGTTGGAGACCAGCCTGGCCAACATCACGAGACCCCATCTCTACTGGTGGCACATGCCTTAATCCCAACTACTCAGAAGGCTGAGGCAGGAGAATCACTTGAACCTGGGAGGTGGAGGTTGCCATGAGCTGAGATCACACCACTGCACTCCAGCCTGGGTAACAGAATGAGACTCCATCTCAAAATAATAATACCCAACAGCAAGAGCTTAATGAATATTAGTTCATAGGAACTTATGCTTTAGAAAGAGTCTTCACTTGACTTTTGCCCAGCCCAATTTTCTTAAAATTTTCTTAGCTTTTCTTCACTCAGAGTACTTGATGGGTCACTGGTGAATCTTTATACAATTGGGGCATGTCCAACGAATACCTGTTGGTGGAGTTGAAAATATCTGAACTGACAACCAGTACTAACTAGGATGTACTACTTTGGAAGCAAGCCAGCATTACATCAAATAAACATTTAGTCTGTGGCATTGTGTTGTATTCATTGTTTTGCGTTTTTTGAGGTGTTCATCAGATAGTGAACACTGAGACAGACCTGTAGTGTTCATCTGGAAAGCTGTTTTCCTGGCCTCCAGCCACAGCACTTGAACTCCTGCTGCCAGACTACCTGAGAGTGGACTGATTGGACTTTAAGATCTCATCCTCCCTTATCCGTGGTTTTGCTTTCCTCAGTTTCAGTTATATACGGTCAACTGCAGTCTGAAAATACTAAATGGAAAATTCCAGAAATCAACAATTCATAAATTTATTTTTATTTATTTTTTGTTTTGTTTTGTTTTTTTGTAGAGACGGGGTTTCACCATGTTGATCAGTATGGTCTCGATCTCGACCTGGTGATCCACCCGCCTCGGCCTCCCAAAGTGCTGGGATTATAGGCGTGAGCCATCGTGCCTGGCCTATTTATTTATTTTGAGACAGAGTCTCTCTCTGTCACCCAGACTGGAGTGCAGTGGTGCAGTCTCAGCTAACTGCAACCTCTGTTCAAGCAATTCTCCTGCCTCAGCCTTTTGAGTAGCTGGGGTTACAGGCATGCACCACCATGCCCAGCTAATTTTTGTGATTTTAATAGAGATGGGGTTTCACCATGTTGGCCAGGCTGGTCTTGAACTCCTGACCTCGTGATCTGCCTGCCTTGGGCTCCCAAAGTGCTGTAATTACAGGCATGAGTGACTGCGCCCAGCCCTCATAAGTTTCAAGTTATGCACTGTTCTTTGTAGCTTAATGAAATCTCTTGCCGAATTGCCTGGGACATGAGTCATCCCTTTGACCAGCATGTTCACACTGTATGTGCTTCCTGTCCTTTAGTTACTTAGTAGTCATCTTGGTTATCAGAAAAAACAATATATATAGGGTTCAGTACTATCCAAGGTTTCAGGCATCCACTGGAGGTCTTGGAAAATATCATCTCTTATCTGTAGAAACTACTGTACTCTTAAAAATTTTAGGATAAGAGGCTGGGTGCAGTGGCTCACACCTATAATCCCAGCACTTTGGCAGGCCAAGGTGGGAGGATCATTTGAGGTCAGGAGTTCAAGACCAGCCTGGCCAATATTGTGAAACCCCATGTCTACTAAAAAAGAAAAAAAAAATTAGCCTGGTGTGGTGGCAGGTGTCTGTAGTCCCAGCTACTCGGGAGGCTGAGGCAGGAGAATTGCTTGAATCTATGAGGTGGAGGTTGCAGTGAGCTGAGATCACTCCACTGTACTCCAGCCTGGGTGTCAGGGTGAGACTCAAAAAAAAAAAAAAAAATATTTAGGATAAGGTCAAATGGCTATAATTGGACTCTCTATCTTCACCTGTATCTCTATTCCCCTAGCCCCACAACTTCGCCATGCCCAAGGCACTTAGCTAAACCTGGAGAGCGGGCATTTTGGGATTAGAGATTCTTATATACTGTACATATTCTTACATACTGTACTCCAGCCTGGGTGTCTTTTATTATAATTATAGCAAGTCATTAATACTTGATGAACTTGGTGAAAATCCATTTCCTTAGTTTTTAAAATTAAAAAAATGTAATGTAGTTTGTACATCATAAAAATACCTCCAGTGTAAATGTACAATTCAGTAATTTTTAGTAAATTTATTATATTTATTTTTTGAGACAGAGTTTCACTCTTGTTGCCCAGGCTGGAGTGCAATGGTGCAATCTTGGCTCTCCTCAGCCTCCCAAAGTGCTGAGATTACAGGTGTGAGCCACTGCGCCCAGCCAACTGATAGAGTTGTGTAGCCATCATCACAGTCTGGTATAGAACATCTCCATTCCTTCTAGAAAGTTTCTTTGCCTGGTTGTAGTCATCCCCTGTTCCCACTCCTTGCCTGTTACACCCACTGATTTGCTTTGTCACTCTAGTTTTTGCCTTTTCTAGAAATTATAAATCAGTGAAATCACTTACCAGTTTTATGTGTTTGATTTCTTTTTTTTTTTTTTTTTTGAGATGGAGTCTTGCTCTGTCGCCAGGCTGGAGTGTAGTGGCCCAATCTTGGCTCACTGCAACCTCCGCCTCCCTGTTCAAGTGATTCTCCTGCCTCAGCCTCCCGAGTAGCTGGGACTACAGGTGTGTACACCACGCCCGGCTAATTTTTTTCTATATTTAGTAAAGACAGGGTTTCACCACATTGGCCAGGATGGTCACGATCTCTTGTCCTCATGATCAGCCTCCCAAAGTTCTGGGATCACAGGCGTGAGCTGCTGTGCCTGGCTGAGCAGTAGTCTTTATTGCTTATCCATTCTCAGTTCTTGGACATTTAGATTATTTCTAGTTTTTAGCTGTTATGAATAAAGTGATAAAACTGTACAAGTTTTGTGTGAATATATGTAATCATTCTGTGTAGATAGGTGTAGAATAACTGGGCAGTACAGTAAGCTTATGTTTAACTTTTTAAGGAACCACTAAACTGTTTTCCAAAGTGGTGGTACCATTATACATTCCCACTGGCAGTGTTTGAAAGTCCTAGTTTTTTTCTACCATCTTCACAAATATTTGGTATTTTCAGTCTTCTTATTTTAGTCCTTCTGGTGGGTGTGTCCTGGTATTATGGACATTTTTTTTGCGTGCAGATTTGCCATTTGTGTTTCTTTTCTGGTGAAGGGTCTATTCCAATCTTTTGCCCTTTTTTTTTGAGATGGAGTCTCACTTAGCCGCTAAGGCTGGAGTGCCCTGGTGCGATCTTGGCTCGCTGCAACCACCATCTCCTAGGTTCACGTGATTCTCTTGTCTCATCCTCCTGAGTAGCTGGGATTACAGGCACCTGCCATCATACCTGGCTAATTTTTGTATTTTGGTAGAGACGGGTTTTCACCATGTTGGCCAGGCTGGTCTTGAACTTCTGACCTCAGGTGATCCACCTACTTTGGCTTCCCAAAGTGCTAGGATTACAGGCATGAGCCACCACACCCAGCCTCTTTTGTCCATTTTATTTTTTGAGATGGAGTTTTGCTTTTGTTGCCCAGACTGGAGTGCAATGGCATGATTTTGGCTCACCCCACAACCTCCGCCTCCCAGGTTCAAGCAATTCTCCTCCCTCAGCCTCCTGAGTAGATGGGATTACAGGCACGCGCCACCATGCCTGGCTAATTTTGTATTTTTTAGTAGAGATAGGGTTTCTCCATGTTGGTCAGGCTGGTCTCAAACTCCTGACCTCCTCCTGAGGTGATCCGCCCACATCAGACTCTCAAAATGCTAGGATTACAGGCATGAGCCACCATGCCTGGCCTCTTTTGCCCATTTAAAAAAAAATTTTTTTTAGATGGAGTCTCGCTTTGTCACCCAGGCTGGAGTGCAGTGGTGTGACCTTGGCTCACTGCAACCTCTGCATCCAGGGTTCAAGCGATTCTCCTGCTTCAGTCTCGTAAGTAGCTGGGATTAAAGGCCTGCGCAACCATGTCCAGCTAACTTTTTGTATTTTTAGTAGAGTTGAGGTTTCACCATGTTGGCCAAGCTAATCTCGAACTCCTGACCTCAAGTGATCCCCCCACCTCACCCTCCCAAAGTGCTGGGATTACAGGTGTGAACCACTATGCTTGGGCTAAAATTGGTTTCTTTGCCTTATTGAGTTATAGGATTATTTATTATTTATTAATATTTTTAGAGATGGGGTCTCGCCATGTTGCCCAGGCTGGTCTTGAACTCCTGGCTCAAGCAATCTGCCTGCCTCAGTCTCCCAAAGTGCTAGGATTACAGGCATGAGCCACTGTACCTGGCCAAGAGTTTTTTTTGTTTGTTTGTTTTGTTTTGTTTTTTTGAGACAGAGTCTCACTTTATCATCCAAGCTGGAGTACAGTGGTGTGATCTCAGCTCACTGCAACCTCCACCTCCTGGGTTCATGCGATTCTCCTGTCTCAGCCTCCCAAGTAGCTGGGACTACAGGGGCGTGCTACCACACCTGGCAGTTTTTTTTGTATCCTTTAGTAGAGACAGGTTTTACCATGTTAGCCAGGATGGTCTTGATCTTCTGACCTTGTGATCTGCCCACCTCGGCCTTCTAAAGTACTGGGATTGCAGGTGTGAGCCCTGCGCTGGCTATAGCTGGCTATATGCAGATTTTCGACTGCCCAGGGGGTCAGTGCCCTTAACTCTTAGGTTGTTCAAAGGTTAAGTGTATTATCTATGAGCTTTCCATTTCTTTAGGGCTTCTTCAGTTTCCCTAAGCAGTTTCTAGTTTCTAAATCTATAAATCCTGCCCTTTGATAGATTTATTCCTTTTTTTTTTTTTTTGTCTGAGACAGAGTCTCATTCTGTCGTGCAGGCTTGACCGCTCCCAGCCTAGTAATTATTTTCAATATGAAATAAAAGGGTACACGTCAGGTGCAGTGGCTCACGCCTATAATCCCAGCACTTTGGGAGGCCGAAGCAGATGGATCACGATGTCAGGAGATGAGAACATCCTGGCTAACATGGTGTAAGCCCATCTCTACTAAAATAAAAAAATTAGCCAAGTGTGATGGTGTGTGCCTGTAGTCCCAGCTACTCCAGAGGCTGAGACAGGAGAATCACGTGAACCCGGGAGGCGGAGGTGGGAGAATCATTTGAGCCAAGGAGTGCTGGGCTACAGTGAGAAATAATCACACCACTGCACTCTGGCCTGGGTGACAGAGTAAGACACTGTCTCTTGGTTTTTTTTTTTTTTTTTGAGACAGAGTTTCGCTCTGTTGCCAGGCTCCAGTGCAGTGGTGCAATCTTGGCTCACTGCAACCTTTGCCTCTGGGTTCAAGTGATTCTCCTGCCTCAGCCTCCTCAGTAACTGGGACTACAGGCACGCGCCACCCAGCCAGCTAATTTTTGTATTTTTAGCATAGACGGGGTTTCACCATGTTGGGCAGGATGGTCTTAATCTCTTGACCTTGTGATCTGCCTGCCTTGGTCTCCCAAAGTGCTGCAATTACAGGTGTGAGCCACCGCACCCAGTTGAGACCCTGTCTCTTAAAATAAATAAAAGAGTGAATGAATGAATGGAATTCTTTCTTATCTAAAAGTATACAGCAATAGAGGCTAACATGCAATGATTACCCAAGAGTTCCATTAAAACTTTTATTAAACTATAGAGGCTGTATTCTAAACTGTTGAAAGTTATTTATATCAGAAATATACTTATATGATGAACATGACAGAATAGAATTTGTCTGTATACTGTTGGAAATTAGATGTTTACTATGATATTTATTACTATTTGAACTTTTAAGTCTCGATTTATTGAGTTATTCCAATAATTTAATCAACTTGTTCAGGGATATAGGCCTCTACAGGATGACAGCATGTATCTGGCTAATCTTTCTAGAATCTCATAAAATATGCTTGCCCAGACCAGCTGAGGTGGCTAATCCCAGTACTTTGGGAGGCCGAGCGGGCAGATCAGGAGGTCAGGAAATCAAGATCATGCTGACTAACATGGTGAAACCTTGTCTCTACTAAAAATATAAAAAATTACCTGGGCGTGGTGGCAGGCACCTGTAGTCCCAGCTACTTGGGAGGCTGAGGCAGAAGAATCGCCTGAACCTGGGAGGCAGAGGTTGCAGTGAGCCGAGATTGCATCATTGCACTCCAGCCTGGGCAACAAGAGCCAAACTCTGTGTCAAAAAAAGAAAAAAAGGTGTGTGTGTGTGTATACATATATATATTTGACCATTGTAGCAAAGAGGCATTTAGTAGTTGATGTATTTTGAAAAAAATATTTTCCTCTCAGATCCCCCCCAAAGCATTGATTGTCTAAGTATATGAACCTTGTAGGTGAGCTGAATAATTTCTTTTTATCTTGAAGTCTTTGCTTTCTTGTTGGAAAACTGGAAAACAATGTCTAACGGAGTCATGTGGACAAAATGTCTAGTTATAAAGCCCCGTAGAACACAAAATTTTGCTTATCAGTTTCTTAGAAGATGAGCTGTTGAATGATGAGTCTTCTGTTGTCCCAACTCTGCTTATTTACCTTTAACTGGGGAATCATTCTCTGTCCTCTCCCGTTTTTTTGTATTAATAGGAAACTTCCATTTTAGAAGAATACAATATCAATTGGACTCAGAAGCTGGGAGCTGGAATTAGTGGTCCAGTTAGGTAAGAGATCCATATGAGAATTATGGCAAAATGTTGGCATGTGCAAACTCTGAAATGGCCATTTGAAATACATCTTGAATTAGACACATTAGGTGTACTAGGTTTGAGAAATAGCCTGAATTTAATAAGTACAGGTTTTTATGTTAGGCTTTTTCTCATGTATTTAGAAATTAAGTGACCAAGTCGCATGGTCTTTTTTTATGGAGTCATTTTAGATGTTGAGACTGTGGGGCCACTGTGAGAGTCACCTGTAGCCAACTGAGGCCATTATTTTTTCATTGACCCACAGCAGCGAGTTGCTATTGCATTGCTTAGTAGCTGAGGGCTGAGCATTGGCGGCTCGGCAGAGGCCGATGTCCCTACCTGCTACCCTTGGAGGCAAGTTTGTTCGGATGCACTTGGCTATATCCTTGATGAGAAGTACAAATCTCAAAGAAAAAACTTGTTAATTTTCATTGTAACATGTATGATCTCTGATTGATTTTTTCCTCCAAATCTAGAGTCTGTGTGAAGAAATCTACCCAAGAACGGTTTGCACTGAAAATTCTTCTTGATCGTCCAAAAGCTAGAAATGAGGTATGCTTTATTGCCTCGACTTAATTAAATATTTGAAATGCCTAAGAATTGTTCTTTTTGCAAGTAAGGCAGCTTCCTAGAGAGAATACAGAGATGCAAAGAAAGTTTTATGTCCAAACTTCACCTCTCTTCCCTATTCATGTTATCATTTTAGAATAGTCCTAGATCTGTCAGTATCAAAAGCCGTTGAGTCATTTCCTTTCAGCCACCTCTTGTTCTTTTAAAATTAATGTGGTTCTTGGACCCTAATGTATTCAGATTACTTCAATTTTGCCTATTTAAAAAGGTACTTGAAGTTGGAGATGAAATAGCACAAGGAAGGGTCAGGTGAATGATGTATAGAAAGTGATGCTACAGGAGGATTCTGAGGATGTTTCTAGTTTTCAAAAATATACATTGTGTTTGTTTCTGTTTGTGACAGGGTCTTGTTCTTTATTCAGTTATTACAATAATTTAATCAACTTGGTCAGGGATATAGGCCTCTACAGCATGGCAGCATATATCTGACTAGTCTTTCTAGAATTTCATAAAATATACTTGCAAAGAGGCATTTAGTAGTTGCATTTAGTAGCTCCAGGCTGGAGTGCAGTGGCACCATCACGGCTCACTACAGTCTTGACCTCCCTGGGCTCAAGTGATCCTCCCACCTCAGCCTCCTGAGTAGCTGGGATTACAGGCATGTGCCACCATGCCTGGCTAATTTCTTTTTGGATTTTTTGTAGACATGGGGTTTTGCCATATTGCCCAAGCTGTTCTCGAACTCCTGGGCTCGAGTGATCACCTGCCTTGGCCTCCCAAAGAATTGGGATTACAGGTGTGAGCCACTGCCCCTGCCTATACATTGGTTTTAAATTATCTGGATATGGTAATGACATGCTAATATGTGCAATTAAGGACTTCTTTTGCATAAACATATGTGAATAATTTCTAAAATAAAATGAGCTGTTTGCCAGATTTTCATTTGCAAATAAACGGGACAGTAGGAAGTAAATTTGTTGATGAGGTTTTATTCATGGAAAACGCATTAAGGAGATAATCTTTGAAAACACTGGCTTTTTATATCATTCTGGGTGATAAAGTTTTTATTGTAATAGGCTTGCACCTAGTGTGATCAGTTTTTGGAGAGAAGTTTGGAGAGAAATTGTTGGTATCCCCTACCTATGGAAACATTTCCTCTCTTCTCTTTAAGGTACGTCTACACATGATGTGTGCCACACACCCAAACATAGTTCAGATTATTGAAGTGTTTGCTAACAGTGTCCAGTTTCCTCATGAGTCCAGCCCTAGGTAAGACTACAAGGTATTATCATCACCTGCCCATATGTAGGCCAAGATGTAGTGGAGTTGTCCTCTCTTTTATGTACTCTGTCCCCCTCCCTCTCCTCCTTCCTACCCTCCCTTCCTCTGCTCTTCCTTCTCTCCCTCCTTTCCCCCTCAATCTCCCTTTTTGTAATTTGGAAAATTCAAGCATTTGTAAAAGCAGACAGAATGATGTAATGAATCCCCAAGTTCTCTTGATCCATCCTCAAAAGTAATCCTCTCATGGTCAGTCTAGTTTCATCTATGCCCCTACCACTTCAGGTTCCCTGATTATTCTGATTACTTTCTCATTTAAAGAAAGCATTTAAAGTGGAATTTAATTAAACAGGTTCTATTTCAAATCAGCAAAAGGGGCCCAAATATTATTCTAGGCAAAGTCTTAGAGGCTGATAAAACAAAAAGCCTTTATTGCTTAGTCTGACTTTACTTTTAAAGAAAGAAATCAACATGATTCTTTCAGTTACTAAATGTTTGGCAAGCATATTGGGTGGCATTCTAAGTCTCTTTGATGGAATTCAAAATTAAAGTATGTGTTTTTGGGGGGAGACTGAGATGTAAACCCATCATCATAGCAGTGCAATAGCTACTAAGGACAGGCATCTCTGAAATACTCTTTTTTTTTTTTGAGATGGAGTTTCACACTGTCATCCAGGCTGTAGTGCAGTGGCATGATATTGGCTCACAGCAATCTCCGCCTCCTGCATTCAAGCAGTTCTCCTGCCTCAGCCTCCCGAGTAGCTGGTACTACAGACGTGCGCCACTATGCCCAGCTAACTTTTTTGTATTTTTAGTAGAGATGGAGTTTCACCATGTTGGCCAGATGGTCTCGATCTCCTGACCTCGTGTTTCTCCCGTCTCGGCCTCCCAAAGTGCTGGGATTACAGAGCCACCATGCCCGGCCCCACATCCTGAAATATTCTAAGCGTACAAAGGAGAGGAGCTGCTAACTATAGTCTGGAAGGAGAGGTGTCTCACAGAGGCTCTGTGGAAGCCGGGACTTGAAGCAAGAGTAGGAATTTTCCGGATGGAAAAAGAAGACAGAATTTTAAAAACAAATGGGAAATCAAACAATTATTTTTCACAACTGTGCTCTGTTGGTGAAAGCATTTGGATAGAAGCTGGAAGCATATATGAAAGAAAGCTGGAAGCAAAAATCACATTAAAAAGTTTTTTTTAGAACATGAGAATTTTTGCTCTTAGTAGCTGTCTTACCTTGGACTTAGGAAGTTGTTACACACTTTGTAGATGAGATATCTTCAGGTCAGCTTCTTAATGTTTCAGGGTTTTTTTGTTTCTTTTCTTCCTTTTTTTTTTTTTTTAAACTTAACAAAATCAAATGCTTTCAAACAGGGCCCGACTCTTAATTGTAATGGAGATGATGGAAGGGGGAGAGCTATTTCACAGAATCAGCCAGCACCGGCACTTTACAGAGAAGCAAGCCAGCCAAGTAACAAAGCAGGCAAGTTAACCCCAGGTACCAATCAAACTGCCAACAAAGTTGGTTAACAAGCGCAATTTCATTGGGGGGAATAAAAGAATCCTTAAAGAAAAGCTCTATTTGACTTCTCATTGCCTGCTTTGTTATGTAATCAGAAAAGATGTTTTGACAGGAGAAATGTGACTCATTTTATACTTGGGGTGGGGGACGTGTGTTCTTAATTGGTTGTCAACTGTTTCCTGAGGCTACTGTGAGATTTCCATAAACTCTGGAGGGAAGGTGATTTTAACTCCTTAGTAGACTGCAGGTATCTCCAGGCATGTAGCTACCAAGTACTGTTATTGGACTTTGAGGTAAAATGCTGCTGATACCGTCTGAAAGATTGTATGGTATAAAAATATATTCAAAGATGCTTCCTGCCTGTGAGTCACTTTTCTGTCATTTCTTTAGATTTAATAATATACTAAGATCTTTGTAATTCTGGATTATTCCTGGTTATATTCTATTTTGACATCACATTTTATTGCTATAGAAATAATTTATGTCGCAAACAATGCTAGGAATTCAACTGATAATCACTTCTTGGAGAGGTGAAAAGCTAAACTTGCAAGGCTTATCTTCATACCAAGCAAGCAAAACAGAAAATTAGGAAGCACAGCCCAATTGCTTCTTAATAAAAAATTCTTCCAAGTTTTCTGTGAACCTTACGCAATTTTGGATGCCTCCTTTCTGGTAGGGAGGAACTGATATTTGGATTGCTGAGAAAATTCCATATTGAGAGTTAAAGAACAGGTAGAATCTATTCCTTCTGTTTGATTTTTAAAATTATACCTTTAATTTTTTCAAGTATTAGGATTAAAGGATGAGCTCTGATAATCTTCGATAAAACAAAACCCCTTCAAATCCACATAAACAGGCAACATTTTCAACAAGTATGATGAGCAAAATGAGTTTCCAGTATTAGCTGGAAAAACCCAGTCAGCTGATTTCTTGACTTTCAGCTCCCTAGAGAGTGCCATTCTTGTCTGAGCCAGGCCATCCTGCCTGTAGCCCTGCTGTGGGAAACCCGCACCTGCTGACCATTGCTCAGCTTAGGTGTTTCTTCTGCAGTGCCTGTCATACCTCAGATGAATGAAAGTGAGAGCATTTCATTGTTTCATTTCTTACAGGATTTACCCATCAGTTTACTCTGACAAAGATTGCTGTACCATCATATTTTTCTTTCTGTTTGACAGAATACAAGTTGCAGTTAAACTAAGCTTAATCCATTTCTGTTTCTTGGTATTCCAAGTCTTTCTTAATTTCTGCTTTAAAATTGAAACTGAACACAGTCTTAATGAAGGCTTGTTTTTTAACATCCTGAGTTCTCTACACCCGGGGTGTTAAAGAGTGATCTTTTCTAAGAAGCGGGTGTTCCATTGTGTCTTTTTTCAGATAGCTTTGGCTCTGCGGCACTGTCATTTGTTAAACATCGCGCACAGAGACCTCAAGCCCGAAAATCTGCTTTTTAAGGACAACTCTTTGGTGAGAAGACTTGTTTTTCTGCATTTTAGTGCTGCTACTCTTAACATAGTTCGGGAGTGGGTGTGTTTGGAGTGCTCTGAATTCATGGTGAAGAAGGATTAGGCCAAAGTGCCTCAAACAGCTTAACCCATTCCGTTGCTAGAAGCTCAGAGAAGCTGTACTACTCCTGGCATTGATAATTTTGGATGATACTGATATGTATTTGTGGGACTTAGGATTTTAGATATTATTTGGGAAGGGGCAGGAATCTATATGCTGTTATGTATTACCTTGAAATTTGATGGTTTCATTTGCTGTTTTCCCTTTCAGCCCTGTCCCCTGCCCCAAGTCCCACCAGATAAGTTGCTCTGGCTCTCATGAAGCTTACGGCAGATATTAAGAGTGAAGCAGCACCCCGGATAGATGAGAGGTGATGGGCTCTTAGAGTGAAGGGGCACTAGGCGAAGCCTTGATTTTAGTGCTGTCCTTAGGAGTTCTAAAGCAAAGATAGGTGTGTGAGTGGGTAGGAATTCCTTCTGCATTGCTAAGAACAGTTCCTCAACGTGAATCATTGTCTCCAGACCTGGGACATGTTATTTTCATAAGCTCGCATCTCAGCCAGAAAGAAACTTGTTAGAGCTCAGGGTAACCTGTCTTATACCTGGATTTTCCTTTAATATTTACTGAGCACTCTGGAGCAGTGACTCCCATTTTTTAAAATTTCAGGATGCGCCAGTGAAGTTGTGTGACTTTGGATTTGCCAAAATTGACCAAGGTGACTTGATGACACCCCAGTTCACCCCTTATTATGTAGCACCACAGGTAAGCATGTGCTGTTTCTGTATTAAGATCTGTTACCCAGCTGCCCATGGACTCGTGTTCCTTCTATTCTACAGCATAAGTAAGCATATAGTACAGATGGGATGGGGAGAACTTAGCTTTAGAGACCGACAGATTTCTTTATTTGATGTAGACCTTTTATTCTTTTAAAATCGACTTTATTGAGCTATGATTTAGAAGTATGATTTACATACAGTAAAGTACCTCTACTTCAAGAAGAGTTTGATGAGTTGTGACAAATATATACCCCGTATGACAACCACCACAATGAAGATGCAGAACGTGTCCCTCACTTCACAAGCTGCCTGTGCCACTTTGCAGTCAGTCCCCTCCCAGCTTAACCCCTGGTCCTAGGCAACCACTGACCTGCTTTCTGTTGTTATTGGTTAGTTTTGCCCGTTGAAGAATTTCATAAAAATATAATCATGGACTTTGTATGTTTCATTTCTTTTTCTTAGCATGTTTTTGAGATTCATCCATGTTCCTGCATTTATCACTCATTACTTCCTTTTCATTGCCAAGTAGTATTCCATTATATATCTAAGGTGCATTTGTTTTTTCCATTCACTGACTGACAGGATTTGGGGTTGTTTCTCATTTTTGGCTATTATGAAGAAAGCTGCTAGGAACACTCATTTACAGTTTTTGGGGGACATGTTCCCCCATGCCTGTATCTTTTTTCCAAAATGGTTGCACCATTTTATGCTTCTAGCAGCAATGTATAGTGTTCCAGTTGTTTTACATTTTTACTAACGCCTCATGCTCTTTGCTTGTCAGCACTTGTCATCTTAGCCATTCTGATAGGAGCAGAATATTACTTCATTATGGTTTTAAACACGACATTTTCCTGATGGTGACTGTTTTGGAGCACTTTTTGTACGTGTTTAGTAGCCATTGTGTTGAGAAGTATGGATATTCATCTTTTGCCCTTTTGTTATTGTTGGTTTCTCATTAAAGAATTTGAGGTATAAGAATTTTTAAATACTCTGGACATGTTCTTTGCCATGTGTATGTTGTATTCTTACTGCTACTGTAACATATTGCCACAAACTCAGTAGCTAAAAACAACAGAAATTTATTATCTTATACTTCTGCAGATGAGAAGTCTGAAATGGTACTCAGCGCTATAATCAAGGTGTCAGCAGGAATGTGTTCCTTCTGGAGGCTCTAGGGGAGAATCCATTTCCTACCTTTTCTAGCTTCTAGAGGCTGCCTACCTTATTTGGCTTGTAGCCTCTTCCTTCATCATCAAAGGCAGTAGCGTAGCATCTTCCAGTGTCTCTCTCTATGACTTTGACCTTCTTGCCTGCGTCTTACGAGGACCCTACTGATCACGCTGGCCTTACCTGGATAACTCCACATTTTAAGATTCTTAATTCTTCTGCAATACGGGGTAACATAATCCCAGGGATGATAACATGGACATACATCTTGGGGGGCCCATTATTGTGCCTTCCATATACATATATATATATATATGTGTGTGTGTGTGTGTGTGTGTGTGTGTGTGTGTATATATATATATATATATATGTGTAATATTTCTTGCAGCCTGTGATTTGCCTTTTAATTTTCTTAATGGCCTTTGAATAGCAGAAGTTTTGAATTTTAATTTTCTTTTTTTTTTTTTTTGTGACAGAGTTTCGCTCTTGTTGCCCAGGCTGGAGTGCAATGGCGCATTCTCGGCTCACCGCAACTTCTGCCTCCTGGGTTCAAGTGATTCTTCTGTCTCAGCCTCCCAAGTAGCTGGGATTACAGGCATGCGCCACCACGGCCAGCTAATTTTTTGTATTTTTAGTAGAGACGGAGTTTCACCATGTTGGCCAGGATGGTCTGGATCTCTTGACCTCATGATCCACCCGCCTCAGCCTCCCAAAGTGCTGGGATTACAGGCGTGAGCCACCACACCCAGCCAGTTTTCAATTTTAATCAGGTTTATTTCACCACTTTTTTTTTTAATGCTTAGTACTTTTTGTTCCTAAGATCCATGGGCATAAATATTTTCTCTGATGTTTTCTTATAAGAGGTTATAGCTTTAGCTTGTACATTTGGGTCTGTAATTCATTTGAGTTTGTGTGTGTATGAAATGAGAGACCAGGTTCTTTTTTTCCCCCTTAGGGATGTCAAGTTGTTGCAGCAGCATTTGTAAAAGGACTGTCCTTGCATCATTGAATTCCCTTGCAGTTTAGTTGAAAACCAGTTGGCTATATATCTGTTGGTCATTTCAGGATTCTGTTCTGTTTAATATATGTGTCTACAGCAAGAGCATCTGAATTATTTTAGCTTTTTTTTTTTTTTTAGATGGAATCTTGCTTTGTTGCCTAGGCTGGAGTGCAGTGATGCAGTCTTGGATCACTACAACTTCCGCCCCCTGGGTTCAAGCAGTTCTCCTGCCTTAGCCTACCTAGTATCTGGGATTACAGGTACCCAGCACCACACCTGGCTAATTTTTTTATTTTAGAGGAGGGGTTTCACATGTCAGCCGGGCTGGTCTTGAACTCCTGACCTCAAGTGATCTGCCTGCCTTGGCCTCCCAAAGTGCTGGGATTACAGGCACGAGCTAGCGTGCCTGGCCTATAGCTTTATATTAAGTCTTGACTTCAGATTTATTCATTTTCAAAATTGTTTTGGCTATCCTAGATCCTTTGCATTTCTCTACATTTTAAAATTCACTTCTCTATAACAGAAAAGCTTCCTGGGGTTTGACTGGGATTGTGTTTAATCTATAGATGAATTTGGAGAGAATTGATACCTTAACAATACAGAAGTCTCCCAATTGATGAACAAGGTATATAGCTCTCCATTTATTTAGGTCTTTAATTTTTCTCAAAAATGTTTATACTTTTTAACATTATAGGTTTTGCAAATATTTTCTTAAATTTATCCTTAAATTTTGTTTTTGGATGCTATTAGAAATGGTATTTTAAAAGCTTTTTGCTGGGCTTGGTGGCTCTGCCTATAATCCCAGCACCTTGGGAGGCTGAGGTGGGCAGATCACCTGAGGTCAGGAGTTCGAGACCAGTCTGGCCAACAGGGTAAAAACACATCTCTACCAAAAATAAAAAAATTAGCTGGGTGTGGTGGCAGGTGCCTGTAATTCCAGTTACTCGGGAGGCTGAGGCAGGAGAATCGCTTGAGCCTGGGAGGCAGAGGTTGCAGTGAGACAGGATCACGCCACTGCACTCCAGCCTGGGCAGCAAAGAGCAAAACTCTGTCTAAAAAAAGAAATTCATTTTCTGACTGTAACTAGTTTACAGAAATACTAGTGATTTTTTATTTTTATTTTTTGAGAGCCTAAATGTGGGGCATGCTTCTTCTGTTGCTCAGCCTTTAGTGCTGGGATTGGGTTACATCAGTCTACTCAAGAGTTGAGCTGAATTTGAGTTTTGTTGTTGCTATGGTTGTCTTCAGTGCCCCACTGGCATGGGATTCCTGTCCTGTTTAACCTTATGGTTAGGTGGGGTCTGGGATGCCATTTTTTTTTAATGGATTTTTTTTTTTTTTTTTTTAAGACGGAGTTTCGCTCTTGTTGCCCAGGCTGGAGTGCAATGGCACGATCTCGGCTCACCGCAACCTCCGCCTCCTGGGTTCAGGCAATTCTCCTGCCTCAGCCTCCTGAGTAGCTGGGATTACAGGCATGCGCCACCATGCCCAGCTGATTTTTTGTATTTTTAGTAGAGACAGGGTTTCACCATGTTGACCAGCATGGTTTCGATCTCTTGACCTCGTGATCCACCCGCCTCGGCCTCCCAAAGTGCTGGGATTACAGGCGTAAGCCACCACGCCCGGCTTTAATGGATTTAAAAAAAAAATATTCCACTTAAGTGCACCTATACCTCAAAATACCTCAAAGAGGATCTCTCTTTACAGTGTTGGCCCCCACTTAGCAGTAGATTGCTGTCAGTTACTGCTTGGTGCCTGCAAGCCTGCAGAAAGGGAGAAGGCAGTGAGGGACCAGGAGGTATCTCTGTTTCTCTGTTATTGGGCAGGACCTGTGTTCTTGAGTCTCATGAATATCTGGTGAAAGTCTATGCAGAAGAGCATGGGAGTAGACATGACTCTTCCTTGTTTCTATGGCTCCTAGAGGGTTTGTGCTCTCATCCTAGCCCACACTTTGCCTTTAGCAATTTGTTAAAAACATAGCTGAACTCTTTTTACCCAAATGATATATGATATCACTTCCTCCAGGGATCTGCCATAGGCGAGCCAGCATTCACTCTCCATTCTCTCCTTGGAAGGGCCTGACTTAAAGATTTCAGAATAATTGGTTGCCCTGAGACCTGATCCTTGATGGGTCCAAAAAAAAAAGTAATGATTTTATAATTTATCTTTGATGCTTTCCAGCTTTCTCTATCTTAGACAGAAACAGAAGTCCCAATAGTTTGGGTGGGAGGAAGGTGAGGATCAAAAAACTACCTGCCGGGTCCTATGCTTATAACCTGGGTGATGAAATAATACTTACACCAAACCCCTGTGACACCACTGCCGTTCACCTGTATAATCAACCTGCACATGTACCCCTAAACCTAAAATAAGTTTTTTTTTAAAAAAAAGTCCCCGAAATTTGATTATATGTGTATTCTTGTTCCTTTGTTTTTCCTGCCAGGGGTCTGTTGGGTTCCTTGGATCCAAATAAAAATAGGAAATTTTTCAGACATCATCTCTTCAAAGATTTTTCTACTCTTCTCTCTACTTGCTTTCTGAGACTTCCAATTACATATATGTTAGACTGTACAGGGAACTGGGGTTCTGATCTTTTGGATTTTCATCCATTTTTCTCTTTCTCCCTTCCCTTCCCTTTTTCCCTACTGATACATACTCAGTAGTAGGATTGCTGGATGATAAGGTATTTCTAGTTTTAATTTTTTGAGGACCCTTCCCTCTGTTTTCCATGTTGGTTATACTAATACACATTCCTACAAACAGTGTACAAAGACTCCCTTTTCTCCACTCCACATCGTTGTCAGCACTTGTTATCTTTTTTATAATAGCCATTGTAACAGGTGTGGGGCAATACTTCATTGTGGTTTTAATTTTTAATTTTTTTTTTTTTTTTGAGATGGAGTCTCCCTCCCATCACGCAGGCTGGAGTGCAGTGGCACAATCCTGACTCACTGCAACCTCTATCTCCCAGGTTCAAGTGATTCTCCTGCCTCAGCTTCCTGAGTAGCTGGGATTATAGGTGCATCCCACCATGTCCGGCTAATTTTTGTATTTTTAGTAGAGACGGCATTTCGCCATGTTGGGCGGGCTGATCTCAAACTCCTGACCTCAGGTGATCCACATGCGTAGGCCTCCCAAAGTACTAGGATTACAGGTGTGAGCCACCGCACCCTGCCTCACTGTGGTTTTAATTTAGTTTTTGATATATCTGTTGGCCATCCATATGTCTTTTTTTGAGAAATGTTTATCAGGTCCTTTGCCCACTTTTTATTTTTATTTATTTATTTATTTATTGAGAGACAGAGTTTTACTCTTGTTGCCCATGCTGGAGTGCAGTGGCGCAATGTTGGCTCACTGCAACCTTCACCTCCTCGGTTCAAGTGATTCTCCTGCTTCAGCCTCCCAAGTAGCTGGGATTATAGGCGCCTGCCACATGCCCAGCTAATTTTTTTGTATTTTTTGTGGAGACAGGGTTTCATCATGTTGACCAGGCTGGTCTCGAACTCCTGACCTCAGGTGATGTACCCACCTTACCCTCTCAAAGTGCTGAGATTACAGGCATGAGCCACTGTGCCCGGCCTATTTTTTTCTTTAATATTTTTGTCCTACAAAAGACTCCATTAGCTCGTTTTTAAAATGCAGTGTATGAAAATTTCATTCTTTTAATTTTGGCAATTTTAGTGGATATGTAGTGGTATTTATTTGTAGGTTTTTTTTTGGGGGGGTGGGGATGGAGTCTTGCTGTATTGCCCAGGCTGAAGTACAGTGGTGCAGTCTTGGCTCGCTGCAACCTCCACCTCCTGGGTTCAAGTGATTCTTCTGCCTCAGCTTCCTGAATAGCTGGGATTATAGGTGCATGCCACCACATCTGGCTAATTTTTTATTTCTAGTAGAGACGGGGTTTCACCATGTTGGTCAGGCTGGTCTCGAACTCCTGACCTCTTGATCCACCCACCTCAGCCTCCCAAAGTGCTGGAATTACAGACATGAGCTACCACACCTGGCCTCTTTATAGATTTAATTTGAATTCCCTAATGAGTAATGATGTCTACCATCTTTTCTTTTGTGTGAACATTTTTGTGTGCAGCTGCCTTCTGTATATTTTCTTTGGGAAGTGTCTGTTTGGACCTTTTCTGTATTTACAAAATTGGGTTGTTTCTTTTCTTTTCTTTTTTTTTTTTTAGAGTCTCGCTCTTTCGCCAGGCTGGAGTGCAGTGGTGTGATCTTGGCTCACTGCAACCTCCGCCTTCTGGGTTCAAGCGATTCTCCTGCCTCAGCCTCCCAAGTAGCCGGGACTACAGGCGTGTGCCACAATACCCAGCTAATATTTTTGTATTTTTAGTGGAGACGAGTTGACCAGGATGGTCTGGATCTCGACCTCGTGATCTGCCTGCCTCGGCCTCCCAAAGTGCTGGAATTACAGGCATGAGCCCACCGTGCCTGGCCTTTATTTTCTTATTGAATTTCAGAGTTCTTTGTATGTTTTGGATATGATTTTTCTTTTTTTGGAGACAGGGTCTTGCTCTGTCATCCAGGCTGGAGTGCAGTGGCACAATCACAACTCACCTGTAGCCTTAATCTCTTGGGCTCAAGCGATCCTCCTACCTCAGCCTCCTGAGGAGCTGGGACCATAGGTATACGCCACCACGCCTGGCTAATTAAGAAATTTTTTTTTTTTTTTGAGAGATGGGGCCTCACCATGTTGTCCAGGCTGGTCTTGAACTCCTGGGCTCAAGTGATCCTCCTGCCTCAGCCTCCTAACTTGCTGGGATTACAAGCATGGTCCACCACATCTGACTGAGTCTCTTTTTTTTTTTTTTTTAAACTCTTCCAGGCTGTCAGGAGATGGATATGAATCTTTTATTATATCTGTGCTTTGCAAAGATTTTCTCCCAGTCTGTGGCATATCTTTTCATTCTTTTAACAGTATTTTTTGAAGAGCAGAAAATTCTAATTTTGATGAATGCCAGTTTATCAGAAAACTTTTTTAGGGCCTGTGCTTTTGGTTTCCTATGTTAAAAGTCTTTGTATGTTTTCTTCTAGAAGTTTTATGTAGTATTAGGTTTTACATTTAGGTTTGTGATCCATATTGAGTCAGTTTGTATATAATGCATAAGGTATGTATCCAAGTTCACTTATTAGCATTTGGATATCCAGTTGTTTGAGCACAATTTGTTGTTCTGTTTTTAGTTAGTGCGGCGTTTGTTTTTTTTTTTTTGGACGGAGTTTTGCTCTTGTCGCCTAGGCTGGAGTGCAGTGGTGCGATCTCGGCCCACTGCAACCTCTGTCTCCCGGGTTCAAGTGATTCTCCTATCTCAGCCTCCCAAGTAGCTGGGATTACAGACGCCCACTACCACACCCTGCTAATTTTTTGTATTTTTAGTAGAGATGGGGTTTCGCCATGTTGGGTAGGCTGGTCTCGAACTACTGACCTCAAGTGATCCGCCCACGTTGGCCCCTTTAAGTGCTGGGATTACAGACATGAGCCACTGAGCCCAGTTTGTTGCTCTAATTTTTTTTTTTTTTAGACGGAGTCTCACTCTGTCACCAGCTGGAATGCAGTGGCATGATTTCAGCTTACTGCACCCTCTGCCTCCCAGGTTCAAGTGCTTCTTCTGCCTCAGCCTTCTGAGTAGCTGGAACTACAGGTGTGCACCACCACGCCCAGCTAATTTTTGTATTTTTAGTAGAGATGGGGTTTCACCATGTTGGGCAGGCTGGTCTGGATCTCTTGACCTCATGATCGGCCTGCCTTGGCCTCCCATAGTGCTGGGATTACAGGCATGAGCCACCACGCCCAGCTCTGTTTTAATTTTTATCTTTTAAGCCCCACCCTCAGAAGCAGCCATTAATGAAGAAGCTGTCCTTTCTCTGCAGCATTGCTTTTGAGCCTTCATAAAAAATCATTGAACATATATGTATGAGTTTATTTTTGGACTCGTTGTTCAGTTCCATTGATCTCTCTTTCTGTCTTTACCCCAATAACTCATTGTGTTGATTACTACAGCTTGAATTCCCTAATGAGTAATGATGTCTACCATCTTTTCTTTTGTGTGCGCAAAAGAAATTAATACAGATTAATAATATAAGTTAATACAAATTAATAATTCTTGAAATCAAGTAGTGTTGGTCCTCTACTTTTGTTCTTCATTTTCAAAGTTGTTTTTGCTATTCTGACTTCTTTGCATTTCCATGTAAACTTTACAGTCAGCTGTTGATTTCTATAAAAAACTACTGGGAGTTTTGACTGGGGTTGTTTTAGAGCTGTCATTCAATTTGGAGGTGCTAAGATTTTAGTGATACTGAGCCTTCTGACCTATAAGCAAGCTGTATCAGTCCATTGATGTTTGCCTCATAATTTTATTCAGCAATATTATATAGTCAGTTTATAGGTCCCTCACATCGTTGTGAGATTTATTCTTAATGTTTAATATATTTTCTGCTGTTGTGAATGGTGTTTTATTTTTCAGGTTTAATTCATTCACTTTGTTGTTCTTGTGTAAAAACTCTATGTGGTGGTCACAGTTGGAGCCCAGCTCCTCTGCGTGGAGACTGTGGTGTAGGTTTTTATAAGATGGTCAGTGAATTTCTGTTAGGTAAGATAGCTGCAGGTCTTAGAGATGGCATTGAAGGTGGCCTTTGCAAAGTTGCCCAAGGTGGCAGTGCAACCCCCAGCTAAGCTGGAGCAGCTGTATCTTCCATCCACGCAGCTTCGTGGGCACAGGGGCCGAGACGGTATCAAGTAGGTCTGGGTGTGGGATTGCTAATGTGCCCACCTCTGAAGTCCCTCCTCTTGGGACATTGGAGAAGTTGGCCAGGATGATGGTCCCACAGTGGCAGTGGCTACCTCCTTGGAGCACTGAACACCTAGACTGATGTGACTGTTGTAGTCCCTGATTGTGACAGATGCCTTGAAGCTGATCTGGACAGTTCAGATCTGCTTTTGCACAGGTGTAAGGGATACCCCCAGGAAAAAGTCAGTGTTCTCAGACTACTTGATGGGCAAGAATAAGAGAGGAATCTTCTCTAGGAACTTGATCTTTATGTACTTGACCTGGGTCTTTCCTTGGCTGATGGATAAATTACTGGTTTTAAGAAAAAAAGTTTTTAGAAGCGTAGTGTTTATGTGGAGGTTTTTTTTTTTTTTTTTTTTGTTGGCTGATTGCCAGTTGTCTACCTTCTTCAGTCTTATAGTAGCCTGTCTCAAGGCAGGTTATCGGTGGTGTGATTTTCAGTAAGTGGTCCCCTTTGGTCTGACTCTTGACAGGTACTGGAGGCGCAAAGAAGGCATCAGAAGGAGAAATCTGGCATCATACCTACCTCACCGACGCCCTACACTTACAACAAGGTACCGGAAGAGATATTTCTCTTCATTAAGCAGATGCAACCTCTCCTCTTTAGTGAGGTGTTTGTAGCCTTCTGGGAATGTGGCCAATTCCATTCTCACCTCTTGATTTTCCTGCCCCAAGGAAGCAGCCAGACTTGCAGAAAAGTATTTGGAATTCAAGTTTTTGTTTGTTGAAATACTAAATAAGGTTTGTACTCATTTTGCTTTTGCAGCAGTAATTAGGAGCTGTGATCACCCATCAGGTTATTTTTTTGACTGTCTGTACAATCCACTGGCCACACTGAAAAGATGTGGTTGGCTTGTGTTTTGAGGGGTAGGCCATTTCTGAGACACACAAGTTAGAGAACAGTTTGTGGTCATTTATGGTACTATTCTTTCTTACTTCATAAAATACCCAGTAAAGAACAGTATCTGATACACACAGCAAGGGCTCCTAAATGTTACTTGGTACTATTGTGGTTCTTAATCTGTAGCCCACAGTTGTTTTTTTTTTGAGACAGAGTCTCGCTCTATTGCCCAAACTGGAGTACAGTGGCATTTTCTCAGCTCACTGAAACCTCTGCCTCCTGTGCTCAGGTGATTCTCCTGCCTCAGCCTCCCAAGTAGCTGAGATTACAGGCTCATGCCACCACACTTGGCTAATTTTTGTATTTTTAGTAGAGATGGGGTTTCTCCACGTTGGCCAAGCTGGTCTCAAAACTCCTGACCTCAAGTGATCCACCCGCCTCAGCCTCCCAAAGTGCTGGGATTAGAGATATGAGCCACTGTGCCTGGCCTGTGGCCCTTACATTGATCCTGTCTATTCTTTCTTTTTTTTTTTTTCCCTTGAGACAGAGTCTTGCTTTGTCACCTAGACAGGAGTGCAATGGTGCAATCTCTACTCACTGTCACTTCCTTCTCCTGAGTTCAAACAATTCTCCTGCCTTAGTCTCCAAAGTAGCTGGGATTACAGGCACCTGCCACCATGCCCGGCTTATTTTTTGTATTTTTAGTAGAGACCGGGTTTTGCCCTGTTGGCCAGGCTGGTCGTGAACTCCTGATCTCAGGTGACCCACCTGCCTCAGCCTCCCAAAGTGCTGGGATTATGGGCATGAACCACTGCACTCACCTGATCCTGTCTATTCTAAAGCACAAGAGGTTTCGGGCCTCTTGAAACAGGCCCTGGAGTCACTGAGTAAGTAGATCAGAAAAAAAATGATGCTACTTGGGGACTTGAGGCTAGCTATAGATGACAGAGAAGGGCCTGAGAATGGTAAAAAGGCAGTAGGCTGGGACACTTGCTGTGGCTCCACTACTCTTTATGTGACATTGTTGAGGTCACTTGGTTTCACTCTTGACAGAAGGCCTGAGAGATGACATGATCTCTGCAGTATTAGTTGCCTTTCTGGAAAGTGAGGGATTGAAGGTCCCTTTCCACCCCTGTAATTTTATACTGTGATTCTGTTCTACAGCATGAGTTATGTCATCCACAAATATCTACTAGTATAATGTGAAAACATGGGCAGGCCAGGTGCCATGGCTCACGCCTGTAATCCCAGCACTTGGGGAGGCCAAGACAGGCAGATCATGAAGTCAGGAGTTCGAGACCATCCTGGCCAACATGGTGAAACCCTGTCTCTACTAAAAATACAAAAAATTAGCTGGGCATGGTGGTGTGCGCCTGTAATCCCAGCTACTCGGGAGGCTGAGGCACAAGAATCACTTGAACCAGGGAGGAGGAGGTTGTAGTGAGCCAAGATCGCGCCACTGCACTCCAGCCTGGCAACAGAGCGAGATGCTGTCTCAGAAAAAAAAGGAAAGAAAGAAAACATGGGTGAGAGTAGCTGAGACGCCCCGTTATCCAGCCTTTGCTCAAAGTAGCACACAGCTGTGGTGTGAGGGGTTGTGGGGCCCCAGTGGCAGGCTCACTTCTCAGAGCAGCACACAGCTGTGGTGTGAGGGAGTGGCAGGCTCACCGGGCTGCCATCTTAGGCAGATACCTCTTTTATCTCATCGTTCAAGAAAGGCTTGAATTGAAGCCTCTGCAGACCCAGTTTTCAAAGCAAATAGAATTGCATTTAACCGAAATAGGAGTCCTTTTTTTATGCAGTGATTATAGGCCATGGAGTCACGTTACCACCTGCAGACATGGTAGTTGGTAGCAGTTTTGTTTTTTTCCACAGTTTCTACCCCCTGAATGGTGTAAGAGCTTGCAGATGGACTCAGTGAGTCCTTCATGGTCAAAGGAATGCATTTCGATCTTCTGTTCTTCCCTCCAGTCCTCTCCATGATCTGTATCAAACTGCTTTGGGCCTTTACGAAGTGGCCTGTGCTATATTGTAGGTGAGCCTACCTGTGTCTTAGTCGCTTTGTTTCTACATACAGGTTTCACAGCCAGCTGGTTTGTATCTATTACTTTTATGGCTGGGGCAAAGCATCCTATACCTGTACACAAGGATCAGATAGATGCTTGGGCCTGAAGAGTGAGAACCAAAGTACCTGTTTATTTCATCCCAGGCTGGCTTTGTATGACGGGATGCATGTATGTAGTATTGGTAGCTTATTGAAAATATGGAGAGAAAGGCTAGTTCTCTTAAGACTTCCTTCAGCTTTCCTTGTCTGTTAAGTGACTCTAGGTGATAGCAGCCTGTATATTGCAGGGGTTATTTCTGGGCCTGTCATGGAGGCTTTATTTGGGGGCTCTGCTTCTGCTGTGAGTGACCATTTTCTTTTTTGTTTTCAGAGCTGTGACTTGTGGTCCCTAGGGGTGATTATCTATGTGATGCTGTGCGGATATCCTCCTTTTTACTCCAAACACCACAGCCGGACTATCCCAAAGGATATGCGGAGAAAGATCATGACAGGCAGTTTTGAGTTCCCAGAGGAAGAGTGGAGTCAGATCTCAGAGATGGCCAAAGACGTTGTAAGGAAGTGAGTTTGCGGGCTGCTGGGCAGGGAGGCCGAGGAGGCCTCCAGGTGGTGGAGCTCAAGAGAATGTGGGTGGAGAAAAGTCGTTGGTTTCTCAGGCAGGCTCCTTCCCGTTTTAATATTACAGAAATTTCTCTGGAGCCTGAGGTGACTGTTCTCAGTGTCTACACCTCGGTGCGAACGAAGCTTTCCTTCTTCCTGTTGCATCCCTAGACTTTGTCCCCAGGGTGTGAACCCAGGTCCCTCTGTAGCCAGTCTTGGCACATTAATTCAAGACCCTAAATTAGAAACCTGGTGTGCTCTCCTTCTTGCATGTGAGCCGGCACGTCATTTGGGACACATGATGCCAGAAAGTGAACTAGGTGCTGAGATCATGACACCACATTTGGTTTTTCATTCCTTGGATGCTGTGGGCATGTGGGTTTGTCAGGCCTGGATCCCACCCTTTACCGTCCCATGGCCTGTTGGTTGCTCTGACATATCTTTTTTTTTTTTTTTTTTTGAGACGGAATCTTGCTCTGTTGCCCAGGCTAGAGTGCAGTGGGTCAACCTTGGCTTACTGCAACCTCTGCCTCCTGGGTTCACGTAATTCTGCTGCCTCCGTCTCCCAAGTGGCTGGGATTACAGGCACACGCCAGCACGCCCGGCTAATTCTTGTATTTTTAGTAGAGACGGGGTTTCACCATGTTGGGCAGGCTGGTCTCAAACTACTGACCTCAAGTGATCTGCCCACCTCAGCCTCCCAAAGTGCTGGGATTACAGGCATGAGCCGCCACACCTGGCTGCTCTGATGTATCTTAAGATGGGAAGATTTAATAAAGAATTACGGCTAGTGAAAATAAGAAAAATAAAAAAGACAAAAATAGAAAAGAATTACAGCTAGTGTGTAGATGAGGGAGAGTTGGCATTCAGAGTCCTTTGGTAACTGGAGGGCTAGGTAAGATGTCAGACCTAAATTGGAATATGTTTGTTTTTCCACCCACATGTGTGGGAGGCTTGGTTGCCTGTGGCCTTAGGCACTGCAACCGTCTTCCCACTGCTGGGGCTTCACTGAGAAGTTTCTCCGTTGTTGGTCAGTTTCTTCCTCTGTGATGGGATGAAGGTGCGTGTTTAGGGCAGTACCTGAGAGCTGTCTCCTGACAGCACTGCCATTTCTCCATGCTCCCTTTCAGAAGGGAGCTTGTCCTGTTGATTGGAGGGTTGGGGGTTGGGGGGTTGGGAGCAGGTTCTGTGTGCTATAAAGAGGTACTGTTTTCTAAAGAGACAAGTAAAAGATTTTAGGAAAGTGGGTGCAATGATTAAATCACCATCTGTCCTCACATGCTGTTTCCTTGCTGTATTCCCTGCTATTTGACCAAAACCTCAATGTCCTGGAAGTAGTTCTTTGCCAGTTTTCTGTAGAATACATTTCCTGTCTGTAGAGCAACACTGATTATCTTTTTGGTTTTGGGATTTTCCAAATAATCCTTTCTTTATAATCTGAAGCCCTCTGTTCAGAATGATCCAGAAGAAGGTTGCAGGCAAGCTGAGGAGCAGTTAGGCATGTTGTCCTGACATTTGTAATGAGAGGAGATGGAGTTGGAAGGAGGGAACGTGCTGAGATGAGCTAGGAACCGCATCAGCGGGAATGAATGAGATGGAAAGAAGCATGATCTGAAGGCAGATGGCACAGAAGTAGCACCCTGGGCTTAGAAGGAATGCCATCCCCATCTCAGAGACTCTTGGAATAATGGGTTCATGTCCTGCCATATGGTGCTATCTAAGAGTTTTATCAAGTGTAGCAACCTGCTTTTTCAGAACCTCATGACCCTTCAACTAATTTTGCAGCCACTATCAGACAAAAGAGCACTTGGAATTCCTTTTGGAAGTTAGAGTCCATTGTCCTAGAAATCTCACTATGGAGATTCAAGGTCTTAAACCCTAGAACTCAGAAGTACCACTGGATTAAGCCCTTTTCTACCATTTTAATCTCACTTTTTCCAGTATAGAAAGGACTGCCTCAAGCCACAGTACCCCTGGAATTGGCTGGAGACTAGAATCCCCGCTGTGCTCTGCAGGTGGAAAGCCTAGGCTTGCAGAAGTCAGTGGGAAGTCAGAACCAGCTAGAGCTGTTTAGAGGCAGGCCCAAGAACTCCCTATGGCCTCTTGATAGTAGCAACTGTGCGTGGCAGCCCTGTTGCCATTTTCTCTACAGGCTCCTGAAGGTCAAACCGGAGGAGAGACTCACCATTGAGGGAGTGCTGGACCACCCCTGGCTCAATTCCACTGAGGCCCTGGATAATGTGCTGCCTTCTGCTCAGCTGATGATGGACAAGGTTTTGAATGATGCTTATTTATTGGCTGAAAAGGCTGTGTTGGGAAGGAATGCTGGGGCTTGACTTAGCGAGGGGCTAAAGTCAAAACAGTGCACAGGACACGATCCTTCCCAAAGAAACATCTCTGGTTTCCTGAGAGTTAGGATCCAAAATAAGGAACTTCTTTCGGTAAAAGACCAAATCAAGGCCTGGTGAATATGCACTTAGGGGCACTCAAAGGAATAGCCTCCATATTTCTGCAAAGGGACTGGGGGCACAGAGCAGTTTAAGATACCCTCCCTTCCCCTGAGGCTTTAAACAAGACTGGCTGGGAAGGCAAGGCCAATAAACATGAAACAGAGGGAACATTTCAAACATCAGAGCTTTGCATGTTAAATTTTCTGTGAATGCTGTGGGAATTCAGAAAAAGAGCACATCTTTGAAGGGATGTAATTTGCCCAAAGAGAAGACAGAACCCCTCACATGTATTAACTGTCTGTTATGTGTCAGCATTTGAGCTCTTTCTCATATTCAGGCATGTGCTGTCCTTGAAGAATTTGAGTAGACAGTGTAAATGCCTGTGTGTGGTAAACAACATAAGCAAAAAACAGAGATCCAAATACATCATTGGGAAAAACAACTTGGCCTCACTAATGGGAAGTTAATGAGATGGGTGTGACAGGGCCAGGCTTTGCAAGTGGACAGAGGGGTTTAAGTCTTAGTGGGATGCAACTGAGAGGTCATGATAGCTTTTTGAGATTTGCCACTAGGAAGGTATTTAGAGATGGCCAGTCAGACTTGGCAACTTGCAGACTTGCCAACCTAATACTTCTGCAGTAATCTAGAAGCTGGGGGTGGCTATGGGAGCAGGGAAGTAGAGGTTAATGAATAGGCTAAATGTTTTTCAAAAAAATTTTCTGCAGTTTTTGGTGACAGACTAGATATAAGGGGACAGGAGTGGCATAACTGGTGATAACATTGACAAATTAGGAAGGAGGCTGGTTTGGGTGAGAGGAAGTCTCTTAGGGTTTAGAGATTGAGGTGGCAGAAGAACATTCAAACGAATGAGATGTATAGGGTGGGACCATAGTGTGGCTGGGACCTCAAAGCAATGACAGAGACTTGAGTGTTAACATCTTGAAGGGGTAGGGTGGAAGTGTTAGAAGTCTCTTTCTAAGTTTAGCTGGAACATGGAAGTAAAAGGAGAACTGGAAAGTACAGTTCTCTGCGTTCTCTTTGATTTGTAGGTGGTTGTCTTCCTGTAGTCCAGAAACGGTTTGGTTATTGTAAAATCCAAAGGGATTACTTAGATCCTGGTTGTCAGCACATAGAGGTTACAGTGTGGCACTCCTCAAGATCTTAAAAATGAGGAGATAAAGCCTGGTGTGGTGGCTCTCCCCTGTAATCCCAGCACTTTGGGAGGCTGTGGCGGGCGGATCACTTGAGGTCAAGAATTCAAGACCAGCCTGGCCAAAATGGGGAAACCTCATCTCTACTGAAAATACAAAAATGAGCTGGGCATGGTGGCAAGCACCTGTAATCCCAGCTACTTGGGAGGCTGAGGCAAGAGAATCGCTTGAGTCCAGGAGGCAGAGGTTGCAGTGAGCCTAGATCTACCACTGCACACCAGCCTGGGCAACAGATGAGACTGTCTTAAAAAAAGTGGTCAGGATATGAATGGTCAACTTTGGAAGTGTAGAACACTCTCCACCCAAGCCCTGTCTAGGAGCCTGAGCTCATGACCTTGAGCTGCTTCCTTCTTTGGCCAGGCCGTTATTGATTAAATGGATGTGAAGATGCAGAAAGGCATAGCTAATACAGAGCCCATAAATGAGTTCCAGCTTTTCCTGATCTAATGTCATGCACACCATGTTGTTGTTGTTTTTGAGATGGGAGTTTTACTGTTGTTTCCCAGGCTGGAATATAATGGTTATGATCTTGGCTCACTGTAACCTCCGCCTCCCAGGCTCAAGCCATTCTCCTGCCTCAGCCTCCTGAGTAGCTGAGATTACAGGTATGTGTCACCACACCCGGCTAATTTTGTAATTTTACTAGAGATGGGTTGGTCAGGCTGGTCTCGAATTCCTGATCTCAGGCATCCCGTCCGCCTTGGCCTCCCAAAGTGCTGGGACTATAGGTGTAACTACTTTTAAAAGTTGTCAAATTTTGGCCAGGCTTAGTGACTTGTACCTGTAATCCCAGCACTTTGGGAGACTGAGATGGGTGGATCACTTGAGGTCAAGAATTCGAGAGCAGCCTGGCCAACATGGTGAAACCCTGTCTCTACTAAAAATACAAAAATTAGCTGGGCGTGGTGGCACATGCCTGTAATCCCAGCTACTCAGGAGGTTGAAGCAGGAGAATTGCGTGAACCTGGGGGCAAAGGTTGTAGTGAGTCAAGTTTGCACCACTGCACTCCAGCCCCTGAGAGACAGAGCAAGAATCCATCTCAAAAAAAAAGAAAAATTGTCAAATTTTGTTGTGAAAATTCAGATGATATAGTGAGTGATATTAAAAGAAAAAGTAAAACTTCCCTTTCATTCCCCTGTCATAGTCTCAACCCTCAGAGGTGAGGTAATCTGTGGCTTGATGTATACTTTCTGATCATTTTCTGGGATACACACACATATACACAGTTTGTCCTTCTTTTAAAATACAAAAATGGGATCATATTCCTATGAAGCCTTCTGCTGATTTGGTCTGCCCATAATGAGAGCATACGCTGTTCATAAAAGCACAAACTTCAAGAGTTCCAGACTCCACGACAGCTATTTCTCACTATAAATTACTTGACTGGTTGTGGCCTTGATCATGTGGCCACAGGCTTGGCCATGCCCACCATGTGAGATGGTCAGGGCTCTGAGCCATCAGGGCTAGGTGAATCAGTCCCGTCTGTAAGGCTTCTTGGGCAGCAGCCTGCCAGCCTTTCTGCTGATGTCCATATGTGCCTCTCTTTACGCCTCCCCTCAGCAGTGGCTGCGAGTGGGGGTCCTGCTGGTATTTCTTACTTGCATTTCTGTCTCCTGACCAGGGACGAAAGGCTAGCTGTTGTGTGACCTTTGGTTGGCCTGGTGTTCCCTGGTTCCTGCTGATCCATGGGGAAGAGTCCTTCACCTTATCAAAATATTTACATTCCTTCAGCATAAGTGTGAAATTGTCTTCTTAGTACCTTGAGCTTTTCCTTTCCACTTTCTTAGACTGGCTTTTTAGGTGCCCAGCAATGAATATGAAAAACTGACGGCAGTGTTTGCATTCAGGCAGTGGTTGCAGGAATCCAGCAGGCACATGCGGAACAGCTGGCCAATATGAGAATTCAGGATCTGAAAGTCAGCCTCAAACCCCTGCACTCAGTGAACAACCCCATTCTGCGGAAGAGGAAGTTACTTGGGTAACTGAGCTTATTTCTTGGATTCTTCTTCATGGCTAGAATGGCTGAGTACTGGGTTCTGAAATTTAAGAAATTTAACTTGCTCGGCCAGGGGTCTACCTTTCTTTGGCCTCTCAAGAGGGTGGAGAGGGTAAGCTCTTTAAATAGTATCAGGAGTTGGACATACTCTATCATTGTTTTTCTGAAATATGTTGCCTTATGTTTAGAGTTAGTATCTGTCCAGAGTTGGTTTTTGGGGTCTCACGTTGTCATTACCTCTCCCTCAAACTCTTAAAGCACCAAGCCAAAGGACAGTGTCTATATCCACGACCATGAGAATGGAGCTGAGGATTCCAATGTTGCCTTGGAAAAACTCCGAGATGTGATTGCTCAGTGTATTCTCCCCCAGGCTGGTAAAGGTCACACCATTTACTAATCCTCTGTGTTGGGGGAGGTAGGGTGGAGAGAGGGTTGGGGGAGGTGTATGCATGCACATGGCAAAAGGAATGGTTTAATTCTGGGTTGTTTCATCTTGTGTTATAAGAAAAGTACACTATATAAGGTGGTCTGTGCCCACTAAAAAGATTGAACAGTGGGAGCTCAGAAATGCAGTTAAGTTCTACCCTCCTTTGGTTTTCTGTGAAATTTCTAGTTTAGACTTAATTGGCAGTGTCAGGGCAAGCATGCAATTTTGTGTTTTCTTAGTTTTATAACAAGGGCACAAGTTGGGGGATGGAGAATGGAAAGTATGGGTAGGGTCTGAATCTCATTGCAGGCTGTTCAGTATTTCTAGAGCCTTTAGAGTGCAAGGCTGCCATTAGCTCACAAATATGAGAACACCTTCCTAGTTGAGAAGCAGCTCCTGCTGCTACTCTTATCATGGGCAGAGTGACTTACATGTGGGTCCTTTGGAGTGAAAGCTTTATTTCATTATATTCTCTCTCCACTCAACAGGGTGTGAGGGGCTATTCTCATCAGATGAATGACGTACTTCACGTATTAGGCCAGAAAATGGTTGAGTTGACCTGTCTATCTCCCTAGATTCCCTAGGCTTTAAGACAACTCATATAGTGTCCCTCAGTTAGCTTTCTAAAGTAAGAAATGAGCTTAGGAGAAAGAAGGTAGCCCACTCTACCACTTTTGGTCTTCGGTTGACCAGGTGTCTTTTGTTCAGCAGTAGGGTCTACCATAGCCTGTTTCCCATCCCTCGGTGATAAGACTCTGGGGCCATCAGAGGATTTGTATGAGGATGTCACAGTAAAAGAGTCCAAATACCAGATGTGGTCTACATAATATAGGGACTAGCAGTAAAGCCTATGTCTGGTGAAGTTTTGCAAACTCAGTCATTATTTTTCAACCCGTTGGACATCACGTCCTTCCATCTCTCACACTAAAACCCCATGATGCTGCAGGAAAAATGCAACTTCCTCTTCATCCTTACCAATAGGAGAGAATGAAGATGAGAAACTGAATGAAGTAATGCAGGAGGCTTGGAAGTATAACCGGGAATGCAAACTCCTAAGAGATACTCTGCAAAGCTTCAGCTGGAATGGTAGGAGTCTTCATCACTCCCTTTCCCAGGAATGCAGACAAGTGATTATGTTTAGAACATTGTTGTAGGATCTCTTCTGGGCCTGAGCTGCCGCTGTCTGGAAGTGAAGTGAGGCTGGCTGGAGAGTGAGTGGAGCATTGTGGAATGTGGGTTAGCTCTACATTAACTGCCAGGCATATCTGGATGTCTGGCCCTTTCACTTATTTTCCAGAGTTCAAGTGAATTGCGTGTTGCAGATTCAGCACTGGAAAGCCCCCATCACACACTACTTGGGTTAAAAAAACCCAGATTTCAGAACTCCCAGATACCAGGACTGTTCACGAGGTCATTAAGGAGCAACACGTGCTGCAAGGGATAAAGAGGACAAAGTGACAACGAGTCCACCATGCTGACCCTGCTGATCTGCTTAGCTTAGAGAAAAGCTGTTTCACCAAAGAGGAGAAAGTTTGCCAGATATACTGCTGGTTAAGTTTTTTCCCCCAGGCAAATAAGGTAGAGATGTATTTCTTGAACTGACTTTTTTTTTTTGAGATGGAGTTTCACTCTATCCCCCAGGTTGGAGTGCAGTGGCATAATCTTGGCTCATGGCAACCTCTACCTCCTGGGCTCAAGCGATTCTCCTGCCTCAGCCTCCCAAGGAGCTGGGACTACAGGTGCACACCACCCATGCTCAGCTAGTTTTTGTATTTTTGTTTAGTAGAGACGGGGTTTCACCATTCTGGCCAGGCTGGTCTTGAACTCCTGACCTCAAGCGATCTACCCACTTCGGCCTCCCAATGTGTTGGGATTACAGGCATGAGCCACTGTGCTTGGCCTGCCTCACTTGTTTCTTAGACATGCCATAAGAAATCTAAAGTTCTAGCCTGGCCATTCCTATACTTGGAGGAGACTCACTTCCCTGGGATTTTTTTTTTTAAAGAAAAACTTGAAATATGTCATTTTAGAAAAGTGATCTCATACGAATTATGGACTTCAGTGAATTTTCACAAAGTGCACACTCCTCTGTAACCAGCACCTAGATCATGTAGTAGATGTCCTGTTCCGGTCACTCCCTCCCTCCATTCAAGAGTAATAACAGTCCTGATTTCTAGCACTATAGCCTAATTTTGCCTGATTTTGTATTCTTTGTGAATGGAATCACACAAGTCTGTTTTTTTATGTCTGACTTCTTTTAGTCATTATATTTATGAGATCCATCCATGTTGTGTAGCAGCAGATCATTCATTCTCATTCTATGAATATGTGCTATATTTCTCCATTCTACTGTCGAATGGACTTCAGCATTATTTCCAGGTTTGGGAAATTCAGAAAAGGGCTGTGGTGAATACTTTTGTATATGTCTTTTGATGAGCTCAGCTATCTTACGTGTATAGGATTAGAATTGCTGGCTCATGGAGGTCTTCATCTGCCTGACTTTAGTGGGTACTACCACCAGTTTTTCAAAGTGGTTGTATGAATTTATGAACTCCCACTAGCAGTGTTTGGGGGTTCTGGTTACTTCACATCCATACCAACTGTTTCTATTGTCTTTAAAACATCTTTGTTATCCTGGTTAGTATGTAGCTGGTATTGCAATGTGGTTTTAGTTTGCATTACCCTGATCACTGATGTACTTTTTAAATGTTTATGGGCCAGTTAGATTTCCTCTTTTGTTGAAGTACATATTCAAGTCTTTTACCCATTTTTTTTTTTTCACTGAGTTGTATCTTTCTTATAGATGTACAGGAATTCTTTCTATATTCTGGATATGAGTCATTTGTCAGCTGTGTGCAGTATAAAAATCTTGTCTCTCTTTGTGGTTTGCTTGTATGTTGTGGTGAGCTTTGGATTTTTACTGCCAGGTTAGTGGAACTGTACAATTGCTACCTGAAAAACAGGGGATCTGAACTGCTTTTGATCAGTGGTGGGAGTGGTTTCTCCACTGGTGAGGGCAAATTTGATATTGGTAAGCTGGACCTTACTGGTCTCTGTCAAGAGTCTGCCACTTCTTTGAGAGTTTGAGGAGTGACCTGGTTCTTTTTTGGCTTTCAGGTCGTGGATTCACAGATAAAGTAGATCGACTAAAACTGGCAGAAATTGTGAAGCAGGTGATAGAAGAGCAAACTACGTCCCATGAATCCCAATAATGACAGCTTCAAACTTTGTTTTTTGTAACAATTTGAAAAATGATTCTTTAATGTATAAAGTAATTTTATGTAAATTAATAAATCATAATTTCATTTCCACATTTATTAAAGTTGCTGTATAGATTGAAGGTGCAGGACTTAGTATAGTTATTGTTTGTTTTTAAGAAAAGCTCAGTTCCTAGCGATATACTATTTAGGACTGTGTAGTCATATATTTGTGAGATGACAGATGATGCTGTCAAGCAATATTGTTTTATTTGTAATAAAGTATACAAAAACCACTTGCCAGCAGAAGATAAAGGACTGACTATACTGACCTTTCCGATTAGTAAACAGTTGAAACAAGGACTGTGGAGTCTGGTTTCAGTTGCCCTGTGTATTTCTTTTCTGCACCATTGCTAGATTAGCTCTAGTGTCAAGACATTTTTGTGGATCAGTCATTACAGACTGCCTGCTGGAACTCACGGGAAGCATACTTGAGCTTGGAGAGCCAGCGCTCATGATGGAAGAAGAGGGAGTTGAGCCCTCATTGCTCCTGCCCCTAATTCCCTAGAGAAAAGCAGGAACATTTCCTTTCTGTCATATTTGTTAAAAGGGTACTGGTGTGTTTCTTAAATCTGACAGGGTTGGGCACGGTGGCTCATACCTGTAATCCCAGCATTTTAGGAGGCTAAGGCAGGCGGATCACAAGGTCAGGAGATGGAGACCAGCCTGGCCAACATGGTGAAACCCCGTCTCTACAAAAAATACAAAATTAGCTGGGCATGGTGGCACACTCCTGTAGTCCCGGCTACTCGGGAGGCTGAGGTGGGAGAATCTCTTGAACCCAGGAGGCGGAGGTTGCAGTGAGCTGAGATCTTGCCACTGCACTCCAGCCTGGGTGACAGAGCGAGACTCCGTCTCAAAAAATAAATCTGTTTTCTTGTGTGTTTGTTCCAGACAGAGCCTCACCCTGTCGCCCAAGCTGGAGTGCAGTGGCGCAGTCTCGGCTTACTGCAGTCTCCGCCTCTAGGATTCAAGTGATTCTCCTGCCTCAGCCTCCTGAGTATCTCCCACCTCAGCCTCTCAAGTATCTGGGAATACAGGTGCCCGCTACCACACCCGGCTAATTTTGGTATTTCTGATAGAGGCGGGGTTTCGCCATGTTGGCCAGAGGGTTCTTGAGGTCCTGACCTTGTGATCCATCCACCTCGGCCTCCCAAAGTGCTAGAATTACAGGCGTCAGCCACCAAGCCTGGCCTATTCTTTGTATGTTTAACCGGAGCTTCCCTTTCCCCTTCTACGAGGTCCTGCTTTGTCCTTTCCCCTTCCCTGCAGCCTTCCTTTATTTCCTTTCCCTGTTCCTCTGGTCCTCTTTTTGGAATAATTTGTCTGAGAAATATACATATAATTGAAGTAGCCCTATTGGATTATTGTGTAAGATGATCCAGTTTTTTTGGTTTTTTTTTTTTTGAGACAGAGTTTCGCTCTTGTTACCCAGGCTGGAGTGCAATGGCGTGATCTCGGCTCACCACAACCTCCGCCTCCTGGGTTCAAGCAATTCTCCTGCCTCAGCCTCCCGAGTAGCTGGGACTACAGGCGTGCGCCACCATACCCAGCTAATTTTTTGTATTTTTAGTAGAGACGGGGTTTCACCATGTTGACCAGGATGGTCTCGATCTCTTGACCTCGTCATCCACCCGTCTCGGCCTCCCAGAGTGCTGGGATTACAGGCGTGAGCCACCCCGCCCGGCCCCAGTTTTGTTTTGTTTTGTTTTCCATAAGGCTGCCCTTTTTCTCTTCACTGTGTCTGCCTGGTTTTGTGTTGGCATCCTCTGGACTTCATTTATCTTGCTTATTACTCTTCATTTTCAGGAAGCATGGTTTTGACTCAGAGAGCAGCTGTTTGAAAATAAGTCTGGGTCCTTTTGCAGTTTTCTGTTGTGCTTATGGGTTTCCATAACCAATTTTCTAGTGTGTGTGTGTGTGAAGCAGAGTTTTTGGTGGGTACTCATGGTACATAGAAAAGCTGGCAGGTACACTCTAACTTGCAGGACAGAGAGACAGGATTAGTCATCTGTTACTCAGTTTTTTCTCATTGCATTCTCTTCAATTAAAATTGATCTCAGCTGGGCGCGGTGGCTTATGCCTTCCCAGCACTTTGGGAGGCTGAGGCAGGTGGATCACGAGGTCAGGAGATTGAGACCATCCTGGTCAACATGGTGAAACCCTGTCTGTACTAAAAATACAAAAATTAGCTGGGCATGGTGGCGTGCGCCTGTAGTCCCAGTTACTTGGGAGGCTGTGGCAGGAGAATTGCTTGAACCCAGGAGGCGGAGGCTGCGGTGAGCCGAGATCACGCCATTGCACTCCAGCCTGGGTAACAAGTGCGAAACTCCGTCTCAGAAAAAAATATATATATATATTGATCTCACCAGCGACTTATTTTTCTAACTCCTCCACCGTGCTAATTCCTCCACCCTGAGTCTTCAGGATGACATTTGGCCAGTATGCCCTGTATGTGTGTGACTGCCTGTGGGGATAAACAATAAAAACACAGTGTCTTAAGAATTACCTTATTACATTGGTTCCTTTTTATCTTGGAGAATTTGTAATTAAAAGCTATTTTTTGAGATAAGTTTCACTAATCTTAGGCGACTAATAACTTATAAATGGATTTCCTATAAGGAGAATTGAATACTTACCCGCCACCTCCCCTGAGACGGTCTCACTCTGTCACCCAGGCTGGAGTGCAGTGGCGTGATTTTGGCTCACTGCAACCTCTCTCTCCCCAGTTTGTGCAGTTCTCCTGCCTCAGCTTCCTGAGTAGCTGGGACTACAGATGTGCACCACCATGCCTGGCTAATTTTTGTATTTTTAGTAGAGATGGGGTTTCACCATATTGGCCAGGCTGGTCTCTGATAGCTGACATTGTGATCCATCTGCTTCAGCCTCCGAAAGCGCTGGGATTACAGGCATGACCCACTGTGCCTGACCTGAATACTTTTCATGATGGCAAAATCTAAGAGGCAACAGAAAAAAACACAATGTTTTTAAATTTTCTGACTAGGAAACTTGGCTGAGAGTTGAATTAAGTGCCTATTGTGTTTTCCAGTGAAATGCAAATCTTACAGATTACTTCTTACAGTTAGGAAAATTCCACACTTGTGTAATATTAGAACAACTGTAGTTTTCCTATCTTAGGGCAGAGGTTCAGTATTCCATGTGGAGAGAAAGTCTGTAATTACCTTTGTTACTCTTTTTCTTTAAAGGAATTTTCTAGCATATCCAGTTTATCAGTAACTTCTTAAATTGGTGACTTGGGTGTCTTCTAAAAAGGCCCAGGATGACTTTTCCCCCCTTCAATGTATGCTGAATTTTAGGTGTGATGAAAAAGGTAACAAAATGATGCTTCCTTTGACTCTGAGCATCTGTTGCCCACGTTGCAGTCACTTCGAGCTGAATTCAGGTGGCCCTCAATGTAAGTGCTATGTCCAGACATGTCCAAATGAGCACCAAGCCGGAAGTTTATGAACACGCCAGAGGATACCCCAGCTGTTGTAATGCAGCAGTGTGCCTTGAAATACTCAGCATGGCTTGGTCTTCAGAGGGGAGTTTTGTTTGTATATTCCTAGTCCAGTAGTAAATTCTGCTTTAACATAACCACCATGTTTGCTACTTGAAATCCGCACATAACTGGAAGTGAAATGGTGTCTTTCTTGCATTTTTTAGCCTTTCTAACACCATACCTGTGGAAACATAACACTGTAAAAACAGTTCTTATAAAGCAGCACGTTATACTCCCGTTTGCCTACATGATTTACTAATTATGTAGTAATTAAAGCCATTACTTATCAATCAAATACCTTTAGACTTTACCACAGTTATAAAAGTTGGCTTGATGTAGTAAAACTTGTATCTCTCTAATGTATGAGCATAGAAGAATGCCAGTCAGAATTTATTGTTTGAAACAGATAAGGCTGGCCGTGGTGACTCATGAGTGTAATTCCAGCACTTTGGGAGGCTGAAGTGGGTGGCTCACCTGAGGTCAGGAGTTCAAGACCGGCTTGGCTAACATTGTGAAACTCTGCCTCTACAAAAATACAAAACTTAGCCAGGTGTGATGGTGCATGCCAGTAATCCCAGCTGCTCAGGAGGCTGAGGCAGGAGAATCACTTGAACCCTGAGGCAGAGGTTGCAGTGAGTGGAGATCATGCCACTGCAGTCTAGCCTGGGCAACAGAGACTCTATCTGAGAAATAAATAAAAACTAAATAAATAAATAAATAGATGTGATCCTGCTATGTTGCCCAGGTTGGACTCAAACTTCTGGGCTCAAGCAATCCTCCTGCCTCAGCCTTCTGAATAGCTGGGATTACAGGTGCAAACCACCATGCCTGGCGGGAACTACTCTTTAAAAAGAGTTTATGTTGCTTGTATTCATTAGAGAAAAAAACGAGTTGAAGAAATGGTAATTGTTGGTCAAAAAAGCCAAAAGATTTAAATCAGGTCTTGTGTATGGGTATGTATATGTGCATGTATTTATTGAAGAAAATGTGTTTCAATTTGAGAATTAGAAAACTGGATATTTCATTTTAATTATTTAAAGAGTAGACTGTTCTTCCATTATTGAATCTTCTTTTATCCCACCAAATGGCTTAATCTAATTACTCTGCCTATTTTGGTTAAGACACAGGGAAACACCCTAAAACCTGTGATAATTTTCAAAATATAATTTTAAGATTTGCTCTTACATAAATCACAAGAAGAAATACAGCTGGAAATAATTTCACTTTTCTTGCTGTAAATTTTTTTAGTGGGTTTGTAACAGTATACATTTTCTTGCTAGATGCTAACGATACATTTTATTATCTGTATTAGGAATTACATATTTAATAGGAATAGTGAATAAATTGATCTGCTCTCATGCTGTTAAGATCTTAAAGTACCATTATATTCCTTTCTGTAGTCATAGCTCATATGTGAAAGGTCTCATGTAAATATCTGACTTGCGGTAAAATTACATTTATGCAAGATAAAAAATGAAGAGCTTTATTTTTCTTCATCTAGAATGCACAGAATAACCGGGTAAGGAATGGATGCATAGGGCCTTTTTTCCTTTTAAATTTGTACTGCTAAATACACTAAGGAAACTGACATCAAAACCAAATTCAAGGACTTCCACAGACATTACAGGTCAATTTTAGTTCCAAAGGAAATAAATATTTTTAAAGTTCTTACATAGCCCAGTTTTCTCTTCTTTCCTTTTTCTAATTTGAGATGGAGTTTCACTCTTTGTTGCCCAGGCCGAAGTGCAATGGCACAATCTTGGTTCACTGTAACCTCCACCTCCCGGGTTCATGCAATTCTCCTGCCTCAGCCTCCTGAGTAGGTGGAATTCAGGCGTGTATCACCACACTCAGCTAATTTTGTATTTTTAGCAGAGACAGGCTTTCTACATGTTGGTTAGGCTGGTCTCAAACTCCCAAACTCAGGTGATACGCCTGCCTCGGACTCCCAAAGTGCTGGGATCACAGGCATGAGCCGCCGCACCGGACCAGTTTTATTTTCTTGAAATGTTAACTGGACACCTGGTTAGTCAGTTTGTTTTGACCCCACAGTTTGTTTTTATGTTGGGGCAGTTGGAGGAACTGAACTTTGATCCTGATCCTTTATGTACTCCTGTGGTGAAACTGAGCCCATTTTACTTAACACGTAATATATCTGTGCATTAGGAAAATTTGGCAGAGAAGACTATGTTTCTATGCAGATATAAAATATCTAAACTCATTCGTTATGAACCAACGATAATGAAGGAAAACTTGGACGTCCACATACAGATTTTCTTGAATTAAAGAAAAAAAGCCAGACACTGACAAAGGAGAGTTGAACTGAGAAACAGTACCCTGAAAACTGCAGAAATGAGGGAAAGGGGTAGTGGGCCACAAAGAACTTTGTCCTTTTCAGAGATCCCCAGAGAAGCCCTGTCCCCTTCCCCCGACCCCCTGCCAGAATGTTGGGTTTCAAAGAATGAACAGATTAACGGATATCGAGTCGTGTGGCCTGAGCTAAGGATAAAGAACAATTTGCCTGAGTTACAGTACTGGCTGGGTTAGTACAGGCCTTCTACTTGGAATATCTCTCCATGAAGGAAAAAGGAACATAAGTAAGGAAGATTAAACTTGTGGCTGTTGGAAGGGAGACATACTAAAGAAGCTACCGAAGGCCAGGAGAGAGCAGGAAGAGAAACGCAGCTGAAGTTCTGCAACACTGAAGAGTTGGGCAAGAACGGCCAATAATGGAGCCAGTGTACATCTGAGACTAACACCAGGGCTGCCAACGGTCTGTGAGAGGGAGAGCTCTGCTGATGGACGTAGGTCCAGAATCATTAACTGATTTATTTGGGCCATGTCACTGGGGGCAGTATTAAAAGACTTTGCCAACATCCTGCTTTCTCTATGGAAAAACCAAGTGGCCCTGGAAGAGGCTAAGATAAAGTTTCAGACTTGGGCTCCACAGAAGTGGAACTTGAGGCTGGGTCTAGTACAAGGACCTTCATGTATCAGGTTAGAGATTTTGATGCTTTTGGTGATTTTTGTACCAAGCATATACTGTCACCTGGGATCAGTCTATTATACTTTCTATGAAATAATTATTCCAAAGAGGCTGACAGTCCAGGGAGGAGACAGCCCAGTAGAAGGACTGTCTTACTTGTTATTTATGGAAGGCCAGAAGCACCTGGTTCACCTGAAGGTGAAGAGAAGCCATTTTGTGAATAACTTTCCAGTCTACACTTACCACAATGGCATCCTGGGGCAAGAATCACCTTTCATGTCCCATGACTGCCACTATGAAGGCTACATAGAAGGAGTGTCAGGTTCTTTTGTTTCTGTCAACACCTGTGAGGGTCTCAGGGGCATCTTGATCAAGGAGGAAAAATCTTACAGCATTGAGCCCATGGAGTCTTCAAGACGGTTTGAACATGTGTTATATACCATGGCACATCAAGCGCGAGAGTCCTGCGGTGTCACTCCCACAGATAGCCATGTGGG
>NW_022436942.1:69972081-70070322 GCF_009761245.1 Sapajus apella
GAAAATATCACAAAAGAAAGTGGCTTCAGCAACTGCAGCTCTGACTATTTCTACAAGTTCCTTCGAGAACACAAAGGGGCCTGCTTATTTAATAAGCCATGGCCCAGGGTCCGCAAGCGTAGGGATTCCACCTGTGGAAACGGTGTGGTGGAGGACACGGAGCAGTGTGACTGTGGTCTTCTATGTCAGCATGACCCATGTTGTGAGGGTAACTGTAAACTGAAGGAGAAAGCAGAGTGCAGTGATGGCCCATGTTGTTATAAGTGTAAATTTCAAAATAAGGGATATCCTTGTCGTCCTCCTAGTGATTCCTGCGACCTCCCAGAATTTTGTGATGGTACATCTGCAGTATGCCCCAACGACAGGTATAAGCAAGATGGCTCGAAATGTCATGAAATTTACCAGTGTATTAAAGGTCACTGCATGGACCCTAATAATCAGTGCACACAAGTATTTGGATATGGTGCAAAGTCAGCCTCACAGGAGTGTTACAATTCAATCAACAGCAAAGGGAACCGGTTTGGAAACTGTGGCATTCCTACCAGTGCTAGGTCACAATATGTTCAGTGTTCATCTGATAATATATTTTGTGGGAAACTTGTATGTTCAGGTATTACAGGTTTACCACAAATCAAACTCCAACATACAATGATTCAGGTCCCTCATGGAGATGAATCATGTTGGAGCATGGATGCCTATGAGACTACTGACATTCCTGATGAAGGAGATGTGTACAATGGCACTTACTGTGCACCAAACAAAGTCTGCCTAGATTCCGCCTGCATAGATAAAACCCCAGTGGTGTCTGCCTGCAACCCAGAAAAAATGTGTAATGGTAATGGAGTTTGTAACGATTTGGGGCACTGCCACTGTAATGAAGGGCATGCCCCCCCTGACTGTGCTACTGCAGGAAATGGAGGTAGTATGGACAGTGGCCCTCCTGGAAAGCCAGGTGAGATATCTCCAGGAGGTGAAAATCAAAATAAGACTCATTCCAGACGTCAAGATCTTGCTGTAGATATGATGATTTTATCATTCATTATACTTTTTATAATATTATTACTAAGTGTAATTATTTGCTTGATCTGCTTGTTGAAAAAATCACCAGAGGCTGCCCCAGAAGAAGTTCCTCCACCAGCCCCAGAAACAAAGCCAGAAGCAGCAGAAGAGGCCCCAGAAGAAAAACAAGAGGAGGAAGGAGGGGAAGAAGAAGAAGAAAAGGAAGAAGAAGAAGAAGAAGAAAAGGAAGAAGAAGAAGAGGAAGAAGAGGAGGATGAATCAGAGTCCTAAGATTAGAAATAGGGAGATTAAGCCAAGTATAACAAACTCCTCAAGTACTGAGTGAGAATGAGAGGTTCCGTGAAGCAAAGGTGAAATGGAAATAGATGGCTTAGTGGCTCTGACTCAGATATACTAATGTGGAAAGGATTTTTCTACTTTTATTATTCATTTTAGTAATTAAATTTACATTTAATATGATAAATATGTTAGTACCTTTTGCTTTTTCGCATTTCACTTGAACCATTAACATGCATCTTTGGACATCAATGTCATTGTATTTTGGGGCCAATTGTTTTAGTCATCAGAAACTTTTTCAGGACATGCTATCTTCTATTTAAGTTGTTTGACATACAGAATCATATGTACCTGAATTTATTACTGTCTCAGGGATTTTCATTTTAAGTAACAACTACCTATTATATGAAGACAGTTGTTTATGTGATTGGTTGTTCTTACTTGCCCTGTAAACGTGCATTCATCAAAGAAGGAGTCTTTAAATCCAAAAATAAACAAAACCCTATTCATATTACAGATCTCTTCAGGTTCTACATGTTACAGTTATTGAGTCCACTTTATTCTGGGGCTCTGTGGGAGGGACTATATCAAAGTAGAAGACCCTGATAGCATGTAGGTTAAGAAGTCAGCATTGAGGTCACCTGTTTTCCAAATCTGGCAGATGTTTAATATTATATATGTATATTTCATTTATTACTTCCCAATATTTCTAAATGCTTCTGTCTCCCTTTTTACCTAAAATACTTTTTTTCTTTGAGGCTAGCTTTTTATTTTTTTAATTTTTGAGATGGAGTCTCACTCTGTTGCCCAGGCTGCAGTGCAGTGGTGTGAGCTCAGTTCACTGCAACCTTTGCCTCCTGGGTTCAAGCGATTCTCCTATCTCAGCCTCCCAAGTAGTTGGGATTACAGGTGCATGCCATCACACCTGGCTTATTTTTGAATTTTTAGTAGAGATGGGATTTCTCCATGTTGGCCAGGCTGGTCTCGAACTCCTGACCTCAGGTGATCTACCCACCTTGGCCTCCCAAAGTGAGGCCAGCTTTCATAGCTCTTCTGTTTTACTAATTTTCCTGGGATGAACTTCATACTCCTCAGATAACTCATGGCTGATGAACATCACCTGGAGTTAGGATTTTGTGTTTACATTAATTCTATAATAGTATACAGGCATCTACCACAGTGCTGAGTATATGTATAAAATTAAAATATTTTTGGTCAGGTGCGGTGGCTCACACCTGTAATCCCAGCACTTTGGGAAGCCGATGCAGGCAGATCACTTGAGGTCTGGAGTTTGAGACCAGTCTAGCCAACATAGTGAAATCCCGTCTCTACTAAAAATATAAAAATTACCCGGGTGTAGTAGCAGGCACCTGTAGTCCTAGCTACTTGGGAGGCTTAAGCAGGTAAATTGCTTGAACCTGGGAGGTAGAGGCTACAGTGAGCCAAGATCAGACCACTGTACTCCAGCCTGGGTGACAAAGTGAGACTCTGTCTCAAAAAAAAAAAAAAAAACTAAAAATAAAGAAAGTATTTTTCCTCTAGTTTTCATTTTTAAAAAATTTATTTACATTAATAACTTGTTGACTGAATATCAGAAGGAACTTCTCTAGTACAGGTAATAGAGTTCTCGAGAAGGTAATTACTTCTCTGGGAAGAGAGCACAAAGCAAATACAATATTAACATTAGGCCAGCCTTGGTGGCTCACACGTGTAATCCCTGCAGTTTGGGAGGCCAAGTCGAAAGGATTAACTTGTGGCTAGGAATTCAAGACTAGCCTTAGCAACACAGTAAGACCCTGTCTCTAGAAAAAGAAAATAAAAAATTAGCCAGACATAGTGGTGTGCACCTATAGTCCCAGCTACTAGGAAGGGTAAGGCAGGAGGATTGCTGAGCCTGGGAGTTTGAGGTTGCAGTGAGGTATGATACCAACACTGTACTCCAGCGAGGGCGACAGAGCAAGACTCTGTCTCAAATAAATGAAAACCACTCATTCTGTTCCAGGCCACTGTGTTAAAGCAACATTTTACATTCATTGTCTTAATTTAATCCTTCCAACTTCACCTCCATCTTGTATATGAGGAAACAGAGACTAAAGAGTTTGCTCTGGAGCTAGCCAGTAAGTGGTGGGACCTGCATCCCTTCCCAGGAATGAGTGAATCTACTGCCTCATAAGCCTTTTCTTTCAGTTTAAAAAAAAAAAAAAAAAGTGAAGGGAAAGACATGTCCTTAATTGCCCAGAACAAAGTTGTTTCTTCAGTGACCCTAATAAAACCAAAGCCTTACAAATAGATGCTGATCTCTGTCATGAATCTACCGCATTGTGTAGTCACTATGGATTAAATTGTCTTTTCTCCCACTACATCCTGGCAACATGGGGTGGCAAGTTGGCATAATTATTCAGTTTTGTAGACCCGCTCACTGTAGATGCTCAATAAATGCTGACCAAGTAAATGATTTAATTGAATCCAACCATCACAACTGTGGCAATATTTGTGACTTGGGCAGGATTTTTTTTTTTTTTTTTTTGAGATGAGGTCTCGCTCTGTTGCCCAGGCTGGAGTACACTGGCACAATCTCGACTCACTGCAACCTACGCCTCCTGGGTTCTTGCAATTCTCCTGCCTCAGCCTCCTGGGTTCTTGCAGTTCTCCTGCCTCAGCCTCCTGAGTAGCTGAGACTACAGGCGCACACTGCCACGCCCAGCTAATTTTTTTGTATTTTAGTAGAGACGGGGTTTCACCATGTTGCCCAGGCTGGTCTCGAACTCCTGAACTCAGGGAATCCACCCGCTTCAGCCTCCCAAAGTGCTGTGATTATAGGCGTGAGCCATTGTGCCCGGCCTGGGCAGGATGTTAAAAAAAAAAAAATGGTGTCTAGGCAGGGTGGACAGTGGAATAGATGGCTCCACCAATCATCCTTCTTGAAACAAGGACACCAACTTGACAACCATGTATACACAAAAAAGCACATTCTTAAGAACTAAAATTAGAGAGGATAACTGGATCAAACACAGCTGACACCTGCCAACAGAGTGAGCATTTAAACCAGTCCTAGCCAGAAGGACATGATAGATCCTAGCACTGGAACCTGAGTTCCTGCAAGCCTCACTACCATGAGCTAAAGTGCTCTGGGACCCCAAAGAAACTTGAAAGGCAGTCTAGGACACAAGGACTGCAAAACCTAGGTGAGTCCTAGTGCTAAACTGGCCCTGAGAGAGTGGACTTGGTGGGGGTGGGAGGCATGGGAACATGACCTACTTTGAAACCAGCTGGGTCTGCTAAGGGCATCACCCCTCCCTTCACTCCAGGCTGCACAGCTCACAGTTGTGAGAGATTCCTCTTCCTTCCACTTGAGAAGAGGAGAGGGAAGAGTGGAAATGTCTTTGTCTTATATCTTAGATACCAGCTGAGCCACAGCAAGATAGAGCACTGGTCAGAGTTCTGGGGCCCACTTTCCAGGCCCTAATTCTGGATGACAATACTAGACATGCCCTGGGCCAGAAGGGAACCTGCTGCCTTGAAAGGAAAGACCCAGTACTGGCAGCATTCATCACCTGCTAAATAAAGAGCCCTTGGGCCCTGAATAACCAGCAACAATACCCAGGCACTATATTGAGGGCTTTGGGTGAAAGTCTGAGATTTGCTGGCTTCAGGTGAGACTAAGCACATTCCCAGCTGTGGTGGTTATAGGGCAAGACTCCTTCTACTTGAGAAAAGCAGAGGGAAGAGCAAATGGGACTTTCTCTTACACCATAGGTATAAGCTTGGCCACAGGTGAGTAGAGTACCAAGTGGGCTGGGGTCCCCGATTCTAGGACTTGGCTCTTGGACAGCATTTCTGGACCTGCCCTGGGCCAGAGGGGAACCCAGTTCCCTGAAGGGTGAGCCTTGGGCCAGACATCATTTACCACAAGCTAACTGAAGACCCTTTGGGCCTTAAGGGAACTTCCACAGTAGTCTGGCAGTACTCCCCATGGACCCATGGTGGCGGTGACCACAGGGTAAGTCTCCTCTGCCTTTGGAAAGGGAAAGGAAGAGTGAGAAGGTCTGCCTAGTGGTTTGAGTGCCAGCTCAGCCACAGTACAGTAGAATATCAGGTAGACTTCTAAGGTTTTTAAATCTAGTCCCTGGCTCATCTGGACCTACCCAGGACCTGGGGAAACTCACTGCCCTAAAGGGAAGGACACAAGCCTGGCTGGCCTTGCCACTTGCTGACTGTAGAGCCCCAAGGCCTTGAGCAAATATAGGTGGCAGCCAGGGAGTGGTTACAGCAGGCCTTGGGCAAGACTCAGTGCTGTGCTGGCTTCAGGTCTGAGCCAGTACAGTCATAGTGGTGGTGGCCACACGGGTGTTTGTGTCACTGCACCCCCAGCTTTGGGTGGCTCAGAACAGAGATAGAGACTCTGTATGTCTGAGAGAAATTAAGGGAAGACACAAGCAGGCATCTGGCTGGCAATCCAGATTATCCTGGATCTTATCTAAAACAATCAAGGCAGTATCTCTATGAATCTGCAAGAACCACAACATTACTGGGCTTAGGGTGCTCCCTAAAGCAGATACAGCTTAGATTACAACACCTAAGTCCTGACAAATATCTGGAAAGCCTTTCCAAGAAGGATAGGTATAAACAAGCCCAGGCTGCGAAGACGTCAATAAATACCTAACTCTTCAATGCCCAGACACAGAAAAACATCTACAAGTATCAAGATAATCCAAGAAAATATGACCTCATCAAATGAACTAAAGTACCAGGGACCAATCCTGGAGAAACAAATATCTGACCTTTCAGACAGAGAATTCAAAATAACTGTCTGGGAGGAAACTCAAAGAAACTCAAGATAACACAGAGAAGAAGTTCAGAATTCTATTAGATAAATTTAACAAAGAGATTGAAATAATTAAAAAGAATCAAGCAGGGCCGGGCGCGGTGGCTCAAGCCTGTAATCCCAGCACTTTGGGAGGCCAAGGTGGGCGGATCATGAGGTCAAGAGATCGAGACCATCCTGACCAACACGGTGAAACCCCATCTCTACTAAAAATACAAAAATTAGCTGGGCGTGGTGGTGTGAGCCTGTAATCCCAGTTATTCAGGAGGCTGAGGCAGGAGAATTGCCTGAACCCAGGAGGCAGAGGTTGTAGTGAGCCGAGATTGTGCCACTGCACTCCAGCCTGGTGCCTGGTGACAGAGTGAGACTCTGTCTCAAAAAAAAAAAAAAGAATCAAGCAGAAATTCTGGACTGAAAATGCAACAGGCATTTTGAAGAATGCATCAGAGTCTTTCAATAACAAAACTCTTTAATCAGAGGAAAGAATTAGTGAACCTGAAGACAGGCTATTTGAAAATAAACAGCCAAAGAAGCAAAAAGAAAAAGAAAAAAGGAAGCATGCCTACAGGATCTAGAAAATCATCTCAAAAGGGCAAATCTGAGTTTTTGGCCTTAAAGAGGAAGTAGAGGAAGAGATAGGGGTAAAGTTTATTCAAAGGGATAACAGCAGACAACTTCTCAAACCTAGAGAAAGGTATCAATATCCAACTACAAGAAGGTTGTAGAACACCAAGCAGATTTAACCCAAAGAACACTACCTCAAAGTTTTTAATACTCAAACTCCCCAAAATCAAGGATAAAGGATCCTACAAACAGAGAGAGAAAACAAACAAATCAGGACAGTCTTCCTCAGCCTCATGGACTGCTGGGGTTGGGGCTAGGAAAATCAATCTTTTTTAATAAAAAAAGAAAGAAAGGAAGCAAACAAACAAAAAATATACAGTGGAGCTCCAATATTTCTGATCACAGATTTCTCAGTGGAAACCTTAGAGGCCAGAAGAGAGTGGCATGACATATTCGAAGTTCTGAAGGAAAAAACTTTTACCCTAGAATAGTATATCTAGTGAAAACACCCTTCAAATATGAAGGAGAACTACTTTCCCAAACAAAAGCTGAGGGGTTTCATCAATACCAGACCTGTCCTACAAGAAATGCTTTCAAGGGAGTACTTCAATCAGAAAGAAAAGGATATTAATGAGCAACAAGTAATCACCCTGAGGTATAAAAACTTACCGGTAATAGTAAATACACCGAAAAACACAGAATATTATAACACTGTAACGGTGGTGTATAAACTATCCTTATCTTAAGTAGAAAGAATAAATAATATAACATCAAACATAATAACAACAACAACTTTTCAAGACATAGCATAGTAACATATAAATAGAAAAAACAAAAAGTTAAAAAGCAGGGGTATGAAGTTAAGGTATAGAGTTCTTATTAGTTTTCTTTTTGCTTGTTTATACAAACAGTGTTAAATTGTTATCAGTTTAAAATAATGGGTTATAAGATAGTGTTTGCAAGCCTCATAGTAACCTCAAACCAAAAAACATTCAATAGATACACAAAAAATAAAAAGCAAGAAACTAAAGAATATTATTATATATTTTATATATATATATATCCTCTTTTCTGCTTGTATAATATAATAATAACTATTATTATTATTATTTGAGACAGAGTCATGCTCTGTCACCCAGGCTGCAGTGCAGTGGTGCGATCTCAGCTAACTGCAACCTCCGCTTCCTGGGTTCAAGCAATTCACCTGCCTCAGCCTCCCAAGTAGCTGGGATTACAGGCACCCACCACCATGTCCAGCTAATTTTTATTATTTCTAGTAGAGGCAGGGTTTCTCCATGTTGACCAGGCTGGTCTCGAACTCCTTACCTCAGGTGATCTGCCTGCCTCGGCCTCCCAAAACACTGGGATTACAGGTATGAGCCACTGTGTCTGGCCACAAGAAACTAAATTATATCATCAGAGAAAAGCACCTTTACCAATAAAAGAAGACAGGAAGGAAAGAAAGAAGGAAAAGAAGACAAAACCACCAGAAAACAAATAACAAAATTGGAGAGGTAAGTCCTTACTTATCAATGATAACACTGAATGTAAATGGACTAAACTCTCTAATAAAAAGACATGGAATGGCTAAATGGGTAAAAAAAAGCAAGATATATTGATTTTTTTGCCTACAAGAAACATACTTCACCAATAAAGACACAAACAAACTGAAAGTAAAGAGATGGAAAAAGATATTCCATGCCAATGGAAACTAAAAAAGGGCAGGAGTAGCTATACTTGTATCAGACAAAACAGATTTCAAGACAAAAAAATTAAGAAGAGACAAAGAAGGACACTATATAATGATAAAGGGGTCAATTCAGCAAGAGGATATAACAGTTTTAAGTATATATGCAGCCAATACTGGAACACCCAGATATATAAAGCAGATATTATTATCGCTAAAGAGAGAGATAGACTCCAACACAATAATAGCTGGAGACTCTGACACCCTACTTTCAGCACTGGACAGATTTTCCAGATAGAAAGTCAACAAAGAAACATCAGACTTAATTTCCACTATAGACCAAATGGATCTAATAGATATTTACAGAACATTTCATCTAATGGTTACAGAGTACATGTTCTTTTCCTCAGCACATGCATCATTCTAAAGGATGATCATATGTTAGGTCACAAAAAAAGTCTTAAGACATTCAAAAAAATTGAAACAATATTAAGCATCTTCTCTTACCACAATGGAATAAAACTAGAAATTAATAACAAGAGGAATTCTGGAAACTACACAAATACATGGAAATGTTCCTGAATGACTAGTAGGTAAATGAGGAAATTAAGAAGGAAACTGAAAAACTTCTTGAAGTAAATGATAATGGAAACACAGCATACCAAAACCTATGGGATATAGCAAAAGCAATACTAAGAGCAAAGTTTATAGTTATACAAGTGTTTGCATATAAAAGAAGAAAAACTTCAAATAAAAAAAACTAATGATACACCTTAAAGAACTAGAAAAGCAAGGGCAAACCAAAGTCAAAATTAGAAGAAAAGAAATAATAGGCCTTGCATGGTGGCTTATGCCTGTAATCCTAGCACTTTGGGAGGCTGAGGTGGGTGGATCACTTGAGCCCAGGAGTTCAAGACCAACCTGGGTAACATGGTGAAACCTTGTCTCTACTAAAAGTACAAAAATTAGCCAGATGTGGTGGCTCATGCCTGTAATCCCAGCACTTTGGGAGGCCGAGGCGGGTGGATCACGAGGTCAAGAGATCGAGACCATCCTGGTCAACACGGTGAAACCCCGTCTCTACTAAAACTACAAAAAATTAGCTGGGCATGGTGGCGCGTGCCTGTAATCCCAGCTGCTTAGGAGGCTGAGGCAGGAGAATTGCCTGAACCCAGGAGGCGGAGGTTGCGGTGAGCCGAGATCGCGCCATTGCACTCCAGCCTGGGTAACAAGAGCGAAACTCCGTCTCAAAAAAAAAAAAGAAGAAGAAGAAGAAGAAGAAGAGGAAGAAGAAGAAATAAAGATCAGAGAATAAATAAAATTAAAATAAAATATAAAAGATCAATGAAACAAAAAGTTGTTTTTTAAAAAGTTAAAAAAAATTGACAAACTTTTGATGAGACTAAGAAAAAAAGACAGAAGTCCCAAGTGAATGAAATCAGAGATGTAAAAGGAAACTTTACAACTGACACTACAGAAATTCAAAGAATTACTAGTGTCTACTATGAGCAACCATATTACAATAAATTGGAAAATCTAGAATAAATGGACAAATTCCTTACCAAGATTGAGCCATGAAGAAATCCAAAACCTGAGCACGCCAATAACAAGTAACAAGATTGGAGCGGTAATAAAAAGTCTCCCTGTAAGGAAAAACCTGGGACTGGGTATGGTGGCTCATACCTCTAATCCCAGCACTTTGGGAGGCCAAGGCAGGTGGATCACCCGAGGTCAGGAGTTCAAGAGCAGCCTTGTCTCTACTAAAACTACAAAAAATTAGTTGGGCATGGTGGTGTGTGCCTGTAATCCCAGCTACTCGGGAGGCTGAGGCAGGAGAACTGCTTGAACCTGGGAGGTGGAGGTTGCAGTGAGCCAAGATAGCGCCACTGTACTCCAGCCTGGGCAATAAGAGTGAAACTCCATCTCAAAAAAGAAAAAGAAATAAAAAAATAAAAAGAAAAGCCTGGGACCCAATGGCTTCACTGCTAAATTCTACCAAACATTTAAAGAAGACCTAATACCAATCCTACTCAAACTATAGAGGAGGAAGGGATACTTCCAAACTCATTCTACAAGGCCAGTATTATCCTGATGCCAATAGCCAGACAAAGACACATCAAGAAAAAGAAAGAAAGAAGAAAGGAAGAAAAAGAGAGAGAGAAGGGAAGGTAGGCAGAAAGGAAGATAGGAAGGGAAGGAAGGTAGGAAGGAAGGAAGGAAACTACAGGCACTGGTCTCTAATGAATATCAGATATCAGACATCTCTGATGAATATCTCATAAAAATCCTCAACAAATTACCAGCAAATTTAATTCAACAATACATTAAAAAGATTATTTATTGTGAACAAATAGGATTTATCCCTGGGATGTGAGGATGGTTCAACATATGTAAATCAATCAATGTGATACATTATATCAACAGAATGAAGGACAAAATCCATATAGTCATTTCAATAGATGCTGAAAAAGCAATTGATAAAGTTCAGCATACCTTCATGATAAGAACTCTTATCAAAAAACTAGGTATAGATGGAACATATCTCAACATAATAAAAACCATATACCACAGACCTACAGCTAGTATCATACTGAATGAGGAAAAACTGAAAGCCTTTCCTCTAAGATCTGGAACATGACAAGAATGCCCTCTTTCATCAATGTTATTCAATATAGTGGTGGAAGTCCTAGCTAGAGCAATCAGACAAGAGAATGAAATAAAGGGCATCCAAAATGGAATGGAAAAAGTCAAATTATCCTTGTTTGCAGATGATATGATCTTGCATCTGGAAAAACCTCAAGACTCCACAAAAAACTATTAAAACTGATAAATTCAGTAAAGTTGTAGGATACAAAATCAACATAAAAAATCAGAAGCATTTCTATATGCAATAGTGAACAATCTGAAAAAGAAATAAAAAAGTAATCCCATTTATAATAGCCGCAAATAAAATTACATACCTAGGAAATAATGTAACTAAATAAGTGAAAGTTCTTTGTAATAAAAACTATAAAACACTGATGAAAGAAATTGAAGAGGACACCAAAAAATGGACAGATATTCCGTGTTCATGGATTGGAAGAATCAATATTGTTAAAATGTCCACACTACCCAAAGCAATCTACAGATTCAATGCAATCCCTATCAAAATACCAATGACATTCTTCACAGAAATAGAAAAACAAGTACTAAAATTTATATGGAACCATAAAAGACCCAGAATAGCCAAAGCTATCCTAAGCAAAGAGAATAATTCTGAAAGAATCACATTATCTGACTTCAAATTATCCCCTATAGAGCTATAGCAACCAAACCAGCATGATACTGGCATAAAAACAGATACACTGACCAATGGAACAGAATAGAGAACCCAGAAACAAATTCACACACCTAGTGAACTAATTTTCGACAAAGGTGCCAAGAACAGGGAAAGACAGTCTCTTCAACAGATGGTGCTGGAAAACTGGATATCCATATGCAGAGGACTGAAACTAGACCCCTATCTCTTGCTATATACAAAAATCAAATCAAAATGGATTAAACACTTAAATCTAAGACAATAAACTATGAAACAACTACAAGAAAACATGGGGGAAAATAACCAGGACACCACTCTGGGCAAAAACTTCTTGAGTAATACCCTACAAACACAGGCAACCAAAGAGAAAATGGACAAATGGGATCACATCAAGTGAAGAAGCTTCTGCTGATCAATGGAAACAATCAACAAAGTGAAGAGACAACCCGTAGAATAGGAGAAAATATTTGCAAACTATCCACCTGACAAAGGTTAATAACCAGGGTATATAAGAAACTCAAACAACTCCATAGGAAAAAATCTTATAATCTGATCAAATAGGCGAGAAATTTAAACAGACATTTCTCAAAAAAAGACACACAGATGGCAAACATGCATATGAAAAAGTGACTGTTCACTAATCATCAAGAAATGCATATCGAAACTACAATGAGATATCGTCTCATCCCAGTTAAAATGGCTTATATCCAAAAGACAGGTAATAACAAATACTGGCTAGGATGTGGAGAAAAACGAGCCCTTCTACACTGTTGGTGGAAATGTAAATTAGGACAACCACTATGGAGAACAGTTTGGAGGTTCCTCAAAGAACTAAAACTAGAGCTACCATATGACACAGGAATCTCACTACTGAGGTATATACAGGAAAGTAAGGAAATCAGTATATTGAAGAGATATCTGCTGCAGTCCTATGTTTGTTGCATCACTGTTCACAATAGCCAATATTTGGATGCAACCTAAGTGTCCATCAACAGATGAATAGATAAAGAGAATGTGGGCTGCGTGCAGTGGCTCATGCCTGTAATCCCAGCACTTTGGGAGACTGAGATGGGTTAATTGCTTGAGTGCAGGAGTTTCAGACCAGCCTGGGAAACATGGCAAAAACCTGTCTCTACAAAAAATTAGCCAGAAGTGGTGGCATGTGCCTACAGTCCTAGCTACTTGGGAGGCTGAGGTGGGAGAATCACCTGAGCCCCAGAAGTTGAGACTGCAGTACATGTACACAACAGGGTATTATTTGGCCATAAAAAGGAATGAGATCCTATCATTTGCAACAACATGGATGGAACTGGAGATCATTATGTTAAATAAAATAAGCCAGGCACAGAAAGACACACACATCACACATTCTCACTTATTTGTGGGATCTAAAAGTTAAAACAATTGAACTCTTAGAGACAGAAAGTACAAAGATAGCTACCAGAGGCTGGGAAGGGTAGCTGGAGGTGGGGGAAAGTAGGGATTGTTAATGGGTACAAAAATATATAAAGAATAAATAAGGCCTACTATTTGATAGCACAACAGGGTGAGTATAGTCAGTTATAATTTCATTGTACATTTAAAAGTAACTAAGAGTATAACTGGATTGTTTATAACACAAAGGATAAATGCTTGAGGGGAGAGATACCCCATTCTGCATGAGATAATTATACATTGCATGCCTGTATCAAACCATTTGACGTGCCCCATAAATATGTACATCTACTATGTACCCACAAAAATTAGAATTAAAAAAATTAATCAACTGCTTTGGAGATTTTTTTTAAAAAAAGATAGATGAGGTCTCATTCTACTGTGCAGGGTGGAGTACAGTGGCACAATCACAGCCCTCAAAATCCTGGGCTCAAGCAACCCTCCCACTTCAGCCTCCTGAGTAGTTGGGACTATAGGCATCTGCTACCACACTGTGCTGAGTATTTTTATTTTTAGAGATGGAGGTCTATATTACTCAGACTAGTCCTTAACTCCTGGCCTCAAGTGATTCTGCCACCTTGGCCTCCCAAAATATTGGGATTATAGGCATTAGCCACTGTGCCCAGCCAGGCAGGATGCTTTTTGCCAGTCCACAGCCACTGCACAATCCAAAATCTTGTTCAGATACCATATTGTTAATTTTATAAAGCTCATGAATTTTGAATGTTTATAAACCCCAAACTCCAGCCAAAAAAGGCTGAAGCCCTTTAGGGTAGACTGTGGCCAGGAAGGATGAGTTTTAATGGGGGAAGGAATTAGCAGGTACATGGAACCTGGGATCTTAAATGTCCAGGTTCAAGAGTCAGAGTTCCCTTAAGCATGAGTGACAAGAGTCTGTTCTGCTTGGTATGTGGCTGCTTCTAGGAAGTATAGCTTTTCTCCTGGTTCCTCTTCCCAGTGTGTTGGGAAATGATGAGGAAGTTTATGTGTTGCCATCGGTAGTCACTTGTGACCCAGCCACGTGCTGCCCCAGGAGACTCTGGTGTTGAACTGGTGACTTCTTGCCATCCTTTACCTGCCTTCTGTGGATCGCTTTTGTCTTCTCTACACTGCCTCAGGCCAGGAGAACCAGGTTCTTCTTTTACTTACCCAAAGCACAGCCAAGTCCAGGCTCTAGATTTTTATCTAGACTTGAGGAAAACAAAGGGAGTGACATGTGGGAAAGAAAACACATTTGGATGTTACAGATATTAGTGTTCTTGGAGCCCAGGGGCCAAGCCCCTTCCTGGAGGACTTGGATTGGCTATCTTTCTCCTTGGCTCCAACCTGACATCTTTTCTTGTCCCTTTAGGAATGTCTGATGGAAGCTCCTCCTAACCTGGGGTCATACTTCATTTCATTCTCTGGGCTCAGTGAGAGGAAAAAAAATTTTTTTTTAATAATTTACTGAAAACCCAGATCACATCATCATAAATTCAGGTGGGTGCAATTCTGCCCAAAATGATGGTAAAGTGTTACACTAATTTCAAAAAATGTTTGCCTCTTGTTCCCCCAGACTTCATTCTTGACTTTGTAATTTTCTGTGAGCAAGCTCTTGGAGAGGGGCACAAAAGTCTGACTGAAGTATTTTCTGAAGAAAGAAAAACGGCAGTCTTCCTCCACTAATGAGAAGTAAACTGTTGAACAACTGTAAAATGTTTTCACTCTGCTTTTAGACACAAAGCTTTCAAAAATTTTGAGGTCTTTTAGCACATCCCCATTGTATATGTAATATGGCTCCAGGTAATCACTCTGCCATGGGGAGAAAATCTTCCATAACTCTCCCCCATATATTCGTACACTCCACCACCTTGTCTTGTTAGGGAAAATCTCTCTACTTCCAGAGGTTGCTGGGGAGGGAAGGAGATGAAATAGTTTGACCTTGACCCTAGCTGTGAGATAGATCCTACATCTTTGAAACCTGTGACATAATGAACTGTAATTATAGACATTTCAAAGCCTCAGCAGTTTTTGTTTAATAAGAGATGGAGGCAAAATTTGCCTCTTTTTTTGTGGAAGAACCGTTTTTTGAGATTTTATTTATGTTAAGGTAGACCTCAAGTCCTATTCTTTACTAGGGTGATTGAAACAGGATTTATACAGCTCAACCCAATTTGCGGCCAAATTGTTTTCAGTGTAGGCCAAGTGACATCCATGCAAATCCCCTGTAATGTTGATCACTGAAAAGGAAGGATTCTGGCAAAAAAAAAAAAAAGCTAAAAATTAGGGCCCTAGGCTTTGTTAAAGGTGGTCCAAGTAAAGGACTGAGGTACAAGAATGCTGGAAGGTAACCCTCCTGGCAGACTATCACCTAGGGAGTCTTGATCCCTTGACACTGAGCATCCATTGTCCATTTTCTGAATTGTAATCCCTGCTATTTTTGGAAAGCCAGACACAAATACTTTTGCAAAATGGAATCCTGTCCTACATACTCCTTTTGTTTTGGATGTTCCACCTTTAATAAAATGTGCCTTCATTTCTTTCACTTGTCATTCCCTCTTTCTACTCCCTTCACTGACAGCAGTTCTTCCTGCTTTTGTTGTTAGAAATCACTGTGAGGCTAGGGCACAGCTATCCATGTCATTTTCCATGCTCAGATAATTATATATAGGTGTTTGGGAGAAATCTCTTAAAATGAGCTCACATTATCTACATTCCTTTGAATCTTGATTTTCTTTGAATAGCGGCAAGCTCACCAGGTCATCCTGCATATTTCTTTTTTTGTTTGTTTTTTAGATGGAGTCTCCCTCTGTCACCAGGCTGGAGTGCGGTGGCACGATCTCGGCTCACTGCAACCTCCAGCTCCTGTGTTCAGGCAATTCTCCTGCCTCAGCCTCCTCAGTAGCTGGGACTACAGGTGTGTGCCACCACACCCAACTAATTTTTTTGTATTTTTAGTAGAGACTTTTATTTTTTTATAGATACTTTTTAATTTTTTTGTAGACTTTTGTTAGTTCAACCATTGCGAAAGACACTGTGGCAATTCCTCAAGGACCTAGAAATAGAAATTCCATTTGACCCAGCAATCCCATTACTGGGTATATATCCAAAGGATTATAAATCGTTCTGCTATAAGGACACATGCACACAAATGTTCACTGCAGCACAGTTTACAATAGCAAAGACCTGGAACCAACCCAAATGCCCATCGATGATAGACTGGACAGGGAAAATGTGGCACATATACACCATGGAATGTTATGCAGGCATCAAAAAAAAAAATCAGGCTGGTCTCAAACTCCTGACCTCAGATGATCTGCCCACCTTGGCCTCCCAAAGTACTGGGATTACAGGTGTGAGCCATTGTGCCCAGCTGAGAACTGATATCTTTATTATGTTGTGTCTTCCAATTTATAAACATAGTATATTTCTATTAAAAATACAAGGTGGTAGCAGTAGTGTAGTTTTTAAAATCTCCTCAAATCACCTCATAAAAACAGACAAAATATTAGGATGGTAAAAATCAAAACCTACAAACAACATCTATAACAAAAAAAGGTGATAAGCACCCCACAAATCCTAAAATATGGGTAGATGAGCACAATCTACTAACAGTTTCAAGACTTGGATGGTATTAGTAACTATAAGAGAGAAAGCTAAGTAATGGGGTGTCTATTGGACCTGAGAAAAAGACACCCCCTAAATATCCAACAGATATTTACTTGAAAGCACAGTGAGCCAATCAGGAAAAAAGGACCTGAACTTGGGAAGATTTTTTGACACTTTAATCCTGGGAAAATGCAAGTGGTCCACTGTAAGGTGTGAGGGAGCCAGAGAAGTCTGGGCCTATGAACTTTTGAAATTAATCTTTCAGGACAAAGTCTTATGCTAGAGAGAATGGAATTCAAATTAATTAACCTCAGCCTCCTGAGTAGCTGGGATTACAGGGGCCTGCAACCATGCCTGGCTAATTTTTTTGTATTTTTAGTAGAGATATCTGATTTATTAAGAGTCTATGGCCGGGGGCAGGGGCTCACGCCTGTAATCCCAGAATTTTGGGAGACTGAAGAGGGTGGATCATTTGAGATCAGGAGTTTCAGACCAGCCTGGCCAAATGGTAAAACCCTGTCTCTACTAAAAACACAAAAATTAGTTGGGTGTGGTGATGCACGCCTGTAATCCCAGCTACTTGGGAGGTGGAGGCAGGATAATAGGTTGAACCTGGGAGGTGGAGGTTGCAGTGAGTTGATATTGCACCACTGCAATCCAGTCTGGGTGACAGAGCAAGACTCTGTCTCACAACCAAAACAAAACAAAACAGGAGTTGTGCTTTTGAGCCCGAGGTGTGCCTATCACGAGAGGCCAGGAGTTTAACAGCCTGGCCAGCACCGTGAAACCCTGTCTCTACTAAAAATAAAAAAAATCACTGGGGGTGGTGTTTCGTGCCTGTAATCCCACCTATTTGGGAGACTAAGGCATGAGGACTGCTTGAATCTGGGAGGCGGAGGTTGCAATGGGCTGAGATTGTGCACTCCAACCTAGGCAAGAGTAAGACTCTGTCTCAAAAAAGTAAAGAAAAAAAGAAAGGTGGGGGTGGGGGTGCTTTTTTGAGAGGCTAGGAGAGTCATGTTCCTAGAAGTCAAGACCTGGATTACTTAAGAGAATAAGGCTTATCCTACAAGCCACAGGGGAAAAAAGAACAGTTTATTTGTTATTTTTTTAAAAAAGAAATAAAAATCTCTGGATAGAGGAAGGACCTTAGAGTATACTCAAATGGAACAATGAGATAATTTTGACACTAGTGTAAAGGCCTGCTCCCTTAGGTTTAAAATCCTGTTAGGGAAGCTATAAAAACTCCCAAGATAGATTTGGGAGTTTGGATATGGAAGTGGTTTATGTTGAAAGCAGTGGAGAATTAACAAGTTATACCTGGTCAGGTGTGGTGGCTCATTCCTGTAGTCCCAGCACTTTGGAAGGCTGAGGCGGGAAGATCTCTTGAGCCCAGGAATTCAAGACCAGCCTAGGCAACTTGGTGAAACCTCACCACTACAAAAAAAAAAAAACCACCAAAAAATGTTATACCCACTCCCACCTCCACTAAGGTCGCTGATAATTGAAGATATTTATGGAACACTTCGTTCACCAAAAACAGGATACACATTCTTCCCAGGCTCATATGATACATTCCCTAAGACCACATTCTGGGTCATAAAATAAATACAGCTTAGCAAAATTTTAAAAATATAAGTCATACAAAGTATGCTCCTAGACCACAATGAAATTATTTCTGAAAAAAAAATTTATTAATTATACACTTAAAAATGGTGAAGATAGTAAATCGGATATATATTTTTATTTCAATTTAAAATATAAAAAATAAATTTCATAAAAAAGTAATTATATTAGAAGTCAGTAACAGACAGATAGCTGGAAAATCCTAAAATATCTAGAGATGAAACAACACACTTCTAAATAACACATGGATCAGTCAGGCATGGTGGCTCATGCCTGTAATCCCAGAACTTTGGGAGGCCAAGGGGGTGAACTGCTTGAGCCCAGGAGTTCAAGACCAGGCTGGGCAACACAGGGAGACCCCATATCTACAAAAAAATTAAAAATTAGCTGGGCATGATGGTATGTGCCTGTGGTCCCAGCTACTCAGGAGGCTGAGAGAAGAGGATCACTCCAGCCTGAGCAACAGAGTGAGACCATCTGAGAAATAATAAACAAACAAATAAATAATGCATGGGTCAAAGAAGTCTCAAGAGAAATTTTAAAGTATTTTGAATTAAATTGAAATGCAACTCATCAAAATTTTGTGGGATGCAGTGAAAGCAATACTTCAATGAAATTTATAGCACTGAATTAATATATTAGGAAAGAACATCTAAAATCAATAATCTTAGCTTCAATTTAGGAAACTAGAGAAAGAAAAGCAATATAAACCTAAAGCAAATAGAAGAAAAGAGATACAAAAATAAAAGCTGGAATCGATAAAACTGAAAATACGAAATCTATTGAGAAAAGCGATGAAAGCAAAGTATGCTTCTTTGGAAAAAATAAATATAATTGATAAACCTCCAGACAAAGCAACCAAGAAAAAACTAGAAAAAACATAAATTGCTAATATCAGAAATGAAACAGGGGCCATCACTACTGATCCCATAAATATTAAAACAATAATAAATATTAGGAATACTTCCATGACCACAAATTTGATGAGAAGAAATGGACCAATTCCTAGAAAGACACAATCTGTTAAAGCTCACACAAAAATAAACAGATCATCTTAGTACAGCCTGTATCTATTTAAAAATTGAATAATTAGTAACTTTCAAAAAAGAAAAGCACCAGGCCTAGATGGAGGTTCACTGGTGAATTCTACCAAACATTTAAGAAAGAAGTGACAGCAATTATTTACAGTCTCCTTCAGAAAACAGAAACTAAGAGAACATTTCCTAAATCATTCTGTGAAACCAGCATTACCCTAATACTAAAACTCAATAAATAAATTAAAAAACAAACAAACAAAAAACCCGATAAAGACATTACAAGAAAGCAAAACTACGGACCATATCTTTTATGAACATGGATGAAAAAATTGTCAATAAAATATTAGCAAACTGAATCAATATATACAAAGAATTACACACCATAACCAAGTAGGATTTATTGTAGGTATACAAGGCTGGTTCAGCATTCAAAATCAATTAATCTATTATATCAATAGGCTAAAGAAGAAAAATCATATAATAATATCAGTAGATACAGAAAAAGCATTTGACAAAATTGACACATATTCATAATAACACCTCTCAGCAAACTAGCAATAGAGAGGAGCTTGATAAAAAAAAAATCAACTTGATAAAAAAAAAACTCTCTATAAAAAAACCTATAGCTAACATCATACTTAATGGTGAGAAACTGCATGCATTCTACTAAGATTGGGAATAAGGGAAGGATGACCCCTTTCAATACTTCTATTCAACTTTGTACTGAAGTCCTAGCTAACATCGTAAGACAAGAAAAGGAAATAAAAGGCAAACAGATTGAGACTGAAGAAACAAAACTATCTTTGCTTACAGATGACATAATTATCTAGATAGAAAAATCCCAAAGAAGAAGCAAAAACAAAAAAGAAAACACCCTTCTGGAACTAAGATGTGATTATAGCAAGGTTGCAGGTTATGGTCATGAAGTTAATATAAAAAAATCAATCACTTTCCTATATACTAGCAATAAACAAGTAAAACTGTGAAATGATAACCATAATACCATTTACATTATTTCCTGTTTATGGTTAGGAAAATTCAGTATTGTTAAGATGTCAGTTCTTCCCAACTTGATCTACAGATTCAAGGCAATCCCAATCCAAAGCCAAGCAAATTATTTTGTGAACACAAACTGAATCTAAAGTTTATATGGAAATCACAAACCAACACAATACTGAAGAAACATGAAGTTGAAGGACTGACACTGACTTCAAAATTAACTATAAAGCTATAGTAATTAAGACAGTGTGATCTTCGTGTTAAGAGTGGACAAATTTATCAATAAAATAGAATACAGAATCCAGGAACAGACCCACACAAATACAGTCAGTCAAGTGATCTCTGACAAATGGGCAAAGGAAATTTAATGGAGAAAAGATAGCCTTTTCAACAAATGGTGCTGCAACAATTAGACATCCACATTAAAAAAAAAAAAAAAAAAAAAAGGATTCTAGACACAGACCTTACTCCTTACACAAAAATTGACTCAGAATGAATCATATACTAAAACGTAAAATGCAAAGTTATAAAACTCCCAGGCTGGAGTGCAGTGCACCATCTCAACTCTGCAACCCAACCTCTGTCTCCCAGGTTCAAGCGATCCTCCCACCTCAGCCTCCTGGGTAGCTAGGGCAACAAGTGCAGACCACAACACTCAGCTAATTTTTTGTATTTTGGGTAGAGATGGGGTTTTGCCATATTGCCCAGACTGGTCTTGAACTCCTGAGCTCAAGCAATCCGCCTGCTTCAGCCTCCCAAGTGCTGCGATTACAGGCATGAGCCATCACGCCTGGCCAAAGAGACAATACCAAAATCATGTTCCATGAATGAAATAATAAGTTGAACTTCAATAACATTTTAAAAATCGGCTCTGTCAAAGACACTGTTAAGAGAATGAAAGGACAAGCAATAGACTGAGAGAAAATATTTTGAAAATACATACATGATAAAAGATTTGTAACTAAAATACACAAAGAACTCTTAAAACTCAATAAGAAAACAATCCAATTTTAAAAGGGGCAAAAGATCTGACCAGACATCTTACCAAAAATATACAGATGGCAAATATGCACATGAAAACATTCTCAATATCATATGACATTAGAGAATTGCAAAATGAGGCTGGGCGAGGTGGCTCACACCTGTAATCACAGCACTTTGGGAGGCTAAGACAGGCAGATCATGAGGTCAGGAGATCAAGACCATTCTGGCTAACATGGTAAAACCCCTTCTCTACTAAAAAAAAAACAAAAAATTAGCCAGGCATGGTGGCACATGCCTGTAGTCCCAGCTACTCAGGAGGCTAAGGCAGGAGAATCACTTGAACCCAGGAGCCGGAGGTTGCAGTGAGCCAACATTGCGCCACTGCACTGCAGCCTGGGCGACAGAGCAACACTCCATCTCAAAAAACAAAACAAAACAAAACAAAAGATATCTATTAAAATGTCTAAAACACAAAACACTGACAATACTAAAAGCTGGCTAGAATGTGGAGCATTAGGAACTCTAATCCACTGAACAATGGTATAGCCACTTTGGAAGACAGTTTAGCAGTTTACAATGTTAAACACAGGCTTACCATATGATCCAGCAATCATGCCCTAGATATTTACTCAAAAACTTATGTACACATAAAACCTGTATACAAATGCTGATAGCAGCTTTATTCATAATGGCCAAACACTGGAAAATGCCCTTCAGTTGGCAAGATTTGCTTTCAGAGGTGAGTGGATAAACATACTGTGGTACATCCAGAGTAAAATATAATTCAGTGATAAAAAGAAATGATAAAAAAAAAAAGACATGGAGGAAGCTTAAACGCATATTGTCAAGTAAAAGAAGACAGCTTGAAAAGGTTATATACTGCATGCTAAATATATGTCATTTAGAAAACACAAAACTATAGAAAAAGTCAGGGGTTTGGAGAGAAAAAGGGCAAGATAAATAGGTGGAACACAAGGGATTTTTAGGGCAGTGAAACTATTCTGTACAACAAGGCAATGGTGGCTACATGATATTATACATTTGTAAAAACTCATACAACTATATAACACAAAGAGTGAGCCCTAAACTGTGGACTTCAGTTTATAATAATGTATCAGTACTGGTTTATCAATTGTAACAAATCCACCACATTAATGAGATATGCTAATAATAGGATAAATCTTCCCTGGAGGTACAGGAGATACATGGGAACACTGTAAAACCAGTTCAATTTTTCTTTTCTTTTCTTTTCTTTTTTTTGAGACAGAGTCTCATTTTGGTACCCAGGCTGGAATGCAATAGTGCAATCATAGCTCACTGTAACCTCAAACTCCTATGCTCCAGTAATCCTCCTGCCTCAGCCTCCTTGAGTAGCTAGGACCACAGGCACATGCTACCATGCCTGGCGAATTTTTTAAGTTTTTGTAGAGACAGGGTCTTGTTATGTTTCCCAAGCTGCTAGTCTCAAACTCCTGGCCTCAAGTAATCCATCCACTTCAGCCTCCTGAAGTGCTGGAATTATAGGTGTGAGTCACCACGCCTAGCCTTGGAATAGTTTTTCATCCAGGAATCCTGAGATGGGGTATCTGAGAATGGGGGAAAAATCTCTTTATTAAAAAATAGTCATCCTAGAAACTGGATGATATTCAGAGAACTAGAAGAAAAAGGAGAAAAGGTGGCCTATGTGTTAATATGAGAAAATGGAATATTATTAAATATGAAGGAAAATTAAGGATTGTTAGTCAAAAACTTCCCTATCTGTACACATTAAAATGGAAAATAGAGCTCGGGCCTGGATCACTTTTATATAGGATCACTGTTACTATAATGGAGAGTCAACAGGTGACCTGGATTCTTTTGTGACTGTCAGCACTTACTCAGTGCCAAAGGGAATTCTGACTCCATGGCATTGTCTTTGACATCAAGCCTATAAATACCTCAAACAAATTTAAACATATGGGTTACAGCATATCTTGAAATCAGGTTTCAGAGCAGAACAGAACCCAGAGAACACATGCCCCATATATGGCTGCTTTCCAAATATGTAGAAATGTTTATTGTGGTTGACAATAAGTAGTTACAAATGGAATAATATAATGTGACCAACATTACACAGATGGTAACAGATGTCCACACGCTGGCCAAGTGGTACAATAGGGAGCTAAATAGTACTTGCTGGTTAGATATATGGACTAGTTAGAAGATATAGACAGAAAGAAAGCTAGTGCAAATGTCCCTGAATCTGCAGAAAACATTTCAAATTTTTTTTTTTTTTTTTTTTTTTTGAGACGGAGTTTCGCTCTTGTTACCCAGGCTGGAGTGCAATGGCGCGATCTCGGCTCACCGCAACCTCCGCCTCCTGAGTTCAGGCAATTCTCCTGCCTCAGCCTCCTGAGTAGCAGGGACTACAGACACGCGCCACCATGCCCAGCTAATTTTGTATTTTTAGTAGAGACGGGGTTTCACCATGTTGACCAGGATGGTCTCGATCTCTTGACCTTGTGATCCACCCGCCTCGGCCTCCCAAAGTGCTGGGATTACAGGCTTGAGCCACCGCGCCCGGCCCATTTCAAATTTTTAACTGCTGGAGAGACCGGCTGGATCCCTTTGAGAAAGGTGAAACATGTTGTTACTCACATGATCATTGGTCGAAATCCTGGAAAGTACCAGGGCTATGCATTTCTCAGTGGTATCTGTAGAGCTACGAATACAGTGAGTGTTGAATCTTTCTTTCATGAAGATAAAGCCCACTTTGCAGCTCTCATGGCTCATGAGCTTGGCCACAACTTGGAAATGAAACATGACTACATGGCCTAAAAGTGTAATGGCCAGAACCTCTGTACCTGTACTATGCATTAATTTATTACTATAGATATGGGCTTCAGCAACTGAAGCTTCCACTGCTTCCATTCATTTTTGCATAGGCTCAGAGAGGACTGCCTGTTTAATAAACTTGAGCACCAAAGCTCCTTTGGAAAGCCATATTGTGGGAAATAGATAGTGATGAAGGAGAAGAATGCAAGTGTGGCAATGTTCTTGATTGTGAAAGGGATCACTGTTGTCTGCCCTCACAATGGCTGAAGAAGGGTTCAGATTGTGCATTTGGATTCTGTTGCAGGCACTGCAAATTTCTAAAAGCAACCACACCCTGCTGCTTCAGTGTAGGTGAATACGACCTCTGAGAGCACTTTGATGGCACCTCTGAGTGGTGCCACACAGATATATACAAGCATAGTAGCCCTTGCAAAGAACAAGGTTATTGTTACCAGGGCCAGTGCAGAAGCCTAGAGAATCAGTGCATTAAAATCTCTGGAAAGGGCACACGAGCTGCTTGGAAATGATCATTATCAAGGGGGATAGGTTTGGAAACTGGCAGTGAGTCTAAAGGATTGTCTAAAGTTTTTGGCAAGTACAAAGCCAAATGTGTAAGATGTGAGAAACTGCTATGTGAAAACATCTAAAGATACCACATGCTGAAAAACATCACTTACCCATTTTCCCATGCAGGACATGTGGTGGTGGAGTACAGACAGGTCTGATGGGAGGGAGGTAAAGGATGGAACCCCATGTGGTCCACAAAAGATCTGTATCAATCAATCCTGCTTAGGTACCACTGTACTCCACTATGACTACAACCTGGTCAAGTGTCATGGGAAGGTTGTTTATAACAATTTTAAGAACTGGCACTTGTCTACAGCTATACCCCTACCACATGAGAATTTAAGGATTAGGAGGCAGTCTAACAGTGGCCCAGCTCCACATATCCCCTCTGACTCTCAGTATCACAAAAAGCTGATAATCCTAATTTGAGTCTTGCATAGCTGCTTATTACTTCTCATTCCTACTATCTTTTTGTTTGCTTACATCCGTAGACAATCTAAGACACTATCAATACAAAAAAAAAAAATCACTGGAACAGCAAAATGAACAAACCTGAAAAACATTTGTTAATTACTTTCTTTCTGGTAATAAGGCCAAATATGAAGTGATACTGAAAGGACCTTTTAGAACTGGAACTGGACTTCTGGTCAACGCATGAGCGCAGTGGCTCATGCCTGTAATCCCAGCACTTTGGGAGGCCGAGGTGGGTGGAACACCTGAGGTCAGGCGTTCGAGACCAGCCTGACCAACATGGTGAAAAACCGGTCTCTACTAAAATACTACAAAAATTAGCCAGGCGTGGTGGTGGGCGCCTATAGTCCCAGCTACTCGGGAGGCCAAGGTAGGAGAATTGCTTGAACCCGGGAGGTGGAGGTTGCAGTGAGCCAAGATCATGCCACTGCACTATACCCGGGGTGACAGAGCAAGACTCTGTCTCAAAAAAAAAAAAAAAAAAATTGGATTTCTTAGTTCTGGTGTCCCTTGGGGACTATGGATATAGGAACTCTTTCGTGCCTCCATCTATTTTTCTATATGCTGACTGCTTATTTGTTTTTAAAATAAAAGAAGTTAATGCAGCTTCCTAGGTGAGGCAGTCTATTTTGTTTTGTGCTATCCTGAAATCAGGTCTCAGGATCTTTGGGACAATGAGAAGCCTCAAGATATGATCTTGACAGAGTAAGAGCAGGTTACCCTCCATAACTTCCATGAAGTCCATGGTCTAAAACGGAAAGAGCTATCATTGAGCTCCCTGATATTTCTTTCTTTCTTTTTTTGAGATGGTGTTTCACTCTTGTTGCCCAGGTTGGGGTGCAATGGTGTGATCTTGGCTCACCACAACCTCTGCCTCCTGGGTTCAAGCGATTCTCCTGCCTCAGCCTTCTGAGGAGCTGGGATTACAGGCATGTACCACCATACCCAGCTAATTTTGTATTTTTAGTAGAGACAGGGTTTCTCCATGTTGGTCAGGCTGGTCTCAAACACCCAACCTCAGGTGATCCGCCCACCTTGGCCTCCCAAAGTGCTGGGATTATAGGTGTGAGTCACTGTGCCCAGCCCCTGACATTTCTATAGAGAGCTCTTTTGGAAAGATCTCTGTAACTTACTTTTCATAACATCCTGTCTAATCTTCCGTTATAATCCTCTCAGTCAATTTCCCCAATTTTAAAGATTTTGCCTCAGACATACCAAGATCATTTATCAGGTGAGAAGAAGACCACCTTTGTAATCATCAGATTAGTAGGTCTAGATGTTTTGATTAATTATCATTCCAGTCACCTTGTCCATTTGGCTTTCCCTTTGTCTTGGCATCATACTATATGATGCTCTGGACTCAGGTTGGCCTTGTTCACAACTTAGCTGGAGAGACCAAATATCACTGCTACATGATTCAAGAGGAAGAAACAGATTCCTACCCCTGAATGAAACTCTGCAGTCTTTTTTTTTCTTTTCCAAAAAATTTAAATTTTACCTATAAGTCACTTATTTGCTTCTTCACCCATTTATCCTATAAACATGTATTTAGCACTTACGATTAGGCTGAACGATGTGAAATTGATATTAGACCATTATCACCTACAAAAATGGCAAGTTGTTCACATTGTTCAATCTAACTTTATTCATTGATAAATTGAACACAATGAAACCAACCTTGGACTTCTGCTTGTAAATGCAAGTTAACAGTTATTGATTTCTAGATTTTTTTTTTAGTTTCAATTTCTCTTAAATCTTATTGTCCCAAAACCTAAAATGCAATAATAAATAAATAAATAAATAAAATTTTATTAAAAAGCAAAAAAAAAAAAAATCTTATTGTCCCTGTAATGTCAAAAGATTAGCCTTAGTATTTTAGAGTGGCGTGATCCCTATTGTTCAAGTCCTAGAACAGAACTGAACGTATGAGACTTAGATATGGTGGGTCTAAAGGTCCCACTATCAATTATTTGATAGTAGTTGTCCTTGTTTCTTATGAGTTTCCAAAACTCTTCACAAAATAAAAACCCAGGATTTTTGTGTCCAACTTTAGAGAGAGTAACAGCAATGGCAAGACCTGAGTAAGTTGTTGCATACCCCCACCCTGACTTCCCCTGCAACCATGGAGTAGAAAGCCTTGAAATGACACATATAAATGATAATCTGGAATTTATTTTTTCTAGAAGAGACTTAGACAAATCTAATATCCATCAAGGTAACATGAGTCTATCTCTGAGATGAAAAGTGTCTTCCTCTCCCTGGACAGAGGAGACTTTAAGGATCACTAGTGAATCTGGGAATAACTGGAGAGATACTACCAATTCATTTAGAATGACTACTAATAATAGCACTACATTTCCTTTCAGTTCTGCAGTTCAGAGCATAGTTAGAAAAGATTTAAGATGTCCTTTCCCAAAATTCTTTCCAATCCATTAGTGTAGAATAACTCCAGTTCCTGGATGTTCCAATATTGTAGTTTCAAAGAATGGTGGAAGTACTGGTAGGAAAAGTAAGGGTGGATTCCAGTGACTTTAAGCCCCTGCTATAGAATCTCTTCTGTGAGCATAATAACGGTGTCTGGGTATCTGCATCACGCTGAGCCTCCTGCTTTAGTTGGTGGAATTTGTGCTGTGTCCAGCCATATACTCCACAGTTGAGTAGACCCTGGGATGTTGCCGTTAGAGCCTGGAGGAGATGAAGGGGTGATGCAGCCCATGCTTCAGGTTTTCAGAGATCCAGGGAATAATTCCTACTTCCCTTATTCATAAAGCATTGTTATACTGTCTCTATCTCAAACATAAAGATCTGACATCAGTTTTTAAAACATTTTTTCTAGTTCATCCTGAACTCACTCTCTAAACTACACTATCATGGATGACAGAGAGTTGGTCATATTTCTTAATATATACATAGGAACAATGAAGTAGCTTCAATGCCTCTCCTTATTGCCTCATTTCCCAGAGTAGCCTTGAGAAAACTATCTCATCAGAATAGTCAGTAAAGAAAAAAAAAAAGAGAGGATTATTCTATCCCCTCCCCACCATTCACCAAGAATAGTTCATTTATCCCATTCAATTTACTCTGGATGGGAGAGAACCATGTCACTATCAATGTTTCATAAGAACATGCCTGGCAGATCTTATTTTTGCTGTCCATTCCTTAAAAACACATCAGTAAAATAAAATTGACCAGAGATATATATGCTCTGGATGCGTGGCAGTACTTTTACATCATCTACTTCGACTTTGAGAAAATTTTCACATTCTTCATAACTGAGTGTAAATAATACATTTTCTCTTTTGCAATGTAGAAATAAATACTCTGAGGGAAAAAACTGTGCTTATCGAGTAAAGGTAATATGAGAAAATAGGATGAGGGTGTAAGAACAGAGATAATGAATATTGAAGGTGTTACCTGGAGAACATAAAGAGCCATGTGAAGCTTGGTGTCCTGTGGCTTAGTCAGCTTTATGATCATCAGAATGACAGCTGTAAACACACAAAGTGTAGACCTTCTTGTCAGTCCTGACTGCCTGAAGTATCAGGTTCCTCCATACACATGCCTGAGCATTATCAGCATGGAAACAACAGGCATAATAAAATCCATCAGTGAGGTTAACCTGTTATGCGAACCAATGGGTCTTAGGCCTCCAACTTCTAGTCTTTAATAATAAAACTTTGTAGATTATAGTGTAGTAATGGATATACTATAAGAAGGTAATAATTTACACTTCCTATCAATTCAGATTTTCCCAAGCTTTTTCATAAAAATTATCCAATCTGGCCAGGGTAATCCCAGCACTTTGGGAGGCCAAGGCGGGCGGATCACCTGAAGTCAGGAGTTTGAGACCAGCCTGGCCAACCTGGCGGAAACCCCCTCTCTACTAAAAATGCAAAAATTAGGCTGGGTGTGGTGGCTCACGCCTATAATCCCAGCACTTTGGGAGGACGAGGAGGGTGGATCACAGGTCAGGAGTTCTAGACCAGCCTGGTCAATACGGTGAAACCCTGTCTCTACTATAATTTTGTAAAAAATATAAAAATTAGCTAGGCATGGTGGCTACTCAGGAGGCTGAGGCAGGAGAATCTCTGGAACCCAGGAGGTGGAAGTTGCAGTGAGCCGAGATCATGTTACTGCACTCCATCCTGGTGACAGAGTGAGATTCTGTCTAAAAAAAAAAAAAATACACACACACACACGAAGAAAACAAAATTAGCCAAGCATGGTGGCATGTGCCTGTAATCCCAGCTACTTGGGAGGCTGAGGCAGGAGAATTGCTTGAACCTGGGAGGTGGTGGTTGTAGTGAGCCAAGATTGCAAAACTGCACTCCAGCCTGGGCAATAGAGTGAGACTCTGTCTCAAAAAAAAAAAAAAAATTATCCAATCTGATCCTCACTATAACCTTATGTAGTAGGAGGGGCAGGTGTTAGTATCTCCAAGTCTCTCATGATATTTCTTCCTTTTATATCATTGTGCATCTCATGTTTAATTCTCTTAATTTCTAAAAACATAAGAAGCAAAAGGAGTTAAGGAGGTTGGTAAAAACTGGAAATATGGATAGGGACCATACAAATTTTACAAGCAGAATAGGAATTTGCAGCCATCCTTCTTGGTGAGACCACTTTGATTGATCAGAATCTAATAACTGCCCTCTTCACTGCCCATCTTTTCTCACTAAGATACCTACCTGGGCCCCAGCAGCAAAAGAAGGCCACTGGGTAGAAGCGTACTCTCTGGTCCATAATGTGAATCACTGCCCACTGTTCACTCCCCAGAAAGCCAGATGACTTCACAAACTTCTTATACAATGTCTGGGCTTGGATAAGTAAGACCTAAACGTAAGTACAGCAGTGAGCAGTTAATTTAAAGCTTAGTAAAATGCCCCAGGTCTATCTTCCTATCATTTTAAAAAGATTATTCTCTTAGAATCTCACAACAGGAATGACCCCATTCTCTTATCTTTACTTTCTGAGATCAGGCTTTTTCTGAGAAAAAATTACCTTAAGAGTGAACTTGGCCAGGCATGGTAGCTCACGCCTGTAATCTCAGCACTTTGGGAGGCTGAGGTGAGCAGATCACGAGGTCAGGAGTTTGAGACCAGCCTGACCAACATGGTGAAACCCTGTCTCTACTAAAAAATACAAAAATTAGCTAGGCATGGTGGCTCATGCCTGTAATCCCAGCTACTTGGGAGGCTGAGGTAGGAAAATTGCTTGAACTGGGATGCGGGAGGTGGAGGTTACAGTGAGCAGTGATAGCGCCATTGCACTCCAGCCTGGGACACAGACAGAGTAAGACCCCATCTCAAAAAAAAAAAAAAAAAAATACAAAAATTAGCCAGGCATGGTGGCAAGTGCCTGTAATCCCAACTACTCAGGAGGCTGAGGCAAAAGAATCACTTGAACCCGGGAGGGGAAGGTTGTTTTTTCTACTTTCAGCTGTCTGAATAAGGTTTAGCTCATGAAACAAATATAAATCAGTTCAAAATTCCAATGCGGTTTTTTTTGCAGAAAATAAATTAGATAACACTCGTGGTAACAAATCTGACTCTTTTTCCCTAATCCAGATCTACTCTCTAAGTTAATAACCTCATTACTTAATCAAGTTCAGCCATGTACACAGTCTTCTTTCCCTACATAAGCATCAAAAGGAGACGAGTTTGAGAATACTTACGCCTAAAAGAATCAGTTCACCATCTGCTGATTTTTAAATAATCTAGAATGCTAATTCTGAGTATATACACTGAAACCTGGGCTATTCTAAAGAAGCAATCAGGAATCTGCAGGGTGCCAAGGTCTGGGACCTGTTTCTCTTGGTAGTTCCAAATATAAACCATCAAACCCATTTTGATATGAACTAGTCATTGTGTACTGTTTGCAAAGCTGCTGATTTGAACTGAGCCATCTTGTTTGTGTGTGTTTAAGAGAATTTTTTTATTTTTGAGACAGAGTCTCCTTTGTTGCCCGGGCTGGAGTGGTGCAATCTCAGCTCACTGCAATCTCCGTCTCCTGGGTTCAAGTGATTCTCATGCCTCAGCCTCCTGAGTAGCTGGGACTGTATGTGTGTGCCACTATGCCTGGCTAATTTTTGTATTTTTAGTAGAAATGGGGTTTCACCATGTTGGCCAGACTGGTTTCGAATTCCTGGCCTCAAGTGATCTGCCCGCTTTGGCCTCCCAAAGTGCTGGGATTACAGGTGCAAACCACTGTGCCCAGCCAAACTCCATCTCTATAACTTATGTCTGAGTTGTCAAAGGAAATTCCCCATTACTCTATCTGGTACACAGGTATTAGTGGGATACATTTGATCTGCAAGTAGATACCTTGTAATTCTTGAACTGGAACATAAAAAGAGGAGAAAACGATACTGAAAAATAGATATGGCAAATACAAACGGATATTCGCTCATTTACTGCTTTTGCATGAGGCAGTTATGTAACTTACTATCCCCTGGCTAATTATTATAATTGTACATCATCCTGATGATATCAAATGAGTATCTGATAACTTCATGAGCCACTTAGCACTTTAGCCCCAGTTAGACATAGCATAAATACAAATTTATGGCCAAATAAAGAGTTTAAAAAAGAAAACTATTTTATTATTTGGAAAATTAAATCGAAGCATATGTTCTATATTCCAGAGTGTGATCCTGTCTATATAAAGAATATATGTTATGCCCTAAGTGCATGCAGAAAAAAAAAAAAAAAAAAAAAAAAAAGGAAAAAAAAAAAAAGAACAACAACAAAAAAAGAATATATGTGACACATAAGAGTTTTCTGGCCAGAGGGGATTGATGAAGCCTATATTAGTTGTAGAGCGGGCATATTTTCACCTAATGAATACAAGCTCTTTTCTTTCTCTCCTCATCTGATTTGGAGAAGTCCAAAAATCTGTGGCAGTGATTATATGTCGAGATCTCCTAGCTACTTTTTTAGTTCTAGAACAACAAGAAGTGGCTCTCTGCCCCATCTTTCCCAGGTCCTGGGAATATTGGCCCATTCCCCCCTCACTTCCCCTTCTCTCCACAAAGGAAGGTAGGGTGGTACCATACCATAATTGTAAGGAGGCTGAGTACAAAGCTGCCCAGGAAAATGGTGATACCATAAAAATAAAGTATGCCACAGACAGATGTGTTGGCAGAAGGTAGGAGTTCAGCCACGGATGATGGTGGTGAGTGCATCAGGATACACCTAGGAAGAAAATTAACAAACAGGAGTACTACAAAAGATAAAAAAAAAAAAAAAAAAAAAAAAGCTGCTCACCAAGAGTTAATAAGCATGTCATTTTACTTATCATTTTGCTAACTCTTGCCTATAATACCTTGTCACTCTCCCATAGACACATTATCTTGTCATTTTGTGTTACACTTTTACTTTTGTATTTTTACCCTTTACTACATCTTGTTCCGTAGCCCATTTCTAATATAAGCACTTTGGTCAGAATGTATGTAGAAAGTCTTTTTCCAGTTCTTATTTATAGAAACAAATAGGTATAGTCTGCCATGAAAATCATACATTTAGTTCTTACTTACTTGTGGCTCTGGCTGAAGTTTTGGAAACATTCACTAGTATTGCCCAGACAGAATACAGGTGTCATCAATAGCAGAGGTATCAGGCTGGGAGGGGAAAAAAGTATCACCCTAATATCCAGTCTTTTTCATGCCCTTCCTCCTTTGCAGAATATTCTCCTGCTCTTCCCTCAATTATATCATCCCACCAATCGCCACAAATAACACATTTTATTTCTTCAAGAAAAATACCTCAAATACCTTTGGTATTCCCTCTTTTCCAGGTCCTAGGGAAGTACAATGCAGTGGGGAATTAATTTTATACCTAGATTAGTGAATCCTACCATACAGATAATCTCTGGGAGCTGTATGGTCAGATAAAAATCCAAGTGGGTCAAAGTGAAAGGAAAATCTGCGAAGGAGTTCTGTGTGCAGTCTGTTTTACTTTCTGTGCTGACCAGGAATAATCTCATTCTCATCCGCCCCTTCTTGGGAGCTTTTCCAAAGCTTAGCTTTAAATAGCCAGCTCTTTATCCAACTAAATACAACCAGCTCCCTGTAAGAGGAAAAGATCCAGGAGCAAAAGTCACAAAAGTCTAAAACCAACTCTGATATGGCCACCACTTTAGGTGAGATCCAAACCATTTCTGGACTCTATAATCCTAACACTCTTACCCAATGTTATAAAGTAGATGAGATCCTGAAGGTTGTCTATTACAACTCTTTATGATATAGAAAAAAGAGTAAGTGATCCAAAGACCAAAGAAATTTTGTTCAAGGTCACACAGAATTGATGGTAGAATTGGAGCTAACACCCAAATCTATAACATCAACTACTTTTCTATTCAATGTGGAAAAATGGAACCAATGAACATATATTTGTTGCTTCTAAGTTAGGCTCTGTGAGGACTTAGGAGTGACAACGGAAATAAAGGGCATTGTCCTATTTGTTCCCACCTGAACACCAGGATAATGAGAGTCTACACCTTGCTAAGAAGTAAAGAAAAAAATCTTACCTTGAGAAAATGAGGGCCATTTGACCAACTCGACAAGTATAATCTATCACCTGTGAAAAGAATAAATGTGAGAAATGTCTTAAGACATTATCAATCATATAATAATATATACCAAGTCAGTTAACACTCTAGAACAAAAAGATTTCCAAAAGCCAGTTTTTTCCTGTCAAGCAATATTTGCTATAAAATTCATCTAATAGATACAGTAGTTCCTTATTAGCACTGTATATAATAGAATTTTATCTCTATTACTATATTCTAAAAAGTACAACAACACAAAAAACCCACAAAGAAAGCCTGCAGGAAGTAGCCTAATATGGAATTTGGGTACTCAAACCAATTCTCTTAAGAATAAAGGCATAGGCCAGGCATGGTGGCTCACGCCTGTATTCCCAGCACTTTGGGAGGTCGAGGCGAGTGGATCATGAGGTCAAGAGATTGAGACCATCCTGGACAACATGGTGAAACCCTGTCTCTACCAAAAAATACAAAAACTAGCTGGGCATGGTGGTACGCGCCTGTAGTCCCAGCTACTTGGGAGGCTGAGGCAGGAGAATTGTTTGAACCTGGGAGGGGGAGGTTGCAGTGAGCTGAGATCGCACCACTGCACTCCAGCCTGGCGCCTGGTGACAGCAACTCTGTCTCAAAAAAAAAAAAAAAAAAAAAAAAAAAGAAAGGCATATATGAAATCACATAGTAACCCTCCATCTTCTAATAACAGTAAAGTTCTTCTTTTAGACCCAGAGAGGTGTGGATTTCTTCAGACTTTATGGGTGGAATGAAACCCTTCTTATAAGATGATCAGTAAAAAGTGTAATAGGCCAGGATTAGTATAGTAGTGCAGGGTCAAATATGCCCTTTGGATATAAGACTGTTAGACACTAGAAGATAGAACATTTTCAAAATCTCATCTTGTGTTACACACTGTAAAACAACTTACAGAAGAGTTATTCCTACCCACTAGGACTTCATGATGTACGAATTTGAATGGAATATCTTAAAGAAATAATAGAATTAAAAATAAGCTTTTTTTCTTATTTAAGGTAGAAATGATATTTAGAATGGCATTGTTAGGGATCAATAAGCATTAAGTGAACAGCTAATCAATAATTAGATATCGGTAACTAATCTGCCCCAAACAGTCTGGATCTAGAATAGGACAGCTAGTGCTGACTATAGGAAAGTAAGTAAAATTGGTTTTTGTGACCCCTTCCACCCACTTCCATTCTTCACTTTTTTTTTTTGAGACCGAGTCTTGCTCTGTCACCCAGGCTGGAGTGCAGTGATGCAATCTCAGCTCACCACAACCTCCGCCTCCAGGGTTCAAATGATTCTCCTGCCTCAGCCTCCTGAGTAGCTAGCAGTACAGGTATGTGCCACCATGCCCAGCTCATTTTTTTATTTTTAGTAGAGACAAGGTTTCACCATGCTGGCCAGGCTGGTTTAGGACTCCTGATCTCGTAATCTGCCCGCCTCAGACTCCCAAAGTGCTGGGATTACAGGCGTGAGCCACTGGGCTTGGCCCTACTTTTTATTCTTTCCTCCACCAGGTGGTTCCTGTGTTTAATTCTTATTTTTACCTGGGTACCAATGAATCTCTGATACAAAGCTTATTGCTGGCTGGGTGTGGTGGCTCATACCTGTAATCAATCCCAGCACTTTGGGAGGCTGAGGCAAGCAGAGCACAAGGTCAAGAAATCGAGACCATCCTGGCCAACATGGTGAAAACCTGTCTCTACTAAAAGTACAAAAATTAGCTGGGCACGGTGGCATCCACCTGTAGTCCCAGCTACTCAGGAGGCTGAGGCTATTGCTGAGGCAGGAGAATCGCCTGAACCAGTGAATTGGAGGTTGTAGTGAGCCAAGATTGTGCCACTGCACTCCAACCTGGCAACAGAGTGAGACTGTCTCAAAAAAAAAAAAAAAAAAAAAAAAGAAGGGTAATTATTAGTATGGAATACCCAGAGGTAAACTAAAGAAAAGTTACCAGAGTATAATCCTGTGTTGCACAATACAGTAGCTATAGCTGCATGTGGATAATGAAATTAAAATTAAGTAAAATTTAAAATTCAATTCCTCAATCACATTAGGCATAAGTGTTCAGTATTCACATATAGCTAGTAGCTACTAAACTAGACTGTGAATTAAATATTTTAATTATTGAAAAAAGTTCAACAGCTCTTTTATAGGCTGTAAGATCCTGTTCAGGATACTGCTTAAGGGCCTCTTCATGTTACTTTTCAGTTATCTTCTCAGTGCCCTTTCTGTTTACAGCAAGACAGAGTGAGAAACAGAAATTTAAAATGCATTATCTGCCCCTGGCCTTGTTCAGTCATGAACATCTAGAAAAACAGAAAAAAGTAAGAAGAGTGTCTCCTTAAGAAGTCAATCAGGGCTGGCCTCGGTGGCTCACGCCTGTAATCCCAGCATTTTGGGAGTCCAAGGCGGGTGGATCATGAGGTCAAAAGATCGAGATCATCCTGGCCAACATGATGAAACCTTGTCTCTACTAAAAATACAAAAAAATTAGCTGGGTGTGGTGGTGGATGCCTGTAGTCCCAGCTACTCGGGAGGCTGAGGCAGGAGAATCGCTTGAACCTGAGAGGCGGAGTTTGCAGTGAGCCAAGATCGCGCCACTGCATTCCAGCCTGATGACAGGATGAGACTCCATCTCAAAAAAAAAAAAAAAAAAAAAGAAGTCAATCAGATGAAGAGTTCATAGAATCGTAGCATCTTAGAGGTGGAAGGGACATTAAAGATCACATAGACTAACAACTCATTTTATTTATTTATTTTTAAACGGTGTTTCACTCTTGTTGCCCAGGCTGGAGTGCAATGGCATGATCATGGCTCACCACAACCTCCTGGGGACAAGTGATTCTCCTGCCTCAGCCTCCCAAGTAGCTAGGATTACAGGCATGCGCCACCACACCTGGCTAATTTTGTATGTTTAGTAGAGATGGGTTTCACCATATTAGTCAGGCTAGTCTGCCCACCTCGGCCTCCCAGAATGCTGGGATTACACGCATGAGCCACCACGCCCAGCCAACACTTCATTTTATGATGAAAAACTGGAGGTGCAAGAAAGGGAGATGATATGTCTTTCTTTCTTTCTTTCTTTCTTTTAAGGATGGGGTTTAACCCTGATGGCCAGGCTGGTCTTGAACTCCTGACCTCAGGTGATCCCCCTACCTCGGCCTCCCAAAGTGGTAGGATTACAGGCGTGAGCCACCACGCCTGGCCTAGGGAGATGATATGTCTAAGGTCACAACAGGAGATAAATAACAGAACTGAGTCCAGAAGACAGATCTTCTGATCTACCCTGAAATGCCCTTTTCATGATATAATAGTATTATTTATTTGTTCAACAAGTATTTATTGGCCAGGCACGGTGGCTCATGCCTGTAGACCCAGCACTTTGGGAGGCCAAAGTGGGCAGATCACTTGAGGTCAGGAGTTCAAGACCAGCCTGGCCAACATGGTGAAACCCCATCTCTACAAAAAACACAAAAAATTTAGCCTGATGTGGCAGTGCATGCCTGTAATCCCATCTACTTGAGAGGCTAAAGGATGAGAAATGCCTGAACCCAGGGTTAGCATACAGTCAAGAAGGATTTCTCTTGCTGAGTCAAACCAGGCAGGAATGCCAGTACTATAAATAATATTCCTATGATCAAACCTGTATGTGTGCGTGTGTGTGTGTGTGTGTGAGAGAGAGAGAGAGAGAGAGAGAGAGAGAGAGAGAGAAAGAGAAAGAGAGAAAGTGAGAGAGAGAGAGAGAGAGAGAGAGAAGGGAGAAGAGGAAGTGATGTCAATAGGATGCAAACTCTGCGGGAACCTGTTTTTTCTTTGATTAATCTCCATAAATGCAGCTAGCTAGTGCTAAATGCTTACACTGTTTGTCAGGGATATATAGGTTTTTACATATATTTTTTTTCTGTCACCCAGGCTGGGGTACAGTGGCTTGAATGATCCTCCCGCTGCAGCCCGCCCTCAGTAGCTAGGATGGTAGGCATATGCTACAATGCCCAGCTAATTTTTTTGGTATCTTTTGTAGAGATGGGTTTTTGCTGTGTTGCCCAGACTGGTCTCAAACTCCTGAGCATAAGCAATCTGCCCCCTTCAGCCTCCCAAAGTGCTGGGATTACAGGTATGAGCCACCACACCCAGCCTAGCATACTATTATTAACTATGAACTCTGAATAAAACTTACCAGTGGAGATGGGCTCTGTCCACTCTGGGTGTGTTTCATCCTCAGCTCTGTGTACAAATACCAGATGTAATTGACGGTGCAGAGAAATGAAGAAATGTAGAATACCTAGGTTAAAATCAAAACAGCCTATCATAACTGTCTCACTCTGACACTGTGAAGTTCTTTCAACATATTCCATTATGGGAATCCTACCTACTAGTCTATTAGTAATGTACCACCTAGTGTCCACACCAGCCAAAACCATACCAAGTCTGAAGTTCTCTGTGTGTGTGTGTGTGTGTGTCAGAGTTTTCGCTCTTGTTGCCCAGGCTGGAGTGCAGTGGTACAATCTCGGCTCACTGCAACCTTTGCCTCCTAGGTTCAAGCAATTCTCCTCCATCAGTCTCCTGAATAGCTGGAATTTCAGACATGTGCCACCATGCCTGGCTAAATTTTTGGATTTTTAGTAGAGATGGTGTTTCACCATGTTGGTCAGGCTGGTCTCAAACTCCTGACCTCAGGTGATCCACCTGCCTCAGCCTTCCAAAGTGCTGGAATTACAGATGTGAGCCACTGCATCTGGCCCCAAGTCTGACATTTTTAATAGGCCTCCCTAAAACATGCCCTGCTTCCTTATTTTCTCCTTTGGACTGTTCAGAAGAACCACAGCATTATCCACCTCTACCTCCCCAACAGTCTCACTTTTATGAAGATATCATATAGTCTTTTTCTATTTTATGTTTTAATTTAAAAGGAAATAAGGATTTCTATTTCTAGTAATGATAAGCTAAGCTATTTGAATCAACTTTCCATTCAAAAGAACTAAACATGCTGGATAAAATATTTTTTAAATCCTTAAAAGAACTGAAATTATATCAAGGAACTAGTGGGATAAAATCTAAGGGAAGGAATTTCTACTTCCAGCTTTGATGAGATAACAGGAAAAGAATTTACCCTCCAGCCTTAAACAACTAAAAATTGAATAAAATATGTGAAAATATCCAGTTTTCAAACAGTAGGCAACAAGCAGAAGAGAACACCAATCCCTGCAAAAAGAGAAGCAAGGTGAGTCCATCAAGGACCCCAGCTCACTGGCTGGTAGGAGTGAGTACAGAAGGGCCAGTCACGATGGCTCATGTGTAATCCTACCACGTTGGGAGGCCGAGGTGGGCAGATCACAAGTTCAAGAGATGAAGACCATCCTGGCCAACATGGTGAAACCCCGTCTCTACCAAAAATACAAAAATTAGCTGGACGTGGTGGTATGTGCCTGCTGTCCCAGCTACTTGGGAGGCTGAGGCAGAAGAATCGCCTGAACCCAGAAAGCAGGGGTTGCAGTGAGCCAAGATCATGCCACTGCACTCCAGCCTGGTGATAGAGTGTGACTCCATCTAATAATAATAATAAAAAAAAGAGTGAGTATAGGAGGAGGAATCCAAACAGATCACTGTCTTGGTGAGTTGAGAAGCCAAAATTCAGAAGGTTAAAATTTGTGAAGTACAGTATCAGGGCAGAGGAAGCTATATGGTGAGATGATGTTCAGGAAAGCTTCAGAGGTCACCCCAAGTCTTTGGTTAAGTATTAATCAGTGTATATGGGAGAGAAAACCAGAGAATCATCAGAAAGGAGTAGATGAGACAATCCCTAAAGCTCCCACAGAGCCAGGAATAGTTTGTTTTCTCATCAACTGGGTGGAAAAATACACAGGGCATAATCATAAGAAGAGTATCGCTTCTCTGGGGGCTGAGGCAAACGAATTACTTGAGACCTGAAGGTGGAGGTTGCAGTGAGCCAAGATGTTCAGCCTGGACAACAGAGTAAGACTCCATCTAATAATAATAATAAAAACAAACAAAAAAACAAAACAAAAAAAAAAAAAAAACAAGCCTTCAAAAAACAGGCAAGCCTTGAAAGGATCAAACAGATCAAACAGATTCAGAGTTAACTTCATTCAAGACAACCGCCTCGCCCATTTAAAGGAATGAATTTAAAAATCTAATGCTAAACAATGTAAAATTCACAACGTCTGGTATCTAATAAAACACAAGGCATACAAAGAAGCAGGAAAATCTGACCCATAACCAAGAGAAAAGTTAATCAATATAAGTGGACTCAGAAATTACACAGATTATAAAAATTAGCAGACAAATATGTTAGAGGAACTATTACAAATATACTTCTTACGTTTAGAAAGGTAGAGGAAAGTAGAAAAATGAAAAATATAAAAAAGATCCAAACTGAATTTCTAGGGATGAAAAATATATGAAATGAAAAATATGGCATATTAGAAACTGGAAAAGATTGGTAAACTTGAAGATATGGAAATATAAACAACCTGAGAAAGATCACATAGAGTAAAAAGACTTTAAAGAATGAACACTCAGTGAACTGTGGAATAATATCAAAGTTAATGCACATCACATTGAAATTCAAGTAGTTAAGAGGGAGAAAAGAATGTTTGAAAAAATAACGGCCAAAATGTTTCTAAATTTGATAAAAGCTAGAAACCATCATACCCAAGAAGTTTAACAAATCTAAGCACAAGAAACATAAAGAAAACACCCCAAAGTACATTGTAACCAATGATAAAACAGAAAATACCCAAAGCAACTAGTGTAACAATGCACATTACATACACAGGAACGAAGATAGAGTGTCAGCAGACTTCTTATAAAAAAGAATGCAATCCAAAAAAAATGGAGAGTAATACCTTTAAAACTCTGAAAGAAAAAAAACAACTGTGTCAACACAGCCAAAATGCCTTTCAGAAAAAAGACAAAACTAAACACTTTTTCAGACAAACAAAAACTCAGATAACACAGTGAAACAGATAATTACTACAAGAAATATTAAGGGAAGTCCTTCAAGCAGAAAACAGAAGATACCAGATAGAAATTTCTTTATTATTATTATTTAAGATGGGGGTCACACCATGTTGCCCAGGCTGTTCTCGAACTCCTGGGCTCAAGTGGGCCTCAGTCTCCCAAAGTGCTGAGATTACCATGCCCCACTGAATTTCTCATTTGAACACACAGGAGTTAAAGAGAGAATTCTTTAAAAAAAAAAAAAAAAAAAAAGGAGAGGGGGGCCTGAGTAGCAGAGCTAAACTAATGCTAGAGAAGAGGCTACTCTAGATTTATACTTAATAACAAAGCTTCAAACGATCAAGCTGATCCAAAAGTGATTTAACTCTGACAAAACAAACATCCACAGTTTCTAAGGAAGACAACAAAATCCAAATCCACAAAAAACATGATATTCACAATGTCCAGGATCCAATAAAAATTACCACACATTTATAAAGCATAGGAGTAAAACGTAGAAATAATGGGGAAATAAAAACTGTGTAGATGGGATGAGGGGAAAGTGAGACTTCTCTGAGTATACTTTTCTATGCAGTTCTGACTTTTAGAACAATGTTAATGTTTACATACTAAAATATATGTAAGTATGTGTGTACATATATATATACACATATTATATATTATATAATGTTTAAAACCAACCAAGATGGACAGGTGTAGGGATGAATTACAAACAGAAACAGCCGGGCGCTGTGGCTCACGCCTGTCATCCCAGGACTTTGGGAGGCTGAGGCAGGCAGATCACCTGAGGCTGGGAGTTCGAGACCAGCCTGACCAACATGGAGAAATCCTGTCTCAACTAAAAATACAAAATTAGCCAGGCGTAGTGGCGCATGCCTGTAATCTCAGCTACTTGGGAGGCTAAGCGAGGAGAATCGCTTGAACCTGGAAGGTGAAGGTTGAGGTGAGCCAAGATCATGCCATTGCACTCCAGCCTGGGCAACAGGAGCAAAACTCCACCTCAAAAGACAAAAACAAAACTGACTGTTAAAGAATAATGTAAGTACAATAAAGGCAATGGTGAAGAAAATAACTAACCTAAGTAACTATATACGTTATAGAAGAAAACATAGGTGAAAAATCTTAGTGACATTAGGTTTCATAAAGATTTCTTAAATACTATAAAGGCGGAATTATTTTTAATAACTTTTCATAACTGAATTTCAATATTAACAACTTTTTTTCTTCAAAAGAAATTGCTGGCCAGGTGCAATGGCTCACACCTACAATCCCAATACTTTGGGAGGAGAAGGAGGGAAGAGCGCTTGAGGCCAGGAGTTTATGACCAGCCTGCAACATAGCAATAACTTGTCTCTACAAAAAAAATTTCTTTTTTTTTTAGCCAGGCATGATGGCACGCACCAGTAGTCCTCGCTACTTTGGAAGGCTGAAGCAGGAGAGACCAACCATTCTATGCTAAGGAAATAGATGCTTTAAGAAGCAACAGGTAGTGTTACATCTCTTTTAGAATTTGTCTACCAGGCATTTCAGTTTTTACTAGAAAGCCCCTCGCCCCCCCCACCCATTTTTAAATTTCTTAAAAAGAAGAAATATAGGCCAGTATGGTGGTTCACGCCTGTAATCTCAGCACTTCAGGAGGCCAAGCAGGCAGGTCACCTGAGGTCAGGAGGTTGAGACCAGCCTGGCCAACATGGCAAAACCCCGTCTCTACTAAAAATATAAAATTAGCTCGGCATGGTGGTGGGTGTCTGTAATCCCAGCTACACGGGAGGCTGAGGCAGGAGGAATCGCTTGAACCCAGGAGGTGGAGGTTGCAGTGAGCCGAGATCGCGCCACTGCACTCCAGCCTGGGTGACAGAGGAAGACTCCCTCTCAAAAAAAAAAAGAAAAGAAAAAGAAATATGTAATTTCATTTAAGCCCAGTAGAGGGAACCAGGATGTCATTACATCCAATACATTTTTTTCAACCCTCACACCAGATACATAAGCATTCTAAATTTGACCCTTCTTGAAATTTTCAGGTTTAAAATTTTGTAACAGCATAAGTGATATTGTTAAAAACCTTGAGACTAGGCCGGGTGTGGTGGCTCATGCCTGTAATCCAAGCACTTTGGAGGCCAAGGCGGGCGGATCACCTGAGGTCTGGAGTTCAAGACCAGCCTGACCAACATGGTGATACCCCGTCTTTAAAAAAAAAAAAAAACAAAAAAAAAAACCCTCGAGAATTTTAATTAATATTAACTTTCTTCAATAGCAAAGATAAATGATTAATTATGAATTTATCATCCTAACTACTTTGTATTATTTTGAGACACTCAGGATCTCATCTTTATTTTGCTAAAATCCCAGTGATACAAATATTCACTGAATGGCTACCTTGTATAAAGAAGACTCTGATAGGGAAGACAAATGAGAACCTTCTGCTTAATCGCATACAGATAGTCCCTAACTTTATGATTGTACAACTCACAATTTTTCAACTTTATTATGGTATAAAAGAGATATGCATTCAGTAGAAATGGTACTTCTTTAAGTACCCATATACCCATTCTGTTTTTCACTTTCAGCACAGTATTCAATAAATTACGTGAGATACTCAACATTTTATTATAAAATAGGCTTTGTGTTTTGTCCACCTGTAAGCTAATGTAAGTGCTCTGGGCAGTTTAAGTTAGGCTAGGAAATGCCATGATGTTTTAATTCCAAAATCTGTTTCTTTAACTTTTCAACCATCTACTAAACTGAAGCTTCATGTTTAGAATAATATTTTCTTCTAGTATAACTTGATTCTGTACTCTCGGATCTTCTTGATTTGTTGAAATTGTTCCATGCAACCAGACAATTTCACATGCTTTTACTTTTCCTAAAATCCATACATTCTCCTGCTTAAGGTACTTTTCTTGTTTACTTCTCCTATAAAACTGTGAACACTCTCATAACCTTGAATAGATACTCCTCCAGTATCTAATTAAAACCCATGTATGCCTAGTGTTTCATTACTGGAACGCTAAACCTGTAGGAGTTATATCCTACTGCTCAAGGTCATCACCAAGGACTGATTTTTCACACGTCTGCATTTCAAAAAATTGCAACCTCTGGCATAAATGGGTTAAAGTGAAGTGTCCTTTCATTAGATTTGACTACCAGGTCATCTAAATAAACTTTTCATTAAAAAAAAAATCACATTACAGGTTTTTCTTTACATTCTTGATAACTGGCCTAAAAAAACAAAGATTTTACATTTTATCAAAATAATTTCCTGTGTTTCATGTTGTTATACTGGGTTTTCAATTACTTTAGAGTGTTAAAAAATTTTACATCCACATAACTTTCTGTATTTGTTTTTTTTTTAAATTGTTTTATTGCATTTTAGGTTTTGGGGTACATGCGAAGAACATGCAAGACTGTTGCATAGGTACACACACGGCAGCGTGATTTGCTGCCTTCCTCCCCTTCACCTATATCTGGCATTTCTCCCCATGCTATCTCTCCCCAACTCCCCACCCCCCATTGTCCCTCCCCTATTCCCCCCCAACAGACCCCAGTGTGTGATGCTCCCCTCCCTGTGTCCATGTGTTCTTTTTGTTCAACACCTGCCTATGAGTGAGAACATGCAGTGTTTGATTTTCTGCTCTTGTGTCAGTTTGCTGAGAATGATGGTTTCCAGGTTCATCCATGTCCCTACAAAGGACACTAACTCATCGTTTTTGATGCCTGCATAACATTCCATGGCGTATATGTCCCACATTTTCCCTGTCCAGTCTATCATCGATGGGCATTTGGGCTGGTTCCAGGTCTTTTGCTATTGTAAACTGTGCTGCAATGAACATTTGTGTGCATGTGTCCTTATAGCAGAACGATTTATAATCCTTTGGATATATACCCAGTAATGGGATTGCTGGGTCAAATGGAATTTCTATTTCTAGGTCCTTGAGGAATCGCCACACTGTCTTCCACAATGGTTGAACTAATTTACACTCCCACCAATGTGTAAAAGTGTTCCTATTTCTCCACATCCTTTCCAGCATCTGTTTTCTCCAGATTTTTTAATGATCACCAATCTAACTGGTGTGAGATGGTATTTCAATGTAGTTTTGATTTGCATTTCTCTAATGACCACTGATGATGAGCATTTTTTCATATGTTTGTTGGCCTCATATGTCTTCTTTTGTAAAGTGTGTGTTCATATCCTTTGCCCACTTTTGAATGGGCTCGTTTGTTTTTTTCTTGTAAATCTGTTTTAGTTCTTTGTAAGTTCTGGATATCAGCCCTTTGTCAGATGGGTAGACCGCAAAAATTTTTCTCATTCTGTTCGTTGCTGATTCACTCTAATGACTGTTTCTTTTGCCGTGCAGAAGCTGTGGAGTTTGATTAGGTCCCATTTGTTTATTTTGGCTTTTGTTGCCAATGCTTTCGGTGTTTTGGTCACGAGGTCCTTGCCTATGCCTATGTCCTGAATGGTTTTGCCTAGATTTTCTTCTAGGGTTTTTATGGCGTTAGGTCTTATGTTTAAGTCTTTAATCCATCTGGAGTTAATTTTAATGTAAGGTGTCAGGAAGGGGTCCAATTTCTGCTTTCTGCACATGGCTAGCCAGTTTTCCCAACACCATTTATTAAACAGGGAATCCTTTCCCCATTGCTTGTTTTTGTCAGGTTTGTCAAAGATCGGATGGTTGTAGATAGATTGTGTCACCTCTGAGGTCTCTGTTCTGTTCCATTGGTCTATATCTCTGTTTTGGTACCAGTACCATGCCGTTTTGATTACTGCAGTCTTGTAGCACAGTTTGAAGTCTGGTAGTGTGATGCCTCCCACTTTGTTCTTTTTGCTTAGAATTGACTTGGCTATGCCAGCTCTCTTTTGGTTCCATATGAAGTTTAAGGTGGTTTTTTCCAGTTCTGTGAAGAAGGTCATTGGTAGCCTAATGGGGATAGCGTTGAATCTGTAAATTACTTTGGGCAGTATGGCCATTTTCACGATACTGATTCTTCTTAACCATGAATATGGAATGTTTCTCCAACTGTTTGTGTCCTCTCTTGTTTCGTTGAGCAGTGGCTTGTAGTTCTCCTTGAAGAGGTCCTTTACGCTCCTTGTTAGTTGTATTCCTAGGTATTTTATTCTCTTTGTAGCAATTGTGAATGGCAGTTTGTTCTTGATTTGGCTCTCTTTAAGTCTGTTGTTGGTGTATAGGAATGCCTGTGATTTTTGCACATTGATTTTGTATCCTGAGACTTTGCTGAAGTTGCTTATCAGTTTCAGGAGATTTTGGGCTGAGACGATGGGGTCTTCTAGATATACAATCATGTCATCTGCAAATAGAGACAATTTGACTTCCTCCTTTCCTATTTGAATACCCTTTATTTCTTTTTCTTGCCTAATTGCTCTGGCTAGAACTTCCAGTACTATATTGAATAGGAGTGGTGAGAGAGGGCATCCTTGTCTAGTGCCAGATTTCAAAGGGAAAACTTCCAATTTTTGCCCATTCAGTATGATATTGGCTGTTGGTTTGTCATAAATAGCTTTTATCATTTTGAGATACGTTCCGTCAATACCTAGTTTATTGAGGGTTTTTAGCATAAAGGGGTGTTGAATTTTGTCAGAGGCCTTCTCTGCATCAACTGAGATAATCATGTGGTTTCTGTCTTTGGTTCTGTTTATGTGGTGAATTATGTTTATAGACTTGCATATGTTGAACCAGTCTTGCATCTCTGGAATGAATCCTACTTGATCATGGTGGATAAGCTTTTTGATGTGCTGTTGCAATCAGCTTGCCAGTATTTTATTGAAGATTTTTGCATCTATGTTCATCATGGATATTGGCCTGAAGTTTTCTTTTCTGGCTGAGCGTCTGCCGGATTTTGGTATCAGGATGATGTTGGTCTCATAAAATGATTTGGGAAGGATTCCCTCTTTTTGGATTATTTGGAATAGTTTCAGAAGGAATGGTACCTCTTTGTATGTCTGGTAGAATTCAGCTGTAAACCCATCTGGACCTGAGCTTTTTTTGGGTGGTAGGCTCTTAATTGCTGCCTCAACTTCAGACCTTCTTATTGGTCTATTCAGGGTTTTGACTTCTTCCTCGTTTAGGCTTGGGAGGATGCAAGTGTCTAGGAATTTATCCATTTCTCCCAGGTTTACTAGTTTATGTGCATAGAGTTGTTTGTAATAATCTCTGATGATGGTTTAAATTTCTGTGGACTCTGTGGTGATATCCCCTTTATCGTTTTTTATTGCATCTATTTGATTATTCTCTCTTTTCTTTTTTATTAATCTGGCTAGTGGTCTGTCTATTTTGTTGATCTTTTCAAAAAACCAGCTCCTGGATTTATTGATTTTTTGAAGGGTTTTTTGTGTCTCTATCTCCTTCAGTTCTGCTCTGATCTTAGTTATTTCTTGCCTTCTGCTAGGTTTTGAGTTTTTTATCTTTCTCGTCTACCTCTTTCAATTTTGATGACAGGGTGTCAATTTTAGATCTCTCCCTGCTTCTCATGTGGGCATTTATTGCTATATATTTTCCTCTAGAGACTGCTTTAAATGTGTCCCAGAGATTCTGATATGTTGTGTCTTTGTTCTCGTTGGTTTCGAAGAACATCCTTATTTCTGTCTTCATTTCATTGTTTATCCAGTCAACATTCAAAAGCCAGTTGTTCGGTTTCCATGAAGCTGTGCAGTTCTGAGTTAGTTTCTGAATTCTGAGTTCTAACTTGATTGCACTGTGGTCTGAGAGACTGTCTGTTATGATTTCTGTTCTTTTGCATTTGCTGAGGAGTGATTTACTTCCAATTATGTGGTCAATTTTAGAGTAGGTGCGATGTGGTGCCGAGAATAATGTATATTCTGTGGATTTGGGGTGGAGAGTTCTGTAAATATGTATTAGGTTTGCTTGATCCAGGTCTGAGTTCAAGTCCTGGATATCCTTGTTAATTTTCTGTCTCATTGATCTGTCTAATATCGACAATGGGGTGTTAAAGTCTCCCACCATTATTATGTGGGAGTCTAAGTCTCTTTGTAAGTCATTAAGAACTTGCCTTATGTATCTGGGTGCTCCTGTATTAGGTGCATATATATTTAGGATTGTTAGCTCTTCTTGTTGCATTGATCCTTTTACCATTATGTAATGTCCTTCTTTGTCTCTTTTGATCTTTGTTGGTTTAAAGTCTATTTTATCAGAGACGAGAATTGCAACTGCTGCTTTTTTTTTGCTCTCCATTTGCTTGGTAAATCTTCCTCCATCCCTTTATTTTGAGCCTTTGTGTATCACTGCATGTGAGATGGGTTTCCTGGATATAGCACACCGACGGGTTTTGGCTTTTTATCCAATTTGCCAGTCTGTGTCTTTTGATTGGGAAATTTAGCCCATTTACATTTAGGGTTAATATTGTTATGTGTGAATTTGATCCTGCCATTTTGATACTAGCTGGCTGTTTTGCCCGTTAGTTGATGCAGTTTCTTCATTGTGTTGATGCTCTTTACGATTTGGTATGTTTTTGGAGTGGCTGGTACTGGTTGTTCCTTTCTGTGTTTACTGCCTCTTTCAGGAGCTCTTGTAAAGCAGGCCTGGTGGTGATGAAATCTCTGAGTACTTGCTTGTTTGCAAAGGATTTTATTTTTCCTTCACTTATGAAGCTTAGTTTGGCTGGATATGAAATTCTGGGTTGAAAGTTCTTTTCTTTAAGGATGTTGAATATTAGCCCCTACTCTATTCTGGCTTGTAGGGTTTCTGCTGAGAGATATGCTGTGAGTCTGATGGGCTTCCCTTTGTGGGTAACCCGACCTTTCTCTCTAGCTGCTCTTAGCATTTTCTCCTTCATTTCAACCCTGGTGAATCTCACGATTATGTGCCTTGGTGTTGCTCTTCTTGAGAAATACCTTTGTGGGGTTCTCTATATTTCCTGGACTTGAATATTGGCCTGCATTGCTGGGTTGGGGAGGTTTTCCGGGATGATATCCTGAAGACTATTTTCCAGCTTGGATTCATTCTCTCCGTCACATTCAGGTACACCTATCAAATGTAGATTAGGTCTTTTCACATAGTCCATATTTCTTGGAGACTTTGTTCATTCCTTTTTACTCTTTTTTCTCTAATCTTGCCTTCTCATTTTATTTCATTGAGTTGATCTTCAACCTCCGATATCCTTTCTTCTGCTTGGTCAATTCGGCTACTGAAACTTGTGCATGCTTTGCAAAGTTCTCATGTTGTGTTTTTCAGCTCCATCAATTCACTTATATTCCTCTCTAAGTTGTCCATTCTCGTCAGCATTTCACCAAATCTTTTCTCAAGGTTCTTAGTTTCTTTGCATTGGGTTAGAACATGTTCTTTTAGCTCACAGAAGTTTCTTATTACCCACCTTCTGAAGTCTGATTCTGTCATTTCATCACACTCGTTCTCCATCCAGCCTTGTTCCCTTGCTGGTGAGGAGTTATGATCCCTTGTAGGAGGAGAGGTGTTCTGGTTTCAGGTGCTTTCATTCTTTTTGCTCTGGTTTCTTCTCATCTTTGTGGATTTATCCACCTGTTGTCTTTGAAGTTGTTGACTTTCAGATTGGGTCTCTAAGTGGATGTCCAGTTTGTTGATGAGGAAGTTATTTCCTTCTGTTTCTTAGTTTTCCTTCTAACAGTCTGACCCCTCTGCTGTAGGACTGCTGAGGTCCACTCTAGGCCCTGCTTGCCTGGGGATCACCTGCAGCAGTTGCAGAACAGCAAGGGTTGCTGCCAGTTTCTTCTTCTGCTATCTTTGTCCCAGAAGGATACCCGCCAAATGTCAGTCTGAGCTCTCCTTTATGAGGTGACTCTTTTGATATATGGGGGTCAGGGAGCTGCTTGAGGAGACAGTCTGTCCTTTATAGGAGCTCAAGTGCAGAGCTGTGATCTCCATTGTTCATTTAGAGCTGCTGGGCCGGTACGTTTAAGTCTGCGGCAGCAGAACTCATATACCCCCCTTTTTTTTCCCCAGGTGCTCTGTCACAGGTAGTTAGGGCTTTATTTATGAGTTTCTGTTGTGCTGCTGCCTTTTTATCAGGGCTGCCCTGCCCAGCGAGGAGGTAGCCTAGTCACTGTCTGCCTGCAGAGGATTTGCTGAGCTGCTGTGGGCTCCGCCCAGCTGCTGTGTGAACTTCCCTGTAGTCCTGTTTATACGGGCGTAGTTAGAACTGCCTTGGCAAAGCCAGCCCACCTCTGTAATGGCGGACTCTCTCTGTAGTGGCAGGTTGCTTGGGCAACGGCAGGTTGCCTTGGCAACGGCGGGCTGCCTCAGCAAGGGCAGAGTAGTGGTGGAGTGCCTTGGCAATGGCAGACATCCCTCCCCCACAGAGCTGGACCTTCCCAGGTTCAGCTGTGCTTGCTGTGAAACTCTCAACCCAGGGCATTTCCAATTGCTGTTTTTTTGTGGGGTGGGATCAGCCGAGCCTGATCGCCTGACTCAGAGCCTTTTTTTTTGGTTGAACGGTTGACTCTCTCCCAGGTGTTCCAGTCGCCTGTTGAAAAGGTGCCGGGATCTGTGTGATTTCTTGTGTGGCGACCCACTGCGCAGGCTGAAACAGCAGCGCTGAGATTCGCTGCATTTTTTGCCCGGGAATCTCCTGGCCTGGCTCCGTTTCAGTCCCCTTTTTAATCCGATGAATGGGTGACTCTACCTTCACGAAGCTCCAATCGCCAGCTAAAATGGTGCCAGGCCCGTGTATTTTGTATGGAGAACCACTGCCCCAGGGCGCCAGCAAGGCAGCCACACCGGCCAAACCAGCCGTGCTGGCGGCCTGTGGGGCTCCTCCACCTGGGACTCTCCTGGTCTGTGAGCAATGAAAATCCGTCTGGAAACGCGATGTCCACTCGCCGTCTGTGCTTTCACTGGGAGCTGCAATCCTGAGCTGCTCCTAATCATCCATCTTGGTTCTACCCCCCTCCCCGGCCCGCCCCCATTTGTTTTTAAAGGCTTTTTTTTTTTTTTTTTGCTTTTAACGACTTTTGATGGTCACTCCAGTTAAATAAATGACTATTATTTCATAGTGGCATGTGATCCTGTTTTGAGCAAGTGTTTTAAACCTTTAAACATCTTTGACAGGCTTCCCCAGAATCAGACTCTAAATTAAGTCTTTTTTGACTTCAAACTAACTTTGGGATATTCCATTTGGCCTCAGAACTTCTCAAAAGTTTATAAAAGAGAAATATTAAAGGCTTACTTGAGATGTCAAATTCTATGGAAAACATTGTCAAATGGTAAGTGATGTTAGATCTACTTTCAGTTACTTTTATGGATATGTTACTGACACAAATGTTGCAAAATTGTACAAAACTCTTAAAAATCTGATAACTCCCTATCAGTCATAATTCTTATTACTATGTTATACCACAAAAATAACTACATTTCATTGTTAATTTCTGGTTATGGTAAACTTTCACCAGATTTTACATTAACCATGTAAAATGTTATTCTAAGGTTGTGTCATCCTCAGTTATTGGTTTGATTCTTCTCTAAAGGTATCTGCAATCAGATTCATAAAAGAGACTCTAACAAATACTCTTAAATACAAATTTCTAATAACTTCAATATTAATGGACTAAATACAAATTTTCCAAAACTCTAATACAAAAATTAATAAATCTGAAAAACTGTTAATCAAGATAAAACCAACAAATTAGTTTCATGAGATTAAAAAATATAAGTAATTTTTATGACTTTTATTTAAAGCTTTATTTGGAGTTCAAATATTTGGCTGGCTAAAATAAATAAATTTTCTAAAGCTTCATCCTTTTTTGTTTCCCGTTGGGACTCAGGAAAAAAAAAAAAGAACAGAACACTGTTGGTTCTTTACTTAAATGTTTTGTTTTCCAAATTTAAAAAACTGATTGGGCCAAAGATCACTCATCTGATTTGGGAGATCCAGCGTAGCCGGTAGAAGAAAAATACATCCTTTTCTCACAGGTTAATTTGCATATAACCACTGGGTTCAGCTAGAAGCCTTGAAACTTATATTCCTCCCTGCTCAGCCACCTTGCTGCCCTGTTGAGTGAGGGCTACAGTGCCCATGCAGGGAAGAAATAGTTCAAGTCTTCTCAGAAATGTAGGAGTTCTGAGTAAGGTGAGATGAGAAGATAGACTCACAGAATTTGAATAGGTTGTGGGGAAGAGGGTTGGGTATTCTAAACAAAGGACTGGAATAGGCAAAGGGGCAGAGACAGAAATAAGGATGTCTAGTTCCCCACAGGAACTCAGGGCTTCATGCAGTACCTATCAATAGTAGGTAGTCAGTAAATATTTTGATCAATAGTAGTAGTCAATAAATATTTTGATCAATAGTAGGTAGTCGGTAAATAATTTGTTAGATGGCTGAAAAATATTCAGACCACCTGCATACCTAGAACATCTCAAACTTGGTACATAAAACAAGTGGCACTGTCTTGGGGAATACCCAAAGCATCAAAACAAAAATGGCAACAATTTTACCAGATTTACTAGTAAGTAAACTAAAACTTAAAAAAATTTTAAACAGAGTTGTGAGCGAGCAAGCAGGGGAGTGTGCGACTGCCAGAGCCGAGCGGAGCGATGCCTAAATCAAAGGAACTTGTTTCTTCAAGCTCTTCTGGCAGTGATTCTGACAGTCAGGTTGACAAAAAGTTAAAGAGGAAAAAGCAAATTGCTCCAGAAAAACCTGTAAAGAAGCAAAAGACAGGTGAAACTTCGAGAGCTCTGTCATCTTCTAAACAGAGCAGCAGCGGCAGAGATATAACATGTTTCAGATTGGGAAAATGAGGTATGTTAGCATTCGAGATTTTAAAGGGAAAGTGCTAATTGATATTAGAGAATATTGGATGGATCCAGAAGGTGAAATGAAACCAGGAAGAAAAGGTATTTCTTTAAATCCAGAACAATGGAGCCAGCTGAAGGAACAGATTTCTGACATTGATGATGCAGTAAGAAAACTGTAAAATCCGAGCCATATAAAACCTGTACTGTTCTAGTTGTTTTAATCTGTCTTTTTACATTGGCTTTTGTTTTCTAAACGTTGTTCTCCAAGCTATTGTATGTTTGGATTGCAGAAGAATTTGTAAAATGAATACTTTTTTTTAATGTGCATTATTAAAAATGTTGAGTGAAGCTAATTGTCAGCTTTATTAAGGAGGATTGCTTTGTGTCCACCACCTAGTGTAAAATAAAATCAAGTAATACAATCTTAACTGTTGTGGCCTTTTTTGATCATAAGCGTTGGTACTTACTGTTTAAGGCCAAAGGTAACAGTTTTTATGGACCTTTATTTTCATCTCAGCTTTTACAATAAAAAGGATTTGTATTGCATTGAGTTTATAAACTTTTGGTTTGTGCAATCCATATTTGATCTGTTCTCTTCCAATCCACCCTGGTGATTTTTTTCACTCTTTATTTTGTTTACTTCATTTTCCTTTAATAACTTAATCTTTTCATATTGTTTTTACTTCACTCTTTATTTTCTTTGGGTATGTTATGCTTATCTGGAAAGTCAGTGAAACTGTCAAAATGTTGTCTCAATAATGTACTTATATGAGAACTACAATCACCAAATCTACTGTATTCAATATTAGCAGATCTAGTTTGATAAGCAACGTGGCTTGTGTGAAAACTGAGCAGGTGTTTGTCGTTACCCATAGTGTTCTGTGTAGTTATTGCTTAGTCTGCAGAAAATAATGACTTAGATGAGATGTCTGACTTGCTTTCACTTATTAAACATGTTCATGGGATGATGTCTGTAACATTAAATATTGTTAAACAAGACTAGGATTTAATAAAAATTGTGCAAGTTTAAAAAAAATTTTAAACAAATATAATCATACATGTATTTATTTAAATTGTATATATCATACATAATTATATGGGGGGGTCTTTGTAAACTGCAAAGTTTCAATAATTTTTTTTTAAAAAAATGGCTGGGCATGGTAGCTCACACCTGTAATCCCAATACTTTGGTAGGCCTAGCCAAGAGTATCACTTGAGGCTAGAAGTTGAAGACCAGCCTGGGTAACATAGAAAGATCTCATCTCTACAAAAAATAACTAAAATAAAATAAAATTAGCTGGGCATGGTGGTGCACACCTGCAGTTCCAGCTACTCAGAGCTACTCAGGAGGCTGAGGTGGGAGGGTTGCTTACGCCTAGGAGTTAGAGGCTGCAGTAAACTATGATTGTGCCACTGTACTCCAACCTGGGCAATAGGGTAAGGCCCTCTCTCAAAAAGAAAGAAACCAAAATATTTTTCCCTTAAGCTGTCTATAGTTTACACTAATTTGACAAAGTATATTTTTCTTTTTTCTTTTTTTTTTATTTTTTCTAGACTGCTCAGCAGGAGATAAAGTATATTTTTATAAGCAAAAGTAAAATCGTTTACTTATTCTCCCTACTTGATCCCTTCAAAGTTAAAAAACTATCCATAAGTATTCTTATAACAATATACTTGATTCCCTAAGTTCAATAAAAATATGCTCTTTTTATAGTGGAATACAATTTAAAACATTGCTTATATATATTAGCAAGGTTTTTTTGTTTTTTTTTTTTTTTGAGATGGAGTTTCACTCTTGTTACCCAGGCTGGAGTGCAATGGCGCGATCTCGGCTCACCGCAACCTCCGCCTCCTGGGTTCAGGCAATTCTCCTGCCTCAGCCTCCTGAGTAGCTGGGATTACAGGCATGCGCCACCATGCCCAGTTAATTTTTTGTAGTTTTAGTAGAGACGGGGTTTCACCGTGTTGACCAGGATGGTCTCGATCTCTTGACCTCGTGATCCACCTGCCTCGGCCTCCCAAAGTGCTGGGATTACAGGCGTGAGCCACCACGCCTGGCCATATTAGCAAGGTTTTGACTGGAATGTCATACTGAAATTGTTTATAGATGCTACAGACAAAGTGTAAAGTCGGCCTTGGTTTGGCTTCCTAGATTTAAGAAGTTTTTAAATCTGAAATTACAATGTGGTCAGTTGTTATTCCTGCTGCACTTATATAAATGATCAGGTAATATTTGATAAAACTAAACTTATTTTATAAACAATTTAGTTTTACTCTACCATCTTTGGTTAAAATAGCAATTACGATAAGGAAAAAACATGTTTCTAAGAAAATCTATGATAGAACTGCTACTAGACTATGGCTCTGGGGATTGTTTTCAAGTTTTTATTATCTACCTATAGAGCAAACTAGATCCTAAAATCTTCTAGGTTCCTCAAATCCAACCTTCTTCCATAAAATTACTAAAACCAGGAACTGCTTTATTCCTAAAACCCTATGTAAACTAATACTAAATAGGCGGGACATGGTGGCTCATGCCTATAATCCTAGTACGTTGGGAATCCAAAGCAAGTGGATCACCTGAGGTCAGTTCAAGTCCAGCCTGATCAACATGGTGAAACCCTGTCTGTACTAAAAATACAAAAATTAATCCGAGTCACAGCACCAAAAAAAAAAAAATTAGCTAGGCATGGTGGTGCACACCTGTAGTCCCAGCTACTGGGGAGACTAAGGCAGGAGAATCACTTGAACCTGGGAGGCACAGGTTTCAGTGAGCCGAAATCACACCACTGCATTCCAGCGTGGGTGACAAAAGCAAGACTACGTCTGGAAAAAAACAAAAACAAACAAACAAAAAACTCCAACTAAATAAATTTTAAGAGACAGGTCTTATGCCTGATGTATGGACACACGGAAAGTTCACTGTACCACTCAATGCCATAACCAGAGACATTAAAACTACAAATCAAGATGAGAAATTGATGTCTTTATGTGTGGACATCTTTTCCCAGAAACATTCGAACAAGACTCCCCATGATAATAAGACGCTTTCCTCTCTTAATTTTTTTCCTTGCTTATGCCCACTTCTTTCACTTGACAGGATATTGGTATAATTAAAATTTCACAGTCAATAGCTACTGCAGGTAACTTGACAAGACCTGATCTTAAAAGAAAAAAAATTCTTTAGAACTGGATAGAGAGCCCAGAAATAAGGCCATACATCTACAACTCGATCTTTGACAAAGCTGACAAAAATGCAATGTGGGAAAGAACTCCCTTTAAATAAATGATGCTGGGATAACTGGCTAGCCCTATGCAGAAGATTGAAACTGTACTCTTTCCTTACATCATAAATAAAAATTAACTCAAGATGGATTAAAGACTTAAATGTAAAACCCAAAAATAAAAATCCTGGAAGACAACCTAAGTAATACCATTCTGAACATGGAAACAGGCAAAGATTTCATAACAATGTCAAAAGCAGTTGCAACAAAAGCAAAAATTGCCAAATGGGATCTAATCAAACTAAAGAGCTTTTGCACAGCAAAAGAAATTACCAACAGAGTAAACAGATAACCTATAGAAAGAAAGAAAATTCTTGCAAACTATGCATCTGACAAAGGTCTAATATCTAGCATCTATAAGGAACTTAAAAATCAATTTACAAGAAAAAAAAATTATAAAATAGGCAAAGGACATGAACAATGCTTTTCTAAAGAAGACATACATGCAGCCAACAAGCACATGGAAAAAAGCTCAACATCATTGATCATTACTGAAATGCAAATCGAAATCACAATAAAATACTAACTCACACCAGTCAGAATGGTGTGGTTACAACACAGATGCTGGTGAGGTTGCAGAGAAAAGGAAATGCTTATACACTGTTGGTAGGAGTGTAAATTAGCTCAACCATAGTGGAAAACAGTGTGGCTATTCCTCAAAGACCTAAAAACAGAAATACCATTCAACTCAGCAATCCCATTACTAGGTATGTGCCCAAAGAAATATAAATCATTTTATCATAAAGATAAATGCATGCATATGTTCACTGCAGCACAATTCACAATAGCAAAGACACAGAATCATCCTAAATGTCCATCATTGGTATACTGGATAAAGTAAATGTGGTACATATACACCATGGAATACTATACAGTCATAAAAAAAACAAGATCATGTCCTTTGCAGGAACATGGATGGAGCTGGTGGCCATTATCCTTACCAAACTAACACAGAAACAAGAAACCAAATATTGCATGTTCTCATAAGTGGGAGATAAAATGATGGGAATACATGGACACAGAGAGGGGAAAAACAAAGACTGGGTCATCTGGGAGAATGAAGGGTAGAAGGAGGGAGAGGATCAGGAAAAATAATTAATGGGTACTAGGCTTAATACCTGGATTGATGAAAGAATCCGTACAACAAACCCCATGACACCTATATAACAAGTTTACCTATATAACAAACCTAGCCATGTACCCCTGAACTTAAAATAAGTGTTTAAAAAAAAAGAAAAAAAATCCTTTAGCCTACCAAGTAGGTGATGTTAGTAACACTGCAATACAGCTTTCTGTTCAACTTGTACTAAGTGTCCTTTTTAAAACTGACTTGGCAGCCGGGCACGGTGGCTCACTCCTGTAATCCCAGCACTTTGGCAGGCCAAGGCAGGTGGATCACAGGGTCGGGAGATCGAGGCCATCCTGGCTAACACGGTGAAACCCTGTCTCTACTAAAAATATCAAGAAAATTAGCTGGTCATGGTGGCACGTGCCTGTAATCCCAGCTACTCAGGAGGCTGACGCAGGAGAATCGCTTGAACCCCGGAGGTGGAGGTTGCAGTGCGACAAGATTGCGCCACTGCACTCCAGCCTAGGAGACAGAGCAAGACTCCATCTCAAAAAAATAAATAAATAAAATAAAATAACTGACTTGGCTGGGCTCAGTGGCTCACACTTGTAATCCCAGCACTTTGGGAGGCCAAGATGGGCAGATAACAAAGTCAAGAGATCAAGACCATCCTGGCCAACATGGTGAAACCCCATCTCTACTAAAAATACAAAAATTAGCTGGGTGTGATGGCATGTGCCTGTAATCCCAGGTACTCCGGAGGCTGAGGCAGGAGAATCCTGGAGGCGGAGGATGCAGTGAGCTGAGATCGTGCCATTGCACTCCAGCCTAGTGAAAGAACTCCATCTCAAAAAAAAAAATAAGAAACAAAGAAAAAAAAATGACTTAGTAAAGCCAGGCACAGTATCTTGGCTGGGTGCGGTGGCTCACACCTATAATCCCAGCACTTTGGGAGGCCCAGGTGGGCAGATCACGAGGTCAGGAGATGGAGACCACCCTGGCTAACATAGTGAAACCCCATCTCTCCTAACAATACATAAATTAGCTGGGTATGGTGGCACACACCTGTAATCCCAGATACTTGGGAGGCTGAGGCAGGAGAACTGCTTGAACCCAGGAGGTAGAGACTGCAGTGAGCTGAGATCGTGCAACTGCATTCTAGTCTGGTGACAGAGCAAGACTTCGTCTCAAAATTAAAAAAAACCAACTGACTCTCTCCTTTAATTCAAGCCAGTCATAAAATACTAAATAATAAGATTGCTATCTACTAGCTAAACAACAACAACAAAAAAAGTCTAAGCTATTGCTAATACTACATGTGATGCATAGCTAAATTCCTCTGGAAAAGCTAAGACCTATATACACAGAATTTAAAAGCAGGCCACATAGTTACAAGAGGTCTGTGATGGCTAATACTGAGTGTCAACTTGATTGGATTGAATGGTGCAAAGTATTATTCCCGAGAGTGTCTGTGAGGGTGTTGCCAAAGGAGATTAACATTTGAGTCAGTGGACTGGGAAAGACAGATCCACCCTTAATCCGGGTGGGCACCATCTAATCAGCTGCCAGCACGGCCAGAATAAAAAGCAGTCAGAAGAATGTGAAAAGACTAGACTGGCTTAGCTTCCCAGCCTACATCTTTCTCCTGTACTGGATGCTTCCTGCTCTTGAATGTTGGTCTCCAAGACTTGCTTCTTTGCTCCTCAGTTTGCACATGGCCTATTGTGGGACCTTGTGATCATGTGAGTTAATACTCTTTAATAAACTCCCCTTTATGTATATATCTATCCTATTAGTTCTGATTCTGTCCCTCTAGAGAACCCTGACTAATACAAGGTCTCATCTAATTCTTCATGGTCATTTGATTTATTCAACTCGTTGCCTTTAATCCTAGGTTCATGGCTCAAAGCTATTATGTGAACCAAGATTATCATATTACTGTGAATTTAATTTGTATTTTTTAACTTCATACCTATTACTTGTCAAATTCCTACAAAACTACAACTCCCAACAAAATAATGTTGGCCCGACACTTTGCAATGATAACAATGCTTACAAAATAGCAAAATTTAAAAAATAAGAAAAAAATAGCAAAATTAAACTTAACAATATACTCCACCTGGTAGACTTAGCCTCTGAGCCTCTCCCTCCAAACCTCACTTGTTGCTCAAGTGTGAGTAAAAGAGTTTGACACTAAATCCTAGTCACCAATCACCCCATTCCACATGGGACCAGACCAACAACCTGGGACAAATCCATCCTGACACCAAGAAATAATCAAACATAATTTTCAAATGATCAGGATGACTGATCAGCGATGCTTTCAGAGAAAGATCTTGATCAAAGGGAACAAATGTGAAAATTGTCAGAATCAAAATGGAGTCACTCGGGTTGAATCCCTGACAAATGGAGCCAGGAAAGCCTAAGAAGAGAGGTTCTCATGCACTTACGCCTGATAACAAGAACCATCACAAAAGATCCTACAAAAATCACAACATGTACATAGGTCACTTCAACCTTACACAAAAAGTACTTATGCAAGGATATCTGCCCCGCAACTGCCTGTCTAACCTTGGACTGATGCGATGCTTGTTATTAATACTTGTATCCAAAGATAACAACTATGTAATCTTCCTTATTTTTCCTTTAAAAATCCTTGTCTTCCTTTACCTGCCTGAACATGCCCATCATATTCCCATTGCAATGCTTACTTCTGAATAAATACTATCTTTTTTAGAGAGTCTCTCTCTCTCCCTCTCTCTCTCTCTCTCTGTTATTTAGGTTGACAACCTCAATAACTTATTTGGTTCACTCTTTTACAAGAACACATTTAAAACTATCACAAACATGGTTGTCTAATTCTTTGTAAAATGATCTGGAATAGGTGGCACCTCAAGATTGTCACAGAAAATTGTTTCCCATCAAGTATAAAAATAGTGTCATATTTTTATTTAATTACACATCAATATTACCCCTAGTTTAAGGTTTAAAAATCCAAAAAATAAAACATAATAATTATACATCAATAAAGCTGAAAAAATCTATTTTATGCTATCAATTAGCAAAAATTTAATCTCCTCTGATATCTAAACCATTAGAAGATCCTAAAAAATCACAATAGTAATGTTACATAAACTCATAGCCACTGTAAAATTTAGGCCTTAGAGTTAGGCAAGCTAAGTCCAAAAGGTCAGTGAGGCAGTGAGACTAAATTAACAAGCAAAGATCATAAAATTTAATCCTAGATGAGGGAATATGTTTAATAGACTCTGCCTTCTATTGCCAGACATATGCAGAAAGTAATGGATTAGTAAGGATGTGGAGAAATGAAAGGACTGCAAGTGAATCCTGTTTTTGAGGAAGTAGGGAGAGATTCTATATTACTTTGAAAAATAAACAGAACAATAATAGTTTATATTAATCAAGGGCACTTTACATTTGTTATCTAATTTCTTCTTCACAACAACCCTTGAGAACCTTGTCTTTATTCCTATTCTACAAGAGAAAACTAAGATTTAGAGAAGTTCACTTGCTTAAAAAGTCACACAGCTAACAGGTGTGAAACCTATTGGCAGCTGTTGAACCCAGGTCCAATCAACTGCAAACTAAAGCTTTAATTCTTAGCCCCAAACTTCACGTCATTTACAAGCCAGACTGGTGTCTCTAACATTTCTAACTAGCACATTCTTCCAGGAAATAAAATGGTTCACTAAGAAAATACAGCTGACAGCACTTCAACTTGTGTCAAAGTATACAGAAGAATAGCCAAGATTAAATGGAGAGGCTGACTGAGACAGTCTCTGGCATTGTTTTTTCTGTATCTTGTTTTTCCATAGCATTTTTTCCTGGTCAACAGAAATCTTAGTGCAACAACACTCTCAGATGCTTCTGGAGAAAGCATGGAATTTGTTCCTGACCCAAAGATTCTGGAGGACCATGATATACATCCAAATTAATCCTTTCAGTGCAGAGCCAGTCATCTAATGGAATAAAAATATCTCAGAAGAGCCAGCCGTGGTGGCTTACGCCTGTAATCCCAGTACTTTGACAGGCCAAGGCGGGTGGATCACCTGAGGTCAGGAGTTCGAGACCAGCCTGACCAACACGGAGAAACCCCGTCTCTACTAAAAATACAAAATCAGCCAGGTGTGGTGGTACATGCCTATAATCCCAGCTACTGGGGAGGCTGAGGCAGGAGAATCACTTGAACCTGGGAGCAGAGGTTGCAGTGAGCCGAGATCTCGCCACTGCACTCCAGCCTGGGCAACAAGGGCAAAACTCCGTCTCAAAAAAAAAAAAAAAAAAAAAAAAAGACCATGGATCAGATTCCAGATTCCATCTTTCAGAAGCAGATGCTGTAGTGTAGACAAAGCCTTCTGGTCCAAATGTTATCCTGGCACTGCAACATCTTTTTACTGGTTGGCTGAATTCACAAAAGAAATAGCACTTGGAAAACACCACATCTCAGCCTGTTAATCAAAAACCGAAATTACAGTCATGCATTGCATAACAACATTTTGGTCAACAGCAGACCACATATAAGGCAGTGGCCCCATAAGATTATAATACTGTATTTTTTTTTTAACCATACCTTTTCTATGTTTAGATACACAAATGCTTACCATTATATTACAACGGCCTATAGTATTCAATACAGTAATATGTTGTTTAGGTTTGTAGCCTAGGAGCTGGAGGCTATACCATATAGCTTAGGTGTATAGTGATAGGTTATCTCATCTTGATTTGCCTAAGTGCACTCTACATATTCACACAATGATGAAATTGCCTAATGACGCATTTTCAGAATGTATCCCTGTCGTTAAACGATGCATAACTGTATTTCTTTTTTTTTTTTTTTTTTTTTTTGAGACGGAGTTTCGCTCTTGTTACCCAGGCTGGAGTGCAATGGCGATAACTGTATTTCTGATGGCTTAGTTCTCAAATTCGCTTTGCTTCTCAGGTAAGTACCAGAATTAAACACTAGCTCTGGGTAAATGATTGATTTCTTCTGTTCCAGTTCAGTGAAGTGGCACGAGGGTGCTCCAGCTGTACTGAGCCAGTTTGCTATGATCAGCTCTGGGTTTCCTATAAAACTCTTTTCACTATCTGAATCAAGTAGGAACTCAGTAACTGCATCCACATAATAAAGTTATAATATAAGAGGTGAACGAACCTGGTTCTAATTTGTATCCCATGTCTAACCCAGTGGAGAATGAAAAGCTCAAAACAAAAGTATTCGTGTGTCCTGAAGCTTTAGCATCCTAAACCTGAAAAGCACATTAAAAAGCCATTTAGTGTAATAATTTCCAAATGCCAGTTCAGAAATTAATGCTGATCCCTGATATTGGTCTAAGAAAGGCTTTGAAAAATAGAGGCAATAAACTACATTTTTCATATGGTTAAATTTACTAATTTAAAGAACTACCAATTATTCTGATATTATTTTTTGAAGTTTTTTTGGTCTCAAATGTCATTTCTTTTATGAAATCAGATGGTAGTTATGGTAGTTGTCTTTAAATGTTCTTAAGTTAGCAAAACATAAACTTGGCAACATTAAAACAACTCCCACTTGTTTTGTTTTTAGTTTTACTCATTTCTAAAATTCTGAAGTATAGGACCCACTGAACTACTTTTCTACTGTATCACCTGAATTTCAGGTAAATAAAGTAAATCAGTTCACACAGATGACAATTATGAATATATTTGATAAGGAAACACCAAAGTGACCCTAAGAATTTATTCTCATCAACAATCCTCAAGATTTCTATCCAAACCAAATTTTTTTCCTGCTACTTCTTAAGTTCATTCTCTTAATTCTGCTTCAGTGAAAATGATTAACAACTGCTAACCATATTCTAAAGTGTGGCAACAGTTTATAATTAAGCAAAGATTTCTTTTCTTTTCTCTTTTGTTTTGAGGCAGGGTCTTGCCGTGTTACCCAGGGTGAAGCATAGTGGCGCAATCACAGCTCACTGCAGCCTCAACCTCCTCGGCTCAAGTGATCCTCTCACTTCAGCCTCCTGAGTAGCTGGGACTACAGGTGTGCACCACCATGCCCAGCTAATTAAAACAATCTTTTTTTTTTTTGTAGAGACAGGGATCTCACTATGTCACCAAGGCTGGTCTTGAACCCCTGGATTCAAGTGATCCTCCCCAGTCAGCCTCCCAAAGTGAGATTACAGACATGAAGCCACCATGCCCAGCTAAAGAGCAAAGAGTTTTTCTAAAAGGGTTTTTCTGTTCAAAGACTGGAACTAGGAATCTAGATTCAGAAACTTGAATATCTTGTTTGTTTAAATCAGGTGACTGATTCTCTTTCTTTACTGTGACTCTCCAAAAGTCTAGGACCTCTTCATCTGCTTGTATAAACAAGAAAAGGTCCTGCCTCCTCATACCTGCAATTTTTTCCTCAAGAACCAGCTAGAAAAGAATTTTGAAAAGTAGAGATATTTTATCTAAACTGATCAAATTACAGAAGTAGGAGAAAGGAAAGAAAGGTGAACTTTTATTTTTCACTTGTATATCCTTTTTTGGTATTTTAACTTACATACTGAACAACACACCAAATTTTTTTAATACAGAAAAAGTAAAAATACTCAATTTATAAGGAGAGTACATATTTCTGTCTTGGTCTCCAGACCTCTAAAGAATATTAAACTAGCTACCAGAATGCTCCAGTAACATGAATAGAGTCAAGTCTGGGTTTTTCATTGGAATAACGAAATAAGCAATTACAACATCTGATTCACAGCTCTAAAGTGGAAGGAAACAGGAAGTATTTTTAAACAATTCTTACTAACTGGGTGCAAAAGTAAAGATTAGGCCATAAAGATACATTTAAGGAGACAGAGCACAGTGGCTCACAACTCCAATCCCAGAACTTTGGGAGGCTGAGGCGGGTGGATCACTTGAAGTCAGGAGTTCAGGACCGGCCTGGCCAACATGGTGAAACCCCGTCTCTACCAAAAAAATACAAAAAAGTTAGCCTTAGCCAGGCATGGTGGTGTGCGCCTGTAGTCCTAGCTACTCCAGAGACTAAGGCAGGAACTCGCTTGAACTTGGGAGGTGGAGGTTGCAGTGAGCTGAGATCACACCACTGCACTCCAGCCTAAGTGAAAGAGTGAGACTTTATCTCAACAACAAAAAAATTAAAATAAAGATCCATTTAAAACATGGTCATCTTTATTTGTCTAAGAAGGAATTTGAGGGCTGGGCCTAGTGGCTCACACCTGTAATCCCAGTACTTTGGGAGGCTTGAGGTGGGCTGATCACCTGAGGTCAGGAGTTTGAGACCAGCCTGGCCAATGTGGCAAAACCTTATCTCCATTAAAAATACAAAAATTAGCCAGGTGTGGTGGTATGCTCTTGTAATCCTAGTTACTTGGGAGGCTGAGGAAGGAGAATTGCTTGAGCCTGGAAGGCAAAGGTTGCAGTGAGCCAAGATTGCACCACTGCACTCCAGCCTAAGTGACAGAGCAAGACTCCATCTCAAAAAAAAAAAAGAAGAAATTTAGCTATGGCACCAGACTTAAGGTGATCTCTTGAAGGACTTAAAAACTACTACAGGAAACTCTGATTCTATAAAACTGATGCCTGAGTGTGTTGTCAACTTAAACAGGTCAATAGTAATAAGATAATCAGAAAATTAAGACAGTCTAGACAGGAAAATGTTTTCCTAAGGTTTGTGGAAAATTATATCTAAGCCAAACTTGGACTAGTCTTAGGACTTGGAACTACTCAGTTTTTAAAGGAGAATTTCAGCTTCTTAGCATCGTAACTCTTAAAAGAGGTGTTAGACCACATAAAATGGGGCTCTGGTTTGGTACTACCCAGATCTACTAACCTCTTGTTCAGGGCACTTTTACTATTTCTCTTCTGACGACTGTGTATACAGTTGAAGTTTTTTCTCTTCTCATAGCCTCTCTTGGGTTTGTACACTAAGAGTGCTCTAGCTGTACTGAGCCATTTCTCCTCCATGACCAGCTCTAAGTTTCCCACATCTAGTCAAAACATCTAGGACATCTTGGCCATTTCCAAACCAATTTTGGGAGAAAGAAGCTGTAATGCCTTAACAGACCAGCTTGGTCAGCCTATCTTGTCAGACAGAAGCTTATGCCTTATCAAACAGATCTCTCCATAGGAAACTGTCTGAAGCCTTTCCAAACTATGCAATAAACTGAATCTACTTTCAAGACTAGGAAGAAGCCAAGTGTGGTGGTTCACACCTGTAATCCCAGCACTCTGTGAGGCCAAGGTGGGTGGATCACAAGGTCAGGAGTTTGAGACCAGCCTGACCAACATGGTGAAACCCCATCTCTACTAAAAATACAAAAAATTAGCTGGGCGTGGTGGTGCGTACCTGTAATCCCAGCTACTAAGGCTGAGGCAGGAGAATCACTTGAACCCAGGAGATGGAGGTTGCAGTGAGTCTAGATCGCGTCACTGCACTCTAGCCTGGGCAGCAAGCCAGACATCATCTCAAAAAAAAAGAAAAAAGACTAGGAAGAAACAGTCACTATTGATAGTACTTAGTTTAATGATCTTGATTCCCTTGCTCAGAGAAATCCAAAAAACATTCAAAAAGAACCTTTAATTTTACAAAACATGTGTATAGACATCTTACTAACACTTTTTAAATCTGATGTAGATTAGAATGACAATAATGATTTTCATTTTTAGAAAAAAAAAAAAACTAGATAAATATAAAAACAATTTCCTCAAAGTCATACAGTTTCTTAACAACAAAATTAAAATGAGAATCAAGGTCTCCTAAATCTAGCTGTAGTTCTTTCTCCACCATTGCTCTCCTAAAGTTGAACAAATGAACAAGTTACACTATTTCATTTGAATTGTGGACTTCAATTTAAAGGAAGGAGCCAAGTAAAACAGTGTTATTTTTTTTCCTCCAACCTGGCAGACTTATCAGAAGAAAAGACAATAAGGAATACTGAAACTTTTACTTTAATCTGGAAGCATATGGACATTTTTTCCTATTCTAAAGAATAATTTAGATATATTTGAAATTATTTAAATAATATGAATCTGAGGCCTCCCAATTTCCCTGAATATCCAAAAGCTGAAATACTTTTAGCATTTTATCTGTCCCGGAGCTTTAGTATAAAATTTGCACCTAGCAACTATAATAATAAACACCTGATATCAATCACAGTAATGACACAATAATACAAGGCCCAATGATACAAGGCCTTTTTTCCATATGTGGGGAAAAAAAATACACTTTATAAAAACAGACTGGGACTTCCACTTCTGGCCAAGATGGAGTGACAGAACTGTATTTACTCTCCTAGCAAACAAACAAAAATAAGACAAAACATCTGAAACAATGGTTTTCAAGACACTAGACATCAGACAACAAAGGGCAATTATCTCAGAGAGAAGAGAAACAAATAAAGTGAACCCTTTAACTGCCCTATCTGACCTCCCAGAAAAAATTTTTATGCCACAGTACAGGAAATGAAACTGAGGGAGGCCTGGTGAACTCTCCGCGTTGAGGAAACAGAACTGAGATCCAAGGAGACCAAAGTAGCTAGAATTCATTGGAAAGAATGATGAAGGGGGAAAAAAAAAAAAGAAAAAAGCTTCACAGAGAACTTCATAGATTTGCAGAGGATCTGCCACAAGCATTTGCCCAACTACTGATTAGTACAAGTGTCCAAATAAACTTCTCCAAGCTGAAGAAAGAACCATTGAAAGGATTAGACAGAACAGTATCTAGAGCCCACACAGTGCCAACAATAGTACCTGTTCTCATCACCACAACTAGAAAAACTGATAATTCAACAGGGTATAGAGTACAGTACTCAGAAGGTCTTGCCTCAATAGTGAGAAATAATTATCCTGAGATTGAACATTATTCTACACTCACCTAACAAATTATAATAGTAAGACCTGAATGATTCAAACTATTTCCAAGTAATTTAACTGCATCCAAGAATATAATTCAAGAATAGTTATGGTAATACTAAAATATCTAGCACTCAAAAAGATAAAATTCGGAATGTCTGGCATTCAATAGAGGATTACCAGTCATACAAAGAAAAAGGAAACATAACCTATACTAAGGAGAATAATAAATCAATTGAAACCTACCCAGGACTGAAACAGATATTAGAACTAGCAGTAAAGGACAATAAAACAGTCATCATAACTACATTCCATCTTTTCAGTACGTTGAGACATGGAAGAAATATATTTTTAAAAGACATCTACATTAGGCCAGATGCAGTGCCTCATGCCTGTAATCCCAGCACTCTGGAAGGCCAAGGTGGGTGGATCACCTAAGGTGAGGAATTCGAGACTAGCCTGACCAAAATTGTGAAACCCTGTCTCTACTAAAAATACAAAAATTAGCTGGGTGTAATGGCGGGCGCCTGTAATCCCAGCTACTCAGGAGGCTGAGACAAAAGAATCGCTTGAACCTGGGAGGTGGAGGTTGTAGTGAGCCAAGATTGTGCATGCCACTGCACTCCAATCTGGGTGACAGAGGAAGACTCTATCTCAAAAAAAAAAAAGAAAGAAAGAAAATAGCTGGGCCACAATGGCTCACGCCTGTAATCCCAACACTCTGAGAGGCTGACACAGGCTGATCACCTGAAGTCAGGAGTTCAAGGCCAGTCCGACCAACATGGAGAAACATTGTCTCTACTACAAATACAAAATTAGCCCTGCATGGTGGCACATGCTTACAGTCCCAGCTACTCGGGAGGCTGAGGCAGGAGAATCACTTGAACCCGAGAGGCAGGGGTTGTGGTGAGCCGAGACGGTGACATTATCCACTTCGGCCTGGGCAACAAGAATGAAATCCATCTCAAAAAAAAAAAAAAAAATCTACATTAAACTGCTAGAGATAAAAACTACAGTGGAAGTACAATGGATGAGATTTTTTTTTTTTTGAGACAGTTTCACTCTGTTGCCCAGGCTGGAGTGAAGTGTTGCGATATCAGCTCATAGCAACCTCCATTTCCTGGGTTCAAGCGATTTTCCTGCCTCAGCCACCCAAATAGTTGGGACTACCTGGGCACACCATAGGTGTGTGCCACCATGCCTGGCTAATTTTTGCATTTTTCAGTAGAGATGAAGTTTTACCATGTTGGCCAGGCTAGTCTTAAACTCTTGACCTCAAGTGATCCATCCACCTCAGTCTCCCAAAATTCAGGGATTACAGGCAGGAGCCACTGGGCCTGGCCTGAGATTTTTTTTTAATCTCTAAATGAGATTAAGGAGAGATAAGACATTGCAGAAGAAAAATCAATGAACCTGAAAGCGTAGCAATAGAAAATATCCAAAATGGTAGTATGGATGTGGTGGATCATGCCTGTAATCCCAGCACTTTGGGAGGCCAGGGCAGGCAGATCACTTGAGATCAGGAGTTCAAGACCGGCCTGGCCAACATGGTGAAACCCCATCTCTACTAAAAATAGAAAAAATTTTAGTAGGCTGGGTGTGGGGGTGAGTGCCTGTAATCCCAGCTACTTGGGAGGCTGAGGCATGAGAATCACTTGAAACTGGGAGGCAGGGGTTGCAGTGAGCAAAGATCATGCCATTGCACTACAGCCTGGGTGACAGAGCATGACTCCATCTCCCCCCGCAACCAAAAAAGAAAATATCCAAAATGGAAAACATGGGGGCAGGAGGAAGCATGTAAAACTGCAAAGAGCACTGGCAAATTGTGAGAAATCCTAATACCTGGGTAATAAAAGACCTGAAAGCAGTTTAAGTGATGGCAACAAGAAAAACATTTCTTCAAAATATTTGAAGAAATAATGGCCCCAAAGTTTCCAAATCTGATGAAGACCCATTGATTCAAAAAACCCAATTAATCAAAAGAACAAGAAATATAAAGAAAACAGCATCAAGGCATATCATAATCAAATGGTTCATTTTTTAAGAAAAAAACATAAAAGCAGCCAGAGAAAAAAAGGACATGTTATGCACAGAGGAATAATAATAAGGATAATATCAGATTTCCTGTTGAAAACAATGCAAGCAAAAAGTAGAGCAACATGTTTATATTACTGAACTTCTGTCAACCTAGAATTGTATACCTAGACAATACAATTTCAAAAACAAAGGCGCAGTTAAAAACATTTTCAAACAGATGAAAGCAGACTCACCCTACAAAAAATATTAAAGGGTGCCCTTTAGGCAGAAGAAATATAATATTGATTGGAAATCAGGGATCTACACAAAAGAATGAAGAGCACCAGAAACTGTAAGTATAAAATATGTTGTTTTCTTACTATTTAAATACCATTAATAATACACTATTTAGGCAAAAATAACAATGGATTGTGGGTTTTAAAACACGGAAAAGAAAAATGCATGACAATAATAGCATAAAGATTGGGAGAAGAGAAATGGAAACATATTATTATTTTAAGATTCTTATCCTGTATGTGAAGTGGCATAATATCACTTGAAGTTTAGCTGTGATATGTTAAAATGTATAATGTAAACCCTGTAACACAACCAATAACTTAAAAAAAAACTAAAGAATTTAGCAAATAAGTCAACAAAAAAGACAATATGTAATAATAAAATATATTAATCCAAAAAAGGCAAAATCAAAGGAAAAGGGAACAAAAAACAGATGGAACAAATAGAAAACAAATAGAAAAATGATAGATTCAAAGAAAAAAAAAAGAAAAATGACAGATTCAAGTGTAATTATACAATCAAATTAAATGTAAGATGACTGGAATAATAAGACCCAACTATATATTTCCCCACAAGAAATGCACTTAACATATAAAACATAAATAAATTAAAATTTTAAAAGATAGGTGGGCTCAGTAGCTCATGCCTATAATCTCAGCACTTTGAAAGGCTGACTTGCGTAAGGATTGCTTGAGGCCAGGAATTGAGACAAACCTGAACAACATAGTGAAACCTCATCTCTACAAAAAAAAAAAATTCTTTTAATTAGCCAGGCATGGTGGTGTTTGTAGTCCTACCAACTAAGGAAGCTGAGGTAGGTGGATTGCTTGAGCCCAGGAGTTTTAGGTCATGGTGAGCTATTATCATGCCACTACACTCCAGCCTAGGTGACAGAGTGACACCCTATCTGTGGAAAAAAAAAAACAACACAAGAAACAAAAAAATAAAAACCAACCCTCCTCTGAAGCAGGTTAGAGAAAAAATAAATAAAGATATTAAAATATATACCATGGCAACAGTAATCGAAAGAAAGCTGAAATGGCTATATAAGTAACAGAAAATGTAGACTTCAAAATGAAGATCATTACATAATGATAATGGTGTCACTTAATCAAGAGGTCATAAAAGTCCTGTTTATGTGCCTAATAAAAGAGATTCAAAATACATGAAGCAAAACAGAACTACAAAGAGAAATATACAAATCCACAATTATAGTCAGAGATATCAATACTCCTCACTCACTAATGAATAAAACAAATAGAAAATTAGCAAAGATTTAGTAAACTTAAACAATACTATCAACTAACTTGACACAATTGGTATTTATAGAATACTCTAGCCAACAACAGCAGAATATAATTTTTTTTTCAAATGCATACAGAACACCTACCAAAATGGAACATATTGTGGACCATAAAATAAGTCTTGCCAGGCATGGTGGCTCACACCTGTTATCCCACACTTTGGGAGGCCAAGACAAGCGAATCACTTGAGGGCAGGAGTTCGAGACCAGCCAAGCCTACATGGTGAAACCCTGTCTCTACTAAGAATACAAAAATTAGCCAGGTGTGGTGGTGCATGCCTGTAATCCCAGGTACTTGGGAAGCTGAGGCAGGAGAGTTGCTAGAGCCTAGGAAGCAGAGGCTGCAGTGAGCCAAGATGGCTCTACTGCACTCCGGCCTAGGTGATAAGAGCAAGACTCTGCCTAAAAAAAAAAAGTCTTAATAATCTCAAAGGACTCAAATCATACAATGAAATTAAATTACATTACCAATAATAGCATGATCCATAGAAAATCCCCAAATATTTGGAAACTAAATTATATACTTCTAAATAACTAAATAATTCATGGATTAAAGATCAAAAGGACAATTAGAAAGTATTTTAACTAAATAAAAATTTAAAACAACATATTAGAATTCGGCCAGGCCCAGTGGCTCACGTCTGTAATCCTAGCACTTTGGGAGGCCGAGGTGGGGGAATCACGAGGTCAGGAGATCGAGACCATCCTGGCTAACACAGTGAAACCCCGCCTCCACTAAAAATACAAAAAATTAGACAGGTGTGGTGGCATGCATCTGTAGTCCCAGCTACTTGGAAGGCTGAGGCCAGATAATCACTTGAACCCGGGAAGCGGAGGTTGCAGTGAGCCAAGATCACGCCACTGCACTCCAGCCTGGGCAACAGCAAGACTATGTCTCAAAAAAAAAAAAAAAAAAAAGAATTTATCGGACACACCAGATATCACAGAACATGCCCATAGTCCCAGCTACTTGAAAGGCTTCAGGAGGATTGCTCGAGGCCAGGAGTGAGTCCAGCCTAGGCAACATAGCAAGACTCCATCTCTAAAAATATACATAAGTAAAGAGAATTTATGAGATGCTACTAAAGCAGTAATTAGGTAGCAATTTGTACCATTAAATGCTTATATTTAAAATGTCTCAAATCAGTGACATCAACTTCCATTTTAAGAAAGAGCAAATTAAACCCATAGCACAAATACAGGAAATAATAAAGATCAAAGTGAAAATCAAGGCCAGGACTTGGTGGCTCCCACCTGTAATCTCAGCATTTTGGGAGGTTGAGGTGGGCAGATCACTTGAGTCCAGGAGTTTGAGACCAGCCTGACCAACATATAAAATTAGCCCAGGTGTGGTGGCGCACACCTGTAATCCCAACAACATCAGTGGCTGAGGCAGGAAAATGGCTTGAACCCAGGAAGCAGAGTTTGCAGATCGTGCCCTGCACTCCAGCCTGGGAAACAAGGCAAGACTCTGTCTCAAACAAACAAACAAACAAAAAAACCCAAAAGGCCAGGCACAGTGGCTCACACCTGTATCCCAGCACTTTGGGAGGCCGAGGTGGGCAGATCATGAGGACAAGAGATCAAGAACATCCTGGCCAAGATGGTGAAACTCCGTCTCTACTACAAAAATTGGCCGGGCATGGTGATGTGTGCCTGCAATTCCAGCTACTCAGAAAGAGGCAGGAGAATCACTGGAACCTGGCAGGCGGAGGTTGCAGTGAACCAAGATCGCGCCACTGCACTCCAGCCTGGCAACAGAGAGATACTCTGTCAAAAAAACAAAACAAAACAAAACAAACAAACAAACAAAAACCCAAAACCCTACAATATATAAGAACAATACATCACAACCAATTGGGATTTATCTCAGGCCTACAGAGTTGTTTTAACATTTTAAAATAAATCAATTTAAATCACCCTATTAAAATACTAAAAAGTAAAAAACAGTGATCACCTAAATAGGTACAGAAAATAGCATTTGGAAAAATACAACATCCATTCTCAATTTTAAAAAGAGAAAAACAACTCTCACCAAACTAGAAAAACTTCCTCAACTTGATTAAGGATATTTATGAAAAATCTATAACTAACATTATACTTAAGGTGAAAGAGGGAACGCTTTCCTTCTAAGATCAGGAAAAAGATAGGACTGTCTGCTTTCACCACTTTTATTCAACATTGTACTGGACATTCTAGTCACTGCAGTCAGGCAGGGGAAAAAAAGAAATAGGCCAGGAGCAGTGGCTCACACCTGTAATCCTAACACTTTGGGAGGCAGAGGCAGCAGGATCATTTGAGGTTTGAGGTCAGGAGTTCAAGACCAGCCTGGCCAACATGGTAAAACCCTATCTCTACTAAAAATACAAAAAACAAAAATTAGCTGGGCGTGGTGGTACATGCCTGTAATCCCACCTACTTAGGGAGGCTGCGTTGGGAGAATTGCTTGAACCCAGGAGATGAAGGCTTCAGCGAGCTAAGATCACGCCACTGCACTCCAGCCTGGGCCGCAGAATGAGACTCTTATCTCAAAAAAAAAAAAGAAAGAAAGAAAGAAAAGGGATTTCAGATTAGAAAGGAAAAACTAACATTTTTATTTGTAGACAAGATGATCATCCATGTAGAAAAGCCAATGATGTTTACAAAAGAGCTACTTAAACTAATGGACGAGTTTAGCAAAGTTGCAGGATACAAGACCAATATATAAGAATCTATTTTATTTCTATATACTAATAATAAACAATTGGAATTTGAAACTTAAAACATGTTATTTCAATAGCATCAAAAATATAAAATTCTTGAGGATAAATGTGACAAAGGATGTGAAAGACCTATCCAGTTGAAAACTACAAAATATTGCAGAGAGATACTGAAAAAGACCTAAGCAATTTGCCAAATATACCTTGTTCATAGGTCAGAAAACTAAATATTGTTAAGATGTCACATCTCTCCAAACTGATATATAGATTCAACACAAACCCAATTAAAATCTCAGCAGACATTTCTGTAGGAACTGACAAGCAAAATCTTTTTTTTTTTTTTTTTTTTTGAGACAGAGTCTGGCTCTCCCATCCAGGCTGGAGTGCAGTGGAAAGATCAGGATTCACTGTTGCCTCAACCTCCTGGGCTTACATGATCCTCCCTGAATACTCTGTCATAAGGTACCTGAATTACCAATGAAACAATATAGTATTATTTGAAAGTTAACATAGATTAGTAAATGTGTAAGGCAAACTCTCAAGCAGTAACTAAGAATTATACTTAAAAAGGAAGTATAATTGATACGCTAAGAAAAGAGAGAAGATAGAATAATATTTAAAATGCTCAAAACCAGAAAAAGAAAAAAATAGGAAAATAAAGAACAGATATAACAAATATTAATTTGTCATATTAATTTGCAGATATTAATATCTGCAAACAGATATTAATCCAACTATATCAATAATTGCTTTCAATATGATCTAAATAAACCAATAAAAATATAGTGACTGTTAGAGTGGATTTAAAAAAACCCAACTATATGTTGTCTACAAAAAACCCACTTGAATATAAAGTCACAGATAGGTTAAAAGAGGATATACAGAGATGTACCACATATTATGCACTGAATGTTTGTGTCCCTCAAAATTTATATGTTGAAATCCTAACCCCATGAGGTATTTAGAAGGTGGGGCCTTTGGGAGGCAATTAGCTCCTAAGGGTGGAGCCTTCACAAATGAGATTAGTGCCCTTATAAAAAGACATGAGAGGGCTTGCTTTCTCTCTCTTCTCTCCACCATGTTAGGACACCACAAGAAAACAGCCATCTGCAAACCAGGAAGTAGGCTCTTACCAGACACCAGATCTGCTGATATCTTAACCTTGGACCTTCCAGCCTCTAGAACTATGAGGAATAAATGTCTGTGGTTTAAGTCACACACTGTATGGTAACTTGTTATAGCTGCCTGAACTAAAACACCATGCAGACACTAATATATTCAACTGATCTTTGATAAAGGATCAAAAGCAATTCATTGGAGAAAGTATAATATTTTCACCAGTGTTAGACATCCATATGCAAAAATAAGATCTTATACCTGTCACAAAACTTAATTCAAGATGGATCACAGATTTAAATGTAAAATACAAAACTTCTGTAAAACATCTAGAAGATAACATAGGAGAAAATCTAGACGACCTTGGGTCACCTACATCCATGATCCATAAAAGAAAAAATGGATGAGTGGGACATCATTGGAAAGCAGGTATTCAAAAGAATACATGTACACACGTTCATAGCAGTGCTATTTTCACCAAAAGGTGAAAACAACCGTCATGTTTATGAATGGATGAATAAATTGTACATACCTGTAATATACATACACAATGGAATATTATTTATACAAGGGAATGAAGTACTGATATATCCTACAATGTGGATGAACCTCCAAAACACTGTGCTAAGTGAAAGAAACCAGACATAAAACATTACACATATTGTATGATTCCACTTATAGTAAATGCCCAGAATACAGAAACAGAAGACAGAAAGCAGACTAGCAGGGGAGGAGGAGTAACCTCTTAATGGGTACAGGGTTTCCTTTTAGGGTAATAAAAATGTTTTGGAACTACATAAAGCTGGTAGTTGAACAACACTGTGAATATGCTAAATGCTGCTCAATTGTTCACTTAAAAAGTTGTTATATAAATTTTACCTCATTCAAAAAAATTTAAATCTGTTTTGCAGAAAACTCTGTTAAAGGAATGAAAAGACAAGACACGGACTGGAGGAAAACATTTCCAAAATATATTTGATTGAGGAACTGTATCCACAATACACAAACAGCTCATAAACAAAACAATAAGAAAACAAAATATTTGGAATCCCACCGAAGAAGATGGGTAGTAAATGAGAATATGAAAAAAAAAAAGTTCAACATTGTATGTCATTAGAGAACTGAAAATTGTAACAAGACACCAATATGTATCTACTAGAATGGCAAAAATCCAAAATATTGAAACCAAGTGCTGGTGAGGATGCCAAGAGGTAGAAACTCTCACTTATTGTTAGTGGGAATGAAAGAAGGTACAGCCACTTTGGAAGACAGTCTGGCAATTTCTTTTCTCTCTTTTTATTTGAGATGGAGTCTCAAACTGTTGCCCAGGCTGTAGTGCAGTGGCACGATCTCGGCTCACTGCAATGTCTGCCTCCTAGGTTCAAGCAATTCTCCTACCTCAGGCTTCTGAGTAGCTGGGACTACAGGCGTGTGCCACCACGCCCAGCTAATTTTGTTGTATTTTTAGTAGAGACGGGGTTTCTCCATGTTGGCCAGGATGGTCTTGATCTCCTGAGCTCATGATCTGCCCACCTTGGCCTCCCAAAGTGGTATGATTACAGGCGTGAGCCACTGTGCCAGGCCCCCCCTTTTTTTTTTTTGAGTAGGAGTTTTGCTCTTGTTGCCCAGACTAGAGTACAATGGCATCATCTTGACTCTCTGTAACCTCTGCCTCCTAGGTTCAAGCGATTCTCCTGCCTCAGCCTCCTGAGTAGCTGGGATTATAGGCATGTGCCACTACGCCTGGCTAATTTTGTATTTTTAGTAGAGAGGGTTTCTCCATGTTGGTCAGGTTGGTCTTGAACTCCTGACTTCAGATGATCCACCCACCTCGGCCTCACAAAGTGCAGGATTACAGGTGTGAGCCACTGTGCCTGGCCACAATTTCTTACAAAGCCAAACATAGGCTTACTATATAATCTAGCAGTCATCCTCCCAGCTATTTCCCCAGTTGAACTGAAAACTTATGTCCACCCAAAAACCTGCATACTAATATAGAAGCATTATTTATACTTGCCCAAACCAGAGGCAACCAAGATGTCCCGCAATGGTGAAAGAATTTTTAAAAACTGATAAATCCATAAAACAAATAAAAAGAAATGAGCTATTAAGACACTAAAAGACTGCCAGGCGCAGTGGCGCATGCCTGTAGTCCCAGGTACACAGGAGGCTGAGGTGGGTAGATGGGTTGAGCCCAGAAGTTCTGAGCTGTAGTGCACTATGCCAATCACGTGTCTACACTAAGTTCGACATCAGTATGGTGACCTCCGGGAGCAGGGGACCACCAGGTTGCCTAAGGAGGCGTGAACCAGCCCAGGTCGGAAATGGAGCAGGTCAAAACTCCTGTGCTGATCAGTAGTGACATCGTGCCTGTGAATAGCCATTGCACTCCGCCTGGGCAACACGGCAAAACCCGGTCTCTAAATAAATAAATAAAATAAAATAAAGCCACTAAAAGATCTGGAAAAATCTTAAATACATATTGCTAAGTGAAAAGTGAATCTGACAAGACTATACACCGTACGATTCCAACTATATGACATTCTGGAAAAGGCAAAACTATAGAAGCTATAAATATATCAGTGAGTTGCCAAAGAAAGGGAGAGTGCAAGGAAGATGAATAGGTGAATAAAAAACTTTAGGATTGTGAAACTATTCTGGATGATACTATAATGGTGAATACATGACAGTATGAAAAGCCACAGAACTGCACAACACAAAGACTGAAATTTAGTGTAAATTGTTGACTTTAGTGAATAATAATGTATCAATATGGGTTCATTAATGTACCATATTAAAGCAAAATGATTATAGGGGAAACTTTGGGAACTAAGAAGGTGGTAGGTATCTGGGAACTGTGTACTATTTGCCCAATTATTCTGTAAATATAAAACTGTTCTAAACATGAAGTCTATTTTAAAAACCAGAATGATATTTACATAGAGATAAAAAATACATCGGCCTGGCGCAGTGGCTCACGCCTATAATCTCGGCACTTTGGAAGGCTGAGGTGGGCAGATTACATGAGCACAGGGGTTTGAGACCCGCCTGAGCAATATGGTAAAACCTACTCTCCACAAAAAATACAAAAATTAACTGGGCATGGTAGTGTGCACCTGTAGTCCCAGCTACTCTGGAGCTGAGGTGATAGGAACACTTGAGTCCAGCAGGTTGAGGCTGCAGTGAGCAGTAATTGTGCCACTGCTGGGTAACAGAATGAGACACTGTACACCTCCCCACCAAAAAAAAAAGAAAGAAAGAGAGAGAGAGAGAAAGAAAGAAAGAAAAAAAGAAAGAAAAGAAAAAAGAAACTTATGAAATTGTATACGTTAAATATTTGCAATTATACCCCAATTAAGCTGTTTAAAAAAATAAACAGAGTACCATCACAGAAAATGATGAAGTACAGAACTCCAAAAATCTATCCTTCCACTAAAGCAACACTTAAGCTGGAAAAAAACCAGTCAAAATCAACTTTTTTGAGCTCTAGAATCTAATCAAAATTTTACAAAATCCAGGGGAATGCTTAGTGAAGAAAGACATGGTAAATTTTGGTAAGAGAGTATCATGGCATTTTAATTTATCTGCCTTATCATCTACAACTCCCTAATTCAATGACAGCAGTGGGGACAGCAGTCTGCATTCCTGGTGAAGGTTGTTGGTGCCACAGGGATCAGTATGGACCTTATTCTCAAATAATAGTAGCTATGTGTTTTGGTGTGTCTGACCCTTCCCTGCAGGATCAACATAGGGGACTGCTTTTATTTCATCCACTTGGAGTTTTCTCAGAGCAGGAGTGATCTCCAAGATAGCTTATGTCAAAAGCATTTAAAGGCAAATATGTTAGCCACAGCCTTCTGGGGCAAGGGATAACAGGTCAAACAGCAGAGAGAACCAAAAGCCTGGGAAAGAGGCTGGGGAAGGAAACACACTTGGAAATAAGAACTCTGGGCCTGCACCTGGTGCCCGGCGGGTTGTGCAGCACGGGGCGCCGCGAGAGCTGGCGGTCACCATGGCAATGCAGGAGCTGGTGGAGGCCGAATGCGGGGGTGCCAACCCGCTCATGAAGCTGGCTGGGCACTTCACCCAAGACAAGGCCCTTCGGCAGGAGGGATTGAGGCCTGGCCCCTGGACCGCCGGAGCTCCAGCCTCTGAGGCAGTCTCCAAGCCTTTGGGAGTAGCTTCTGAAGATGAGTGGGTGGCTGAATTCCTGCAGGACCAGAATGCACCCCTTGTGTCCCATGCCCCTCAGACCTTCAAGATGGATGACCTCCTGGCTGAGATGCAGCAGATTGGACAGTCAGACTTCCACCAGGCTCCCCAGAGAGCCCCTGGTGTGGCAGACTTGGCCTTGTCTGAGAACTGGGCCCAGGAGTTCCTTGCAGCTGGAGATGCTGTGGATGTAACTCAGGATTATAACAAGACTGACTGGTCCCAAGAATTCATCTCTGAAGTTACAGACCCCTTTGTGTCCCCCGCTCGCTGGGCTGAGGAATAATTGGAGCAATCAGAGGAGAAACTGAGGCTGGGAGAGCCTGAGGGAACAGCCTCCACTCGCTGGTGTGATGAATATCATCCTGAGGAGGATCTGCAGCACATGGCCAGTGACTTTGTGGCCAAAGTGGATGACCGCAAATTGGCTAATTCTGAGGGTACATCAGATGCCTGGGTTGACCAGTTCACATGACCAGTAAACATATCTGCCCTTGATATGGAGTTTGAACGAGCCAAGTCAGCTATAGTCTGATGTCGATTTCTGGAACAAGTTCCAGGCAGAGTTGGAGGAGATGGCAAAACGGGATGCTGAGGCCCACCCCTGGCTTTCTGACTATGATGACCTTACGTCAGCTACCTATGATAAGGGGTACCAGTTTGAGGAGGAGAAGCCCTTGCGTGATCACCCTCAGCCTTTTGAAGAAGGGCTGTGGTGACTTGAGGAGGGGGACCTGCCAAATGCTGTGCTGCTTTTTGAGGCAGTTGTGCAGTAGGATCCTAAGCACATGGAAGCTTGGCAGTATCTGGGTACCACCCAGGCAGAGAATGAACAAGAACTATTAGTCATCAGTGCATTGCGGAGGTGTCTGGAGCTAAAGCCAGATAACCAGACAGCACTGATGGCGCTGGCCGTGAGCTTCACCAATGAGTCCCTGCAGTGACAGGCCTGTGAAACCCTGTGGGACTGGCTGTGCTACACATCAGCCTATGCTCATCTGGTGACACCTGCTGAAGAAGGGGCTGGTGGGGCAGGACTGGGCCCCAGCAAGCATATCCTGGGGTCTCTGTTGTCTGATTCCCTGTTTCTTGAAGTGAAAGAGCTCTTCTCTGGCAGCTGTGCAGCTGGACCCTACCTCCAGTAACCCTGATGTGCAGTGTGGCTTGGGAGTCCTTTTCAACCTGAGTGGGGAGTATGACAAGGCCGTGGACTGCTTCACAGGTGCATTCAGTGTTCGTCCCAACGACTATTTGCTGTGGAATAAGCTAGGGGCCACCTTGGCCCATGGAAACCAGAGTGAAGAAGCAGTAGCTGCATACCGCCAGGCCCTCGAGCTCCAGCCTGGCTATATCCAGTCACGCTATAACCTGGGCATCAACTGCATCAACCTTGAGGCTCACCAGGAGGCTGTGGAGCACTTTCTGGAGGCCCTGAACATGCAGAGGAAAAGCTGGAGCCCTCAGGGTGAAGGAGGCGCCATGTCGGAGAACATCTAGAGCACCCTGCGTTTGGCATTGTCTATGTTAGGCCAGAGCGATGCCTATGGTGCAGCTGATGCCCGGGATCTGTCCACCCTCCTAACTATGTTTGGCCTGCCCCAGTGACAACGGGACGGGCTGCCCTGTGAGTGTCCACCTGGAGGGGTCCCCGCTCTGGATGTGATTCCCCCTCCCCCTACCAAGGAGGTAGGCTGATGACCATAAGCGGTATGGCCTTTCAGGAACTGCCTCAACGTAGGGGTGGGTAGTCGGTGTTCTAACTCCTACATAATTGTAGGAAAATGAGCTGCATTATCTCTGAGTCTCTTGGAAATTCAAAGGCTGTACATCCAGCTACAGATCTCTCTGCTCATCATGCCTTTTCTTGGTGCTGCATTTTGGGTAGGATCCAACGATTTAGGGTAACTGTTGTCATCAGCTGCCATTCCTGATAGGGTCTACCACATTTGTAATGTCTGTCCTTTCCCTCACTTTTACTGGGAATTGATAATAGTCCAGCTTCCTTGGGCAGTGTAAGTAGGAGGTTCATTTGCTGTGTGCCTCTAATGATGATGGTCTGGGGTGGGACGTGCTAGGAGTTAGCCTCTGTTTGGCTGAATTGTTGAATTGGCTGAGCAGAGCTGAGTTTTGGTAGGAATGTTCATAGTTCTGTTATTCTTGGACCTCTCCTGGCTGAGCTCTGATTCCCTGTGAGTATGATGCTGATGCAGTAATCCTGTGTCATCATCACAGTGGTCCTAAGGAGCTTCCAGGGCCAATTGCTACAGAGTGTCTGGGTGTGTGGGGTTGAAGGAAGGTTCGCTTGTGAAAGGAGGCTGGGTGGGAGCAGGGAGGTGCTAGATCAGATGAGATCTAGGCTCTGTTCTGGAGCGTTGGGAGGACAGAGCAAGTGGGAAGGGGGTGTGGTGAGTGCAGCAAACCTTCCTCCTCTTAGAAGTACCTGTGAATGGGAATTGAGCTAACTCTTCTAGAAAGTTGATTCAGAAATTGCAATCTTGCAGATTTCTAGCAAATAGGTTCAGTGTTGCCATAAGCCTTTGCTATATTTCTTGAAATGTTTCTAGGGGAGAGCATTGGAAAATCCCCTTCCCCCATCTTGTCTCCGGAAGGTAATGATTGAAGGAAGATGAGGGAGCAGCTTGGATTCTTCTCAATTGTCCCCTGCATGGGCAGGTAATGACTGCTAAGTCTCTTGCCTTGTCTTCAGTAGCTAATGATCAGAGAGTTTTTTTTTTTTTTTAAACTACCATGGTCCCAAAATTCCATCCTGAAATTTATTTTTCTTTGTATGAATATGTGTAAATGATTTAAAAATAAAACTGTAAAATATTTGCACAAAGAAAAAAAAAAAAGAACTCTGAAAAACTCCTGTATTTAGTGTTCATGATAACCAAGATATGGAATCAACCTAAGTATCCATCAATAGATGAATGGATAAAGAAAATGTGATATATATACATAATGGAATACTATTCAGCCTTTAAAAGGAATAAAATCTTGTCATTGGTAATAACAGGATGAACTTGGACTATATTACCCTTACTGAAATAAGTCACGCACAGAAAGACAAATACTGCATAATTTCACTTACGTGTGAAATTATAAAAAGTTGAATTCATAAACGTAGATAGTAGAATGGCGATTACCAGGAGCTAGGAGGTGGGGAGGAGGCATACTGGGGACACATTAGTCAAAGTATACAAAATTTCAGCTAGGAAAAAAAAGTTCAGGAGATCTACTGTACCACATGGCGACTATAGTTAATAATAGTATATACCTGAAAACTGCCAACAGAGTAGAGTTTAGATGTTCTCACCACAGAAAAATGTTAAGTACGTGAGATAATGGATATGTTGACTAGCATGATTTAGCCATTCCAAAATTTATACATATATTAAAACATGTTTTACATCATAAATGCATATAATTTTTGTCAATTTAGAAAATCAATCAATAAGAAAGGGACATGTAGATACTAGTGAATCTAGAGGGCCATATGCATGTCCGAAGTAGACACATACTCAGGAAAAAATCTACATTTGCACCTCCAATGGACATTCAGACTTCATGCAAGTAGGAAGCAAAGGGTAAGGCAGATGTTTAAATGACCCAGCTAAGCACTGAAACAATGCCCCATTACAGAACCAATCTGCAAAGATCATGAGAGGTTTTTCTTTGTTAGTTTTTGTATGAGGAACCTAAGGAAGTTTCTGACCAATCATGAGCTCACCACTAAGGTAATGGAAAGATACTTCAGTGACTACACAAGGCAAAGAATACAGTCTTTAAAAATAATAGTTTAGGCTGGGCACAGTGACTCACACCTGTAATTTCACTTTGGGATTATACTTTGGGAGGCTGAGGCAGGAAGACCACTTGAGCACAAGAGTTCAAAACCACCCTATGCAACATAGTGAGATCTTGTCTCTCTTAAAAAAAAAAAAAATAGCTGGGGCTGGGCATGGTGGCTCACACCTGTAATCCCAGAACTTTGGGAGGCCAAGGTGGGCAGATCACCTGTGGTCAGGAGTCCAAGACCCGCCTGATCAACATGGTGAAACCCCATCTCTACTAAAAATACAAAAATTAGCGATGTGTGGGGGCTTGTGCCTGTAATCCCAGCTACTGGGAGGCTGAGGCAGGAGAATTGCCTGGGCTCAGGAGGAGGAGGTTGCAATGAGCTGAGATTACGCCAGTGCACTCCAGCCTGGGCAACAGTACAAGACTCCATCTGAAAAAAAAAAAATTAGCTGGGCATGGTGGTATGCGCCTGTGGTCCCAGCTACTTGGGAGTCTGAGGTGGGAGGATTGCTTTAGCCCAGGAGATCGAAGTTGCAATGTGATCAAACCACTGCACTCCAGCCTGGGAGACAGAGCAAGACCCTGTCTCAAACAAAAAACAATAATAATAATAGTTTAGAAATAGAAAATTGGAACAGATCTATAACTAGTAAGGAGATTTAATCAGTAATCAAAAAATTCCCCAAAACGCAAAGCCTAGAACCAAATGGCTTTACTGGTAAATTCTATCAAACACTTAAAGAATTAGTACCAATACCTGTCAAGTTATTCTAAAAAACTGAATAGGATGCAATGCTTCCCAACTCATTCTATGAGGCCAGCAAAACCCTGATACCAACGCCAGACAATCATACTACAAGAAGAGGACAGACCAATATCCCTGATGAATACTGTTACAAAAATCCTCAACAAAATAGTAGCAAACAAAATTCAACAGCACATTAAAAGGAGTATACACCATGACCAAATAGGAGCCACTCCTGGAATGAAAGGATGGTTCAACATACAAAAACCAATTAATATATCACATTAATAGAATTAAGAAAAAAATTATATGACTATCTGAATTAATGCAGAAAATCATTTGACAAAATTCAATACCCTTTAATGATTAAAAAACAAACAAACAAAAAAACCCAAACTAGGAACAGATGAAAACAACCTCAGCAAAATAAAGGCCAGTACATATATACGCTAGAGTACTATTAAGCCATAAAAAAAGTGAGATCTGTCATTTGCAACAACATGGATGGAACTGGAGATCGTTGTATTAAGTAAAATAAGCAAGGCACAGAAAGGCAGCCATCATATGTTTGCACTTATTTGTGGAATCTAAAAATCAAAACAATTGAACTCATAGACATAAAGAGTGGTACCAGAGGAAGGATGAAGGATGGTACCAGAGGCTAAGAAGGGTAGTGGGAAGGTAGGAAGAAGGCGGAGATGGTTAATGGGTACAAAAAATATATAAAGTAATGGGTACAAAAATGTATATAGTTAGAAAGAATAAATAATACCTACTGTATGATAGCACAACAGGGTAACTATAGTCAACAATAACTTAATTGTACATTTTAAAAGAACTAAAAGAGTGAAATTGTATTGTTTACAATACAAAGGATAAATGCTTGAGGGGATGGATAACTCCATTCTCCATGATGTGATTATTTTAGACTGCATGCTTGTATCAAAACATTTCATGGAGCCCCATAAATATATATATCTACTACGTATCCACGAAATTAAAAAAAAAAATTTTTAAGTGTAACCAATTTATAGTCTTCCTCCACCACAGGTATATAATAACTCCCATTTTATTATACATTTACCAATATTAAATCATTTCATAAGCAAACACAAAACCAAAAAACATAAAGGTCATATATGAAAAGCCCATAGATAACATCATACTTAATGATGAAAGACAAAGCTTTTCTTCTAAGTTCATAACAAGGTGAGGATGCCCACTTTCACCATTACTATTCAACATAGTTTTGGAAGTCCTAGCTAGAGCAATTAAGCAAGAAGAAATAAAAGATAATTAAATTGAAGAGGAAGATAAGAAACCATTTGTTTGCAGATGACACAAATTTTCTATATGTAGAAAGCTCTACAGATTTACATACATACACACACGCAACTGTTCAAGCAAATAAGAATTCAGCCAAGCAGCTGGATATAAAATCAATATGAAAAAATCAGCTTCACTTCTATATATTAACAATGAACAATCCAAAAAAGAAATTAAGAAAATAATTCCATTTACAGTATCATTAAAAACAATAAAATACTTAGGAATAAACTTAACTATGGAGGCAAAAGACTTCTACACTAAAAAGTATAAAACGTTGGTAAAAGAAATTAGAGAAGGCATCAATAAATGGAAAGATACCCATGTTCATGGACTGGAAGACTTACTATGGTATTTTTGTTGTTGTTGTTGTTGTTTTGAGACAGGGTCACGCTCTGTCACCCAGTGACAGTGCAGTGGAGTGCAGTGGCGGATTCATGGCTAACTGCAGCCTCAACCTCCTGGACTCAAGCAATTTTCCCATCCCAGCTTCCCAAGTAGCTGGAATTACAAGCATACGACACCACACCCCGCTAATTTTTGTATTTTTTGTAGAGACGAAGCCTCGCCATGTTGCCCAGTCTGGTCTCAAACTCCTGGGCTCAATCAATCTGCCTGCCTCAGCTTCACAAAGTGCTGGGATTATAGGCATGAGCCACCACACCTGGCTGAAACACTGTTGTTAAAATGTTTAATACTACCCTAAATGACCTACAGATTCAATGCAATCCCTATTAAAATCCCAACACTTTTTTTTTGGCAGAAATAAAAAAAACAATACTAAAATTCATATGGAATCTCAAGGGACCCCGAATAGCTAAAACAATCTTGGAAAAAGAACAGGCCAGGCATGATGGCTCATGCCTGTATTCCTAGCACTTTGGGAGGTTGCAGTAGGAGGATGGCTTAAGCCCAGAGGTTTGAGACCAGCCTGAGCAACACTGGAAGATCCTATCTCTACAAAAAAATAAAAATTAGCGAGGTGTGGTGGCATGCACCTGTAGTCCTAGCTACTCAGGAGGCTGAGGCAGGAGGCTCACTTGAGCCCAGAGGGTCAAGGCTGCAGTGAGCCAAGATCATGCCACTGCATTCCAGCCTGTCTCATAAAGAAAAATGAACAAAAAGTTGGAGGACTCACACTTTCTAGTTTCATAAAGACCTAATGGATAGGAATTAAAAGCCCAGAAATAAATCCTACATATGTAATCAAATGATTTTGACAAGGGTGCCAAGATCATTCAATGGGGAAGGGAAAGAACATTCTTTTCAGCAAATGGGGCCAGGCATGGTGGGGCTCATGCCCGTAATCCCAGCACTGTGGAAGGCCAAGGTGGGAAGACTGTTTGAGCCCAGGAGTTCAAGACGAGTGTGAACAACATAGGGAGGCCCTATCTCTACCAAAAATGCAAAAATTAGCCAGGTATGATGGCATGCACCTGTAGTCCCAGCTACTTGGGAGGCTAAGGTGGGAGGATCAGTTGAGCCCGGAAGGTCGAAGCCACTGTGACCACATTAGCCATGATCATGTCACTGCATTCCAGCCTGGGTAACAGAGCAAGACTGTCTCAAATAAATAAACGCTACCAGGAAAACTGAATATTCCACAGGCACAAAAATAAAGTTGGGCCCTTACTTTATACCACATACAAAAATCTTCAAATAGATCAAAGACTTAAATGTAAGACTAAAAGTATAAAACTCTTAAAAGGAAATATAGTGTAAAAGCTTCATGATATTGTATTTGGCAATGATTTCTTGAGTAAGACATCAAAGACACAGGCAACAAAAGAAAACATGAACTGCATCAGAATTTATAAAACTTCTGTGCATCAAAGGACACAAGTAACAGAGTGAAAAGGCAGCCTACAGACTGGGAGACAATATTTGCAAATTGTATGTCTGATATGGGGTTAATGTAAAGACTTTACAAAGAACTCTTATAGCTCAATAACAAAAAAGTAAATAATCTGATTAAAGAATGGGGGGTGGGCTGGGCATGGTGGCTCACACCTGTAATCCCAGCATTTTGGGAGGCCAAGGTGGGTGGATTGCTTGAAGTCAGGAGTTGGAGACCAGCCTAGTCAACATCGTGAAACCTTGTCTCTATTAAAAATAGAACAATTAGCCAGGTGTCGTGGCACATGCCTGTAATCCCAGCTACTTGGGAGTCTGAACCAGGAGAATCACTTGAACCTGGGAGGCAGAAGCTGCAGTGAGCCAAGATAGTGCCACTGCACTCCAGCCTGGATGAGAAAGTGAGACTTTGTCCCCTCTCAAAAAAAATAAAAAAGAGGGAAAGGACTTGAAGAGACATTTCTTCAAAGAAGATATAAAAATGGTCAATAAGCGCATGAAAAGGTACCCAATATTACTAATGATTAGAGAAATGCAAATCAAAACCACAACAAGAAACCACTTTACACCCATTAAGATGGCTATTACTGCCGGGCACGGTGGCTCACGCCTGTAATCCCAGCACTTTGGGAGGACGAGGCGGGTGGATCATGAGGTCAAAAGATCGAGACCATCCTAGTCAACACGGTGAAACCCCGTCTCTACTAAAACTACAAAAAATTAGCTGGGCATGGTGGCGCATGCCTGTAATGCCAGCTACTCAGAAGGCTGAGGCAGGAGAATTGCCTGAACCCAGGAGGCGGAGGTTGCGGTGAGCCAAGATCGCGCCATTGCACCACTCCAGCCTGGGTAACAAGAGCGAAACTCCGTCTCAAAAAAAAAAAAAAAAATGATGGCTATTACTTAAAAAAATATAGCAACAAATGTCGGCATGGATGTGGAAACTGTAGCTCTCTGCACTACTGTTATGGAAAAATGGTGTTTCCTCAAAAAATCAAACACAGAATTTCCACCTGATCCAGTAATTCTACTCCTGAGTATATGCACAAAAGAACTGAGAAAGTAGGGACTCAGATGTATTTATACATCAATGTTCATAGCAGCATTATTCACAAACATCCAAAAGGTGGAAGCAACCCAAGTGTCCACTGAAAGATAAACGGATAAACCAAATGTGGTCTATCCATACAATGGAATATTACTCAGCCTTAAAAAGGAAAGAAATTCTGACACATGCTACAACAAGATAACTTTGAAGACATATAAGTGAAATAAGTCAGACACAAAAGGACAAATATTATATGATTTCACTGATATGAGGTACCTAGAATAGTCGAATTCATAGAAAAGTAGAAGAGTGGTTACCAGGATCTGGTACTAAGGAGAAATGGGGAGTTATTGTTTAATGGTACACAGTTTCAGTTCGAGATGAAAAAGCTCTGGAGATGGACTGTAGTTACAGTTGGAAAACAAGGTGAATGTTTAATGTCACTGAAGTGTATACTTAAAGTAAGATTATAAATTTTGTTACATTTTTACCATACTTAAAATTTTTAAATGATAAATTTTATGTTATGTATATTTTACCACAATCTTAAAAAATAAAACAAACAAAATAAATATGTTTAAGCCCTCTCCAGTTCATCCCTGATTACAAGTAAGGAATCCTAGGAAAAATATAAAAAACAAACACTTGAAGACTCTGAAAAGTAAACAGAAACAGGTAGATTGTGGAAAGAAGTCAAACTTGGAGAAGTAAACTGAACAGAAGAAGTGAGTTTTTCAAACTTTTCCCTCCCTTTTCTCTTATTTTTGCTCAAGCATGTACCTCAGTCATGCTGCTGCTCAATGAAGGTAACTACAATTCTAAAAGAAATCTATCTTGGGCAACAGAGACCGGAAAAGGACCCCCTTTAGAGAGGAAAGTATGGAGGGAATCCCAGAAGAAAGACAGCCAGGAAAAGGGATGCTTTAATTCTCAGTATTAATCCAAACAAGTCTCAGCCTAACCTGTCTACTATGCATGTGCATGACAGTCTCAAACCAGCATAACCAAGGCTTATAGAACTAAACTGAGATTTGAACCATTGTCCACAGATGATGAGACCACATTTACATTCCAAATGTAATCAGGTTGATTGTCTGCTAAATAAAAGTATTAACAATCTCTAGAGAATTATAAAAGAACCCAGAGTCTACGCAACATAGTATTCATGATATCTAAGATGCAATCCTAAATTACCTGACATACAAAGAACAGGAAAATGTGACCCATTCTCATGGGAAAAGATAATCAGCAGACAGACACCAGCCTAGGAATGAGCCAGACATTGGAAATATCCAACAACTATTTTTAAAAGCAGCTGTTATAATACATAGCTCAACGACATTAAGGAAAATATATCTGAAATGATTTGGAGGGTGATGGAAACAGGAATGTTTGTTATCTTGATTGTGGTGATGATTTCACAGGAAAATACATATGTAAAAACTGATTGTACACCATAAATATGTATAGTTTACTACAGATATAACTCAATAAAGTTGTAAAAAAACAAAGTAACATTAACCACATCTGTACCAAGCACAAAGTAAATATTATTAATGGCCATTTTACAGATTAGGAGACTGAGGTTCAGAAAGATTAGGTGCTGGTCAAACATTACAAAGTTAATCAGGTCCAGGATTCTAATACAGACTTTTCTGATCAAAGACTATAATTATCTGAGTAAACAATACAGCCTTAACTCTATTTAATTCATGAGATTGTTAGCAGGACTGAGCAAAGTATGACTCTAAAACATTTTAAACTCATATGATATAGGTAACATATTAGTGCACAGATTTTATGCCACCAATTACATATTATTAATTTCTTATTAAATTGAAAGAAATTTCCCCTCTAATAAAGGAAATATCTAGCAGTGAGAACAGACTGCATTTTAACCTTTACTTTTTTCATACTACATGTCTCAGAAACACAGGAGTGTTATATACTGATGGTACTATGTGGATTAATCCATTGGTAAAATTCATGAAAGATAAACAACTCATATGTGATTATCTGCAGTATTTTCAAAATCCAATGTTTATTTTATTCCTGTAACACAAAACCATGCAATCATTTCAAATGATATTATGGAAAAGTATTTCATTACCTGGAAACATAATCACAATATGCTGAATAACAAAAGCAGGTTATAAAAAGTATTCATTGGCCAGGAGAGGTGGCTTATGCCTGTAATCACAGCATTTTGGAAGGCTGAAACAGGCAGATCACAAGGTCAAGAGATAGAGACCATCCTGTCCAACATGGTAAAACCTCATCTCTACTAAAAATACAAAAATTAGCTGGGCATGGTGGCAAGTGTGCACCTGTAGTCCCAGCTACTCAGGAGGCTGAGGCAGGAGAATCACTTGAATCCCAGAGGTGGAGGCTGCAGTGAGCCAAGATGGCACCATTGCACTCCAGCCTGGCAACAGAGCAAGACTGTCTCAAAAAAAATATATATATATATATATTAATGTATTATTTGATTTGCTTTAAAAAGATATATATTCATTATGAAAACATTGGAAGGATATATAATTTGAACAAAATATTAAAGAATGATAATATCTTTCTGCTTCTCTGAATTTTCAAAAATTTCTATAATAAATAGCATTTTTTAATCTTGAAAAAAGACAAAAGCTATTGTTTCAAAACATAACAATAAACAAATGGGTCTCCACTTCCCAAGCTGAATCATCTTTGTGTCTATTTAGATCTGAGTGTGCCTTTCTTGCAAGGTGCAGTGACAGTCTAGTAGCACTTACCTGTCCAACTGCTTGTAGGTTATAGCAGATGATGTCCTTATTTGCTACTGAAGCTCCATAGAGAAGTGTCTCTGTGAGCCAGCAAAGTCCCAGGAGCAGGTCACAGAAGCTCAGACAAAAAAGTGCTCTTATCTGTAAAAGTAACAAAATCCTCATTTCATAGGTGATGTAGGTAGAAGAATGTTAACAATGTAATAATTCTTACATGTTATGTTTCTACTATAAAACTGGGCATCATTTTTCTGGGGCCTCTGCCATTAGCTGATTGTGGGAAATGCAAAGGAAGACTACAGATAGGAAGGAATCTGTAACCACTATAACCACAGTTATCCCAACTGTCCTGGAATCAGAGTACTCATGGATAGATTAGCACTGGACCTTCTTACTCATCGGGACACTCCTATATCAGGAATAGTGTGAAAAAAAAAAAAAGAGTACAAAGATGGGAGAAATTTTGCAGTGGAGATGCACCACAAGGAGACAATTAAGAATGCTTTAGCTGCTCAGGCAACATCTTCTAAAATAAGAAATAAGGTAATCTGCTAAGTGTTTAGGGATTTGGCTGAGGACTTAAAGACAATGCAAACATATACAAGTAATAAAAAGTAAACAAATAATAAAAAGTCAGAGTAAAAAGTCAGTAATACTGAAAAATGTCTGAATGAACTATATATGTCGCCTTTGAATTTCTGGCTACACTGGGTGAAAATTGTCTCCTTTTTATCCTCCTCTTGGCATCCCCATTTCCACTTATCTAAAAATTTTGGTCCTTCTATGAAGAAAATTATAAAACATTTATTGAGGGACTCCTAAAGAAGATTTAAAGTGAAGAAATATGTCATATGCTCATAGATTGTAAGATGCAATACTATAAAAATGTCAATTCTGCCTAAATTGGCCTATAGATTAAATGCAATCTCAATTAAATCTCAACGTATTTTCCTGTGGAACTTGACAAGCTGATTCTAAATCCAATGCAGAAATACAAAATATCACCCTGTGAGCCACAAACTTTCCAAGGGAGTGGCTTGGTGTTCACCATCTTAGGGAGAAGTTCTCATCCATGGCACACCTGGCATGGGTTAACTCCTTCAATGCACCACACCTGCAGTTGGTGGACGATGGCCTCACGGACCTCCATAGCAGCACCACAAGACCCATAGGCCTGCCCCACTGCTCTCTTAACCTGGCAGCTGCTGCCTTGGAAAAGTATAGTTGTGAATATGGCTCCACAAAGTATTATGCACCGTGTGGCTCTGGTGAGGTCTTAGGTTGTAGTCTGACACACACGGCCGTCATTCTCCTGGGGTTTAGAGAAATGCCATATGCAGGTAGACCCCCAAAAGTACAAGGGCATATTAAATGGATTCTCAGTTGCACTAAGGACGATGGTGTTCACTGTTTGGCTAAAGGTTGGACTCTGACTTTCATTGGTCACTCCATGCTGGACTCTGCAAGTTTGGCTTTTATGAAGTCTTTAAAGTCTTGTATAGCAATATGCTCCCAGAACATGTTATCTCTGGCGCATATCACTATATTTGGCTACCTCTGCCAGTGCTAAATTCTTTGCTGTAATTGCCTTATGGAAGCTGCTAAGGTTCAAATTCAAACCCAACCAGGTTACACCAACACTTTGAGGGATGCAGCTCCCAAAATGTATAAGGAAGAAGGCCTAACAACATGCTACAAAGGGATTACTCCTCTCCGGATGAGGAAGTATATACCATGATGAAGTCTGTCTGCTTTGAAGGTACTGTTGAAGCATCATACAAGTTTGTGGTTCCTAAGCCCCCACAGTGAATGTTCAAAGGCAGAGGAGCTGGTTGTAACAGTTATAGCAGGTTATATACCTGGAGTGTTTTCTGCAATTGTTTCTCACCCTGCTGATTCTGTGGTATCTGTGTTGAATAAAGAAACAGGTAGCAGTGCTTCTCGGGTCCTCCAGACACTTGGCTTTAAAGGTGTATGGAAGGGACTGTTTGCTTGTATCGTTATGACTGGTACTCTGACTGCACTATAGTAGTTTATGTATGATTCTGTGAAGGCCTGCTTCAGGCTCCCTTGCCCTCCCCCACCCAAGATGCCAGAATCTCTGAAGAAGCAATTCAGGTTAACTCAGTAGCTAGATCAAAGCAAATGTGGACTGACTCTGCTTGTTGATCAGTGTTGAAGAAAGTACAAAAGGAGCTTTTATACATTTGACAGTGTAGGAAATTGTCTATTCCTGACATAATTACTATAGTACTTTTGCTTAAGGCAAGGGTTTCAAATTTACCATTGAAATAAACCCAACTCTTCAGGAAAAAAAAAAGAAATACAAAATAATAAGATAAGAAACCAAGACAATCTTAAAAAAAAAAGAAGGAAAACTTGCCCCACCTCATCTTAAGACTAACATAGACCTAGAGTGCAGATACTGTGCTACTAGCACAGAGATGGACAAATAGGTGAACAGAATGAAAATCGCCCAAATTAAACCCAGCGATATATATATAGATATCTGATGTATGATAAAAGTGGCTTTTTTAATCAGTAGAAAAGGGATAGTCTTTTCAAAATATAAAGCTAGAACAATTAGATATCCATACAGAAAAAAAATGAAGGTAGGCCCCTACTTTGTATCTCATACTACACTCAAAAAATCAGTTAGAGGCGGGGCACATGGCTCACACCTGTAATCCCAGCATTTGGGAGGCCAAGGTGGTTGGATCACCTGAGGTCAGGAGTTCAAAACCAGCTTGGCCAACATGGCAAAACCCCATCTCTACTAAAAATACAAAAATTATATGGGCATGGTGGCAGGCACCTGTAATCCCAGCTATTCAGGAGGCTGAGGCAGGAGAATCACTTGAACCCAGGAGGCGGAGGATGCAGTGAGCCGAGACTCCATGTAATTAGTTCCAGGCCAGGTGCAGTGGATTATGATTGTAATTCTAACACTTTGGGAGGCCGAGGCAGGAGAACTGCTTGGGCCCAGGAGTTCAAGACCAGACTGGGCAACATGGTGAGACTCCATCTCTACAAATAAAATAAAATAAAATAAAATAAAATAAAATCAGCTGGGCACGGTGACACACACTTGTGGTCCCAGCTACTTGAGAGTCTTAGCCAGGAGGATTACTTGAGCTCAGGAGGTCGAGGCTGCAGTGAGCCATGATTGCATCACTGCACTTCAGCCTAGACAAAAGAACAAGACTCTGTCTCAAAGAAAAAAATCAGTTCCAAGTGGTTTAAAGACATAAATGTGAAAGGCAAAAACTATAAACCTTTTTTACATTCTACAGAAGAATGTCTTCAACTTTTGGTTAGGGAAAATTTTCCTAAACAAAACACAAAAAGTTCTAAAAGAAATAATGAAAAAAATCTGCCAGATGCGGTGGCTCACGCCTGTAATCCCAACATCAGGCCAAGGCAGGCAGATCACAAGGTCAGGAGTTCAAGACCAGCCTGGCCAATATAGTGAAACCTTATCTCCACTAAAAATACAAAAATTAGCCAGGCGAGGTGGCAAGCACCTGTAGTCCCAGCTACTTGGGAGGCTGAAGCAGGAGAATCGCTTGAACCTGGGAGGTGGAGGTTGCAGAGAGCCAAGATCGTGCCACTGAACTCCAGCCTGGGCAACAAAATAAGACTTCATCTCAAAAAAACAAACAAACAACAAAAAAAAAGAAATAAGGAAAAAAATCAACCACATCAAAATGAAAAAATTAAGTCTGTGTCAAGATACCATAACGAAAGTAAAAAGACGTACCACAAAATAGGAGATGTCTGTAACACATATAACTGGCAAAGGATCCAAACCATATTTTTAAAAAATTGTAAAGCAATAAAAAGCTCAACAGAAAAACAGGCAAAAAAATACTTAACAAAAGAGGAAATCCAAATGGCCATAAACATATGAAAATATGCCAGACTTTATTAGTAATAAAGAAAATGAAAAATTAAAACCACAATAAAAAAATAATTACACATCCATGGCAAAAATTTTAGAAGTCTGATAATAGCAAATATTAACAGTAACAAAAAGCAACAGGACCTTTTATACACCACTGACACAACCAGTTGGAAAAGAGTTTGGCATTAATTTAGGGGGAGTAAAAATCCTATGACAATTCTGACATTGGATAAATACACTAGATAAGTTTGTGCATTTGTGCACCAGAAAACATGTACAAAAATGCTTATAGCAGCAAAAATAGGTAAATAAATTTTAGTGTATTCATACTACAGAATACCAGACATCAATGAAAATGAAATGAGCTTGTGCTCTATACAACATGGGTACATCTTACAAATAATGTTGAAGGATAAAAGCAACTCACAAAACAATAAATACAAAAATACATATAGTATTATTTCATTTATATCAGGTTCAAAAACAAGCACAACTAAATTGTTTAAACATGCATACATTTCTTTTTTTTTTTTGAGACGGAGTTTCCCTCTTGTTACCCAGGCTGGAGTGCAATGGCGTGATCTCGGCTCACCGCAACCTCCGCCTCCTGGGTTCAGGCAATTCTCCTGCCTCAGCCTCCTGAGTAGCTGGGATTACAGGCACGCGCCACCATGCCCAGCTAATGTTTGTATTTTTACTAGAGATGGGGTTTCACCGTGTTGACCAGGATGGTCTCGATCTCTTGACCTCGTGATCCACCCATCTCAGCCTCCCAAAGTGCTGGGATTACAGGCTTGAGCCACCGCGCCCGGCACATACATACATTTCTGGTAAACTGTACATAAGAGCAAAAAAACACCTTATCACAAAAATCTGGATACTGATTATCTCTAGAGGTGAAGGGGAGAGCTGTGATTAGGAAGAACCTCAGTAGGTATATGTCTGGAGGGACAGGTAATGTTCCAATTCTTGTCACTAGTGTTTGTTTATAATCATTTTTAAATAGGACACACAAGTTTCATGCATTCTAGCTCATGTCTGATATATCTCACAATAAAAAAATGCATTTACAAATTTTAAAGTCCTGGCCAAGTATGGTGGCTCATGCCTGTAATCCCAACACTTTGTGAGGCTGAGGCAGGAAGACTGAATAAAGCCAGGAGTTCCAGGCCAGCCTTGGCAACATAACGAGATCCCTGTCTCTATAAAATAAAAAATTTAAAAAATTGACTGGCTATGGTGACGCACACCTGTAGTCCTTGCTATTCAGGAAGCTGAGGTGGCAGGATCGCTTGGGCCTAGCAGTTTGAGGCTACAGTAGGCTATGATCCTGTACTATGGCCTCAGTGACACAGCAAAACCCTGTATCTAGAAAAAAAAATTTTAAGTCCTAGTCAGATATTACCTGATATGAGAACTAATCTCCCCACATATACAAAAGAGGATTTTTCTCATCTCCTTCTCCTAAGCCCACCTGTAAAGGAGAATTTTTCTCTTTTTTTTTTCTTTTCTGAGAATTTTTCTCATATATTTCTCCCAAACCAGAAAAATAAGTAAGATGCTAATTAATATCTTGCTAATAGGGTTAGAGGGTCAAGTTGGCTTGGCTAACAAAAACATAAACAAATGAAATAATATATAATAAAAACATTTAAAAGTGTAAAGTATTTCATAAATATCAGCTATTATGTTAACCAAATATGGCCTTTTCTCTGAATAAGCTTGCTAAAATTCCAGCTGGATGACATAGTCATAGATTCTGCCGGCTTATGACCTATCACAAGTTGATAACGGTTAACAGATTTAAAAAAAAACTAAGACTAAATATAAAATGTTGAAGTCAAGAAATATATAGAGATGGATCTCTAAATTTAAAATGTTTTACTTGGGAAGCAAGAATTGTATTTCAGGGCATACACACAGACTGGGTGGTCTTGGACATGTGTGAAGAACAAAGAGATGACTGGGAGTTGTATTAAAAAGAGAAATAGTATATGTTGTTTTGAAAGCAAGCTCACTGGCACTAGAGAAAGTTTTGGGAGTTGGCAGACTCTGATTAGTGAGTGACCATGGTATGTAAAACTAGTCCTAAGAGTCATGGCAAGTCATTTCAGCAACTACAAGGTCAAACTGGTCTCAGGGTTACATTGGGTCATTTCAGTAGCTGTGCTTGTGAAAATGTTAATTATTGGAGCATGTGGTATGTGCTCTGAGAGCTTGTTCCCCCTAGCTTCTCAACTCTGATTTAGTTGGGTATGACAAGAATGATTCAATATGTATAATCAACTTTCACAAAAATAATCCCTGGAGAAGAAAAGTAACCATGCAGCTTTTATGAACAAGAACATAATTCTGATCATTAATTCAAGAAACAACCCTATGAGGCCAAGCATAGTGGTTCACATCTGTAATCCCCAGCACTTTGGGAGGCCGAGGCAGGTGGATTACCTGAGGTCAGGAGTTTGAGACCAGCCTGATCAACATGGTGAAATCCCATCTCTAATAAAAATACAAAAAAATTAGCCAGTCATGGTGGTGCATGCCTGTAGTTGCAGCTACTCAGAAGTCTGAGGCAGGAGAATCACTTGAACGTGGGAGATGGAGGTTGCAGTGAGCCAAGATCACACCACTGCACTCCAGCCTGAATGACAAAGTGAGACTCTGTAAAAAAAAGAAAGAGAGAGGGAGAAAGAAAAAGTAAGAAGGAAGGAAGGAAGGAAGGAAGAGAAAAGAAAGAGAAAGAGAGAAAAGAGAAAAAAAGAAAAAGAAAGAGAAAGAAAGAAAGAAAGAGAAAGAAAGAAAGAAAGAAAGAAAGAAAGAGAAAGAAAGAAAAGAAAAGAAAAGAAAGGGAAAAGAAAGAAAAGAGAGAAGAAAGAAAGAAAGAACGAACGAACCCTATGTATACGGGGATGTTAAAACGTACCAAAAAGTCTTTGGCAGGGCAAAGGAGGATAAAAAGAGGTGAGGTTTGCTTGCACTCAATTCTAATGACAGGAGATAAAGTTCAATCAACTAAACAACAAAAATTAACTCAGTACCTAATATTGAAATCAAGAAGTATTCCATCCCTCCTATGGATAAAAAGATATTATTTTGAAGGAAACACAAGGAAATGTATAATACAGCTCATGCTCTTAAGAAAAATACAACCAGCATAGTGCCTGGTAATAAAGAAAACCCAAAAAAGCATAAGATATGGTCCTAAACATGAAAGCAAAAATTCTTAAAAAAAAAAAAAAAAAAACCTCACATATATATACATTAGTATTTGTCCTTTTTTTGACTTAGAAATTCAAACCTTATTTACAAATGTTCTCCTATTTACAAAAAGTCCATTCCAGCTCTTTAAAAATATTGTAACTGATAATTTCCACAAAAATACATTTACATTGTTTCAGCCTTTCTGCTTAAAACTGTATTATGAGATGAGCAAACAACCCCACAAGATGATTTGAGACATAAAAAAATAAATAAAAGACAACCTATCTAGCATGAATATCCTATTGACAAACACAAGGAAGAATTAAGAATCACAACCCACAGTGTGCTACTTCACCAAGAAATGGAACTGTAATGATTTTCTGGGAGGTAAATGCTTCACAACAGTCTTCTTGTGTAGTACAATTTAATTGTGCTCTTGCACTCCTAAATAACCCTCTTGCTGCTTTATTTTACATCATTATTGTAAAAAGGGTAGACTTTTGTAGATTTTTCTAACAATGAAAATATGTAGATATTGGTCTGGTCTCATTATTTAGGCCAATTAGTAAAATAATAAATGCATGAAAAAAATGTAAAACAAAAACAATCATCATGTGACTAACAGAATTCTCCTTGATATCACAGTATTACTCCTCAATAGTGTCTATAAATTTGAATTCTTCATAACTGAAACAATATACAGATAAAATAATTAACCAAGGAGGTCAAAATAAAATTACCTATTTAGGCCGGGCACGGTGGCTCAAGCCTGTAAACCCAGCACTTTGGGAGGCCAAGGCGGGTGGATCATGAGGTCAAGAGATCGAGACCATCCTGGTCAACATGGTGAAACCCCGTCTCTACTAAAAATACAAAACATTAGCTGGGCATGGTGGTGCGTGCCTGTAATCCCAGCTACTCAAGAGGCTGAGGCAGGAGAATTGCCTGAACCCAGGAGGCGGAGGTTGCGGTGAGCCGAGATCACGCCATGGCACTCCAGCCTGGGTAACAAGAGTGAAACTCTGTCTCAAAAAAAAAAAATTACCTATTTATCATTTTATGTGTAGTAATTACTTTTTTAAAATTCTTTAAATTTTATCCAGGAATAAGTACTCATATCATGGCTAAGTCCCAAGTAACTTCAAAACTTTGAAAAAAAATTCATCCCTGAGAAATGAGAGATAGAAAAATATCTTTAAAAAATGAAAGAACAAGGCCGGGCGCGGTGGCTCACGCCTGTAATCCCAGCACTTTGGGAGGCCGAGGCGG